>NC_041011.1:35421008-35746503 GCF_004193775.1 Glycine soja
GTTTTTAGGTAGTTCATGATAACTAGTCCCAGATGTTTCTTATTTTTAAAAAAATATGGACGTCAGTTTAATTCCTAATTTGATATTTATGTCATATATATTTATCAAGAACCATAATGTCCAATGTATATCAATTCAAATCTTAATTCACTCAAAAAAATTTAGTCTTTCTTCTTTTAAAGAAATATTAAAATATATTTAGTCTGTTTTCTTTCTTTCTAAAATATTTTTCCCATGATCATTCACGGTGAAAAGATAAATTAAAATACCACTTCCTAGGCAAAGATTCATTGTCCAACACCTTGTTGAAATTTAAGGTTTGATTGATCATGATATACACGGTAGAACAAATATAAAATCACAACTAAAATTTGCATGACGTATATCCTTAATAGTTAATTAATATATAGAAGATTAGTCATTAAATAACAAAAGTCGAAAGTATATACTTTAAAACAAAAAACATTAAAGCATAAATTTTATAATAACTAAGAGGTGTGACTTAATAAGTAACCTAAGCCATATAGAGTATATATATAGACACTAAAAAGGTTGTTCAATTTTTTATTTTTTATTTTTACAGCTAAAAAGGTTCTAATTCCAATCAGAGCACATCATGATATTGATCAGGGTGATTTCGAGAATAATAAATTAAGATATGAAAATAATATTTATCTACAAATCATATCTTTCAAACTATTTTTTTTTTTTAATATATTCTGCATATAAAATGATAAAAAGAAAGTAAACCAACAATAATGATTTGATATTTTTTTTTAAAATTTTGTATTATTCACTGATCTCAAATTAATTAAAATGTTTTTTTTTTATATTGACTAGATTTTTTAGTCGACATTAGTTGATGATGTCTTTGTAGTTAATATGGATCGTTGTATTTTTGGATCGACATTAACTAAAATTATTTTTGGGACGATATTTTTGGACTAACATTGATTAAGATTATTTTCTGGATGACATTGATTTTTTTTTTTTTTGTCAATATCAATCGTGATGTTTTTGGACTGTATTAATTGGAATTATTCTTTTTTATTGATGTCAAAGAAGACTAGTTTTTAACTAACGTCGTTTGGGGTTATTGTCCGCATCGAATCATATTAGAATTCACCATGAAATGAAATGACGTGTCTATAATATAATCATCTATTCTGCACTCGATCTTATATATAGCTAAGGAGACCTTGTAAAGGAATTCTTTTTGTTTAATAAAGATTCAAAATTTCTTTTGAAATCGATCCTATTCCTAGCTACTAGATCATCACCATACATAATAATAAAACATGAATGAATTCTATGTGTACAAAGAATTGAACCCCAAAACATTCAAACATTAGTCATTCTGCACGAATTAAAAAAGGTCTGTTTAAAACACTTTCTAAAAGCTAAAATTGTAATTATCAAATTAAAATTCGATATTTTAGGCGCATATATATGTGTGTGCGTGTGTGCAAATACATTTATAAAAATATGATATCACAATCATTATCCTTGTGGTGTTTAAAGAATTAAATATGAAAAAATATTAAAAAAAACAACTTTAGATATCATTAATACATTTTTATTGAAAAAATTAGTTAATATTTTTTATTTTTTATTTTATAATTAGGGTTAAATAAATTTTTAGTCTCTATTGAATTTCATGTATATTGAGTTTTAGTTCCTCTAATAAATTTACCTATTTTTAGTCAATAGTTTTTTTGTTTTTTTTGCTAATAGTTATTTCCTAAGAGGAACTAAAAATGGTAACACAAGGGCAAGAATTTAACTTTACAAAGACTAATAATGATGAATAAAAAATGAGAGACTAAGAATGAAAAAAATAAATTGATTACAACAATTTTTTTAAGAGGGACTGAAACACAAAATTTGAAATTATTATCTTTTGGTTTGTAGGAATGGTATTCCATAGTTGTGTGTTGTGGTGTGTTGAGAGATGGTGATGGTGTTGTTATTTTATCATAGGTTTAACGTATTCTTTGACTTTACTTGTCATTTAATCCGTCTAATTTCTTTTAAAAAATCTAATTAATTATTTTTAGTAAGACTTTTCCTCTCAATTACTATTTGTTTTTATCAATAAAACTCAAGCTCAAAACTTTGCATATTGATATTTTTGTTTATAGGGATTTTGGGAAGAGAGAAAGGTGTGAAAGAATGAAGTTTGATGTACCATTACTAGAAAATAGACTTTTAACATTGGTTATTAATCGATGTTGAAGCTACCGACGTTAAAAGTCTCAATGTTAATATCGATTTTGAAAAACTGAGTTAACTAAACTACACGACACCGATTTATCGTATAGTAAAAAAATAACAGAAAAAATGTAAAATATGTAGAAAACCACATCGGTTTTTATGAAAATTGATGTTGTTTCTCAATTTTTAGTAAAACTGATAAAAACCGATGTTTTTGAGAAACAACATCGGTTTTTTTAAAAAATCGATGTTGGTAATCAAAAAACAACATCAGTTTTTTTTTTTTCTAGAAATTGATGTTGTTTTTAAGCAACAACATCAATTTTTAGAAAAATCAACGTTATTTTTTGTATTTTTTAATATCCTATTTGTTTTTTAATTATCCCAAATTAACCGGTAAACTGAAGAGCGAAACCAGTCCAAACAGTTTTTATTAAGCAGTATAATTTTATCCATAATATATAATTGAATATTTACTATGAGTTAAAAGAAATATTTGAAGTAATGAAAGTCAATACATGAAATCATTTGTAACCTAATCTAAATTAACATAACTACTCTACAATTTTAAAATTACTTAAACTCCTAGGGTTTGATTTTTAACTTTAGATAATATCTTGCCCACTAAATGCAAATTGCCTTCATCTTATCTGGTTCCAATGGTCTTTGATCAGTAAAATATTACATGATATAATAAAACATAAGTTAATATATAAGTGAATAATAACAATTATAACAAATTGAATTAGTTTTGAAGTAAACAATTATCGTTTCCCAGTTATCCTTGAAACCTCCTAGGACTATCATTGGCATCCAATGCATTACGTAGTACTCGCACTTAGTGTTTTCTTTTTGCTTATTACACTAAATTGAATAAAGTATTTAGATATTTAAAGTTAACCGAAAATTAGTATACAAAATAAAATTTAATTTTTAAGGCATGAAACATTATTTAAATAACTTACTTTAACTACAATTCATCTAGCAGTAGCCTTGGATTTACTTCCTTAACTATCGTTGAATCCCTTCAAAGCACTAATTAAGAGAAACATTCATGCGTATTGTACAATTAAAATATTGATGTCAAATTGTAATCATAAAGTAAATGTATTACAAAATACAATTGACTTGTTAATAATTCATTTCAGGTAGTTGTCGGGCCTATTGTGCAAGGAACAAAACCAGGACAACATTGTCCTTAGGCAAAATAACGATCATTTGTCAATGTGCATTGCATGGGAGAATATTAAGTTATTATAAAGCTTACATGATTTAAATTGATTTGTTCAGTTTAACTTACTCATTTAAGTAGGCTCCTAGGTACACATTTCTTTATCAATTCTACATCCATTTCTTAATATAATCTTATGATTCAAATTGCAATTGCCCAGATTTTTGTATGGACTGTGGTTCGAGGAATCCATACACATCGGTATTTCCTGCTTGCATACTTGTCTCAGTCATATGCCTATTGTTGTTAAAATAAAGTAAATTGTGCATGAATCTAAAACAATCAGTTAGGTAATATACAATAATGTAAAGTAACTTAACAAATCCATAATTGTATAACAAAGATGCTCAGACATTGACCATCGTATGCTATTTCAAAAAGATCTTCATGTTTTATGTACAATGAGAAGTTATCATTATACACCCCAAACACAGTAGCATCTCACGACACCTGCAATGGCTTGAGGAAAAGTTGTGGGATGATCAATGTCATTAGGTATAGGGGATCGACGTCAGGATCCGACACGTCTACAGCTTTCACCGGTCCCTCAACTCCCTATTTATCCTACACAATTAATAAACATAAGTGAATGATAGTGAAAACTTGATTTGTAAAAAATCCTTTTTTAATAATTCTTAAAAAAATGAATTACCTGTTCTGAAAAAGGCTTTTCAAGATGTGTTGGTCAAGCAAGGAAGGTGTTAAATGTCTACCCCACTAACTGAACCTCATGAGTGGGTACAAGAATGTGAGCATCAGCATCTCGAAGTTCCTGAACACCAACCTTCACTTGATCATTGCCCAAAGGAACATTGTGAATGGTCGTCGACCCTTCATAAACTCTTCCAAGAGCAATCGGTTAGGGAGGGCTGTCATTGACATACAACCCACATTTGTCTGAGTCACCCGTTTTTTAGTTTTGCCCCGAGGGATCGACACAACTTTCCTTTGTGCTGACACGAGCAACAAAGGAACCAACCTCAACCTCAAGAGGCAATGCGAGTCTCTATGATTGCATCTGCGACTGCATCTGTCTGAAGAATATCATTGATTGTTGAGTCACTTTTTGGGTGATCGACTCCACCTACCGGTCTCTGATCTTTTGTGTCAGCTTTTCTAGGTCATCAAGAGCCATGGACGAAGAGATGCGGGAGCCCCTTGAATCCGGTCCAAAGTAGTGTTTGATCGTGACATCGACTCCAACAACACGGACACGACTAGGGTGCTCTGGTCGTCCAATGGCAGCAGTCAATACATCCTAACGTCCATGGGTGACAAAGCTTCCCTGTGGGACCTGCTCTTCCAAGGAATCTTGTAGTCAATAGATTAAACAAATTTGTTTTACTCATCCAACAATTATTATAAAAAATGAATACTAACAAATGAGAGTCACTTATAATCCTATTTGCAATTTCCTTTGATGCCTCAGATGTCATTTGACTTGATTTTTTCGTCCGGGCCATGTTCCACTTCATGTGTTGTCTAGTGGGAGATGGGGGATCAACGACTGTGTCAGTGCTCCTGGATTGGGCTATTTCCTCCAATTGTTTCTTTTTCTTCTCCTCCATCAACTTTTGTTCTAGAAAATCATAACCCCACAGAGACAACACGTGAGAGGAAGTGTTTTGTTTCTGAATGACATGTGCCTTCTTTCGAACATCTTGTGACAATTACACATAGCAGTAGCTTAATACAGTTAGCAATAATACGTAAATATGAAATTTAAAAACAATGAAAATCAACTAACCACCCATGAAGGGTCTCTACGACTTTAACAAAACTGTAGAATCGAGTGGCCTCAGAATAGTTAAGAAGGGGGGGTTGAATTAATTATTCCTAAACCTTTACTAATTAAAAATTTACTCTTCTAAGGCTTTTACTATGTTGTTAAGAGAATAAGGAGTAGAAGAGAAACTTAACCAAAAGTAAAAGCGGAAATTAAAATGCACAGTGGAAAGTAAAAGAGTAGGGAAGAAGGAGACAAACACACAAGAGTTTTTATACTGGTTCAGCAACAACCCGTGCCTACATCTAGTCCCCAAGCGACCTACGGTCCTTGAGATTTCTTTCAACCTTGTAAAAATCCTTTTACAAGCAAAGATCCACAAGGGATGTACCCTCCCTTGTTCTCTTTGAAACCCTAGTGGATGTACCCTCCACTAGAACTGATCCACAAGAGATGTACCCTCTCTTGTTTTCAGTCAAACCCAAGTAGATGTACCCTCTACTTGTACCACAAAGGATGTACCCTCCAATGTGTTAAGACAAAGATCTCAGGCGGTTAAACCTTTGATACTTTGTGAATGGGGATACAAAAGAATTCTCAGGCGGTTAGTCCTGTGAACACTTTTGTATAAGGGAATGGGAAGAATCAAAAGAATTCTCAGATTGTGTCGTTTTGAATTCTTTGACAAGGGAGAAGGGAGACACAAAAAAATTCAGGCGGTTAGTCCTTTGTTCTTTTGGAAAAGGGAGAAGAGAGACACAAAAAGAATTCAGGCGGTTAGTCCTTGGCGAATTCTTTTTGGCAAAGGGAGAAGGGAATGAAAAAGATGAATAGCACAAGTTTTCAAGGTTTAGAAAAACCAGAAAACTTTGGAAATCTTTTGGCAAAAGGAAGAAGAAGAAGAAGTTCAAAGAGACTCAGAAATCAATGTGAAAAACTTGCTTGTGTAAAGAATGAATTGGAAAAGATTGATTGATAGAATGAATGAATGAAAATGCAAAACAAAGTCTTGCTTTTATAGAGTCTTCATGTATGGTCAAGAAGACCATTTAGAATAGTTATAACTTTTAGAAAAGCTTAAAACCAATTTGAAAAAGTCAAAAACCTTTTGAAGAGTTACATCTTTTGATTTATTCAGAAACAATCACTGGTAATCGATTACCAAATCAGTGTAATCGATTACACAAGGCTTTTATGTGAAAGGATGTGACTCTTCACATTTGAATTTGAATTTCAACAGTCAAAGGCACTGGTAATCGATTACCAAAACATTGTAATTGATTACAACTTTTTGAAATTAATTGGAACGCTGTAAATTCAGTTTGAAAACTTTTTCAAATCCATTTTCCTACTGGTAATCGATTACAATAATCTGGTAATCAGTTACCATAGAGTAAAAACTCTTTGGTAAACATGTTTTGAGAAAAATTCATGTGCTACTCAGTTTTTGAAAAAAACTTTTCATACTTATCTTGATTAAGCCTTCTCTTGATTCTTGAATCTTGAGTCTTGAATCTTGATCTTGATTCTTGAGATGTTGAACCTTGAATCTTGATTCTTGACTCTTAACTTTCTTCTTCTTGATTCTATCTTGAACTCTTGAATTGTTCTTGATTCACTTGAGTTGTTCTTTGATTGATCTTTGAGCTTTTTGTCATCACCTTTGTCATCATCTTTTGTTATCATCATTTTTATCATCAAAACACCTTTGAATCACTTTTGATTCATCATGAAGCTTTGCTTCTACAAAAAATGGTTCCACTTCTCTTTGCTTATCATCGGATGATTCAGGAATATCAAATTCAACCTGCGATACAATAAATACATTTTGTAGTTAGTCAATTACAAATTAAGATTTTTATTACAACAACATTCAATATTTAATTGAAATACCTGAATATCCTCCCAGATCAAATCCTTGTGACCTATAGGGACTTGTTTCCAATTATCCTATGTAACATCCACCTTATCGGGAGCGACAATCCCCAAGTATGTTCTTAATTTTTTTCTGTGGGGATCATCGGCTTTCCCAGTAGCAGGATCAACATGAACCACTAGTCTCTCTGCCCTAATTGGTCTAGTAGCCAACAATCTGAGTCATATTTCTTTTCTTGTCTTCTTTGACATAGACGATGAAAGTGTTGCTGACTAAGGCGGAGAAGGAAGGGAGCTGGGTAGTGTAGCCATGTGCTTGTTAAAAAACAACATTAAGTGAACAACGTTTGAAAGCAATATTAAGTTGTGTAACTGAAATTAACAAAGCAAGTAAATATAAAATACATTACATTATACGATGTTAATTAATTCTCCTTCATCATGATCATTACGATTTGCGAGGACTTCGTAAACTTCTTCTTCTCCGTTGACATTAGTCGGCATTTGTCTGGAGAAAGGACTAAGACAAGTATCAACGGTTGAATCATCATCTTCAATATTAACACCAATTTTTTCCATGTAAAACCACTAACCATCTTTCATCACAAGGATCTTGAACATAAAATACCTGTTTAGCTTGTTCTACCATGATGAAAGGCTCATTCTAATAAGCAAGCTTCTTCAGATTTACCAAAGTAAATCCAAAATCATTGGTTCACACAATAATACTGTTACTAGCCTACTTACATTTGAAAACACAAACACTAAATTTTACATAATTAACCTCCCAGATTTCTTCAATGATTCCAAAGTAAGGCATGAAAGCTACACGAGGATTGTCATCATGTATAGTAGTAAAGTGTTAAGATTCAACCCTTAGACTAACACCACTGTTTTGCATTGTACTCTTGTCGTCTTGTAATTTTGTGTAGAACAAATACTTGTTGATATTGTATCCTTGTTAGGTTATAACATTTCTTTTAGGCCCATCTGCTAACTTTCTTAATGTTTCAGATGCATTATGGTCACCGAAGATTATATCTTTAAACCAATTTAGGAAAGTCTTGTTATGCTCTCTCAACACCCTATTCTTGATCATTTTTGGGTTACTTTCCTTGACTAAATCTTGGTGATGAACTATGTATGACATAACTTCATTACTGTTATTGAATATATACAAATGAACTTGTTGCAATTCTTCTAGACTCGGAGTGATAACATGCAGTCCTCTTGCACCCTTACCTCCCACTCTTTCATCATGTCGAGACTCTAGAACCCCAACAGGTTTTTCCTTTTCAATGTACTCGGGACAAAACTCAATAGCTTCTTCCACAATGTACCTTTCAACAATAGATGCTTCAAGATGGTGTAAATCCTTTGTATACCCTTTTAAGATCTTCTAGTATCGCTGAACCGGGTACATCCATCGCAAATAAATGAGACCGTAATATTTAATTTCCCTTACTAGATGAACAGTTAAGTGAGTCATGATGTCGAAAAAATGAAGGGGGAAAATACATCTCTAATTGACACGAGATAATAGCATCCTCATTTTCTAGTTTATCTAACTTGAGAGGATGAATGACTTTACTACATATGGCATTGAAGGAAAAACACAAGCAAGTTATGGCATGCCTGACTTTGTTAGGAAAAATGTCTCGTATTGCCATAGCTAACAGTTGTTGCATCAAGACGTGCCAATCATGAGACTTTAAGCCAACTAACTTTAGATCTTTCAACTACATAATACTTTTAATATTTGAAGAGTATCCTTGTGATATTTTGACACGACACATACACTAACAAAAACTTATCTTTTCCTTTTTGGACAAAGTATGACAAGTTGGAGGCAAGTATATTTTGTTACCATTAGACCTTTGATGTAACTGGTCTTGTATACCCATCTCAACTAGATGTTGGCAAGTAGTCAAATCATCATTTGTCTTGCCTTGAATGTTAAGAAGCGTGCCGATGACATTATGTTAGTCGTCTTATACGACTAACTTTTGTATAGAAAACTTTTACAAAATGTATATATTTTCCCCAATTTATGGTTCTTTTTGTAGGATTGTAAATAAATTTTGCTTTGTTTTTATCTGTGCTCAGTAGAAGCCTTGTGTATGGAATTAATGTCAATTTCTTCTCAATTTCAGGCAAAAAGATGTTATTTTGAAGAAGTGCTAAAGTTGATGTCTCGCTAAGTAAGCTCAATGCGCTTAGCGAGTGTCATCCGCTAAGTGAGGCATCAACACGCTTAGCGGATAGGAGGAATCTGGAAGGGAATCTGTCACGCAGGCACGAGCTCAGTGTGTCATCAGCTCGCTCAGCGAGTTGTTTGTCACCTTCCAGGCTTAGCGCGAGGTTGGCGCTAAGCGAAACTTCACTTACTCGCGCTAAGCGCGAGAATGGTGCTAAGCACGACGATAGGTTAGTGAGTTCTTTTTAAGCCTGGAATAACATAAAAGATATATACAAGATGGAATAGTCGTCAAAGCTTGAAGAGTGAAATATACAGAGGCAAAGAATAGATCAAGAAGCCAAGTTTTGATCTTTTAGGAAGATTTGTGAGTTTTTGAGTGATTGTGAGATTCCTAGAGGTGGAGGAGACATCCCCACTCCTTTGTAAGGAAGCAATTTCTCTTGATTCCTCTTCTTCATTATAAAAGGAGTTTCCTTGCTATGGAAGGCTAAACCCTCAGTTAGGGATTCTTGCTGAATAATTGATGTAAACTCTTTCCCTATCTAATTAAGGTTGTTTTTATGTGTTCATTGTTTCTATCAGTACTTTATTATTGCATGCTTGTGGTTTGATCATCCATATGTGTGTATTGTTAGGGGCTTTAGCATTGAAAGATGTATTGTCTCCTTAGAACTTGATAGAGCAGGATTAGGTTACCGTATGTCTGGACATGGAGTGCAGTAATTTAGTTTTTATTATGTTGTGATCATAAAGCTGTTCAATTAAGCTAAGTTCAACAAGAGACATTTGTGAACGAAGTTTAATTAGAATTAGGCTAAAATCACGAGACATCGATGTTTAGTACTTGAGCCTTCAACATAGAACACAGGAACATCTTTAATTAGAGAAAAATAATTAATTACATCAATTTGCTCAGTAAAAGGACCCAACGCCTTTAGATATCTGTTTCACACTTACTTGCTCACGTTTATTGCTTTGTAATTAGGATAGAACATACTTTTACTTTCATTCACAATCATGATTTATGTTTGGAAATGCCTTCTTATTGAACAAACCTTTACCAAATGAACAAGTTCCCTGAGTTCGATACTCGGTTCACACCGTTTTAATTATTTACTTGACGACCCGGTGCACTTGCTGATAGATTTCGCATCCACACAAACAAGTAGTATCTCGAAGAGCGAACACTAAGTATTTTGGCGCCGTTGCCGGGAAACATTTTCCATCTTGAAAGTTTAGTTCAGTTTGAAGGCATTAATTCATTATTCTTTAATTTATTAATTTTTTGTTTCTGTTAGTATTTGTTTAGTTCAAAATTTATTTTCTTCTTGAATTGGTTAACTGCTTTTCCTGTTAGTGCTTGCATGCGTAGATCTTCTGCAGGTGAATTGGTTCCATTGGATTTAGAAATTGAAGCAACCTTCAGAAGAAACAACGCAGAGAGAAAAAGAAAGATTTTGCACAACAGAACAATAGCATGAATCCTTGAAGAGGCTCACTTTTCTGAGTCATCATCTTCTAATTCACCTACATCCAGGGAATCTCAAACAGCAGAATTTGAAGCCAAAGTCATGGATGAATAGCAACCTGGATGAGTGACCCTGGAAGATTACTCAAGTACATCTGTGCCATAGTTCTTTACTAGCATTGCGTGGCCGAAGGTTCAAGCACAAAATATAACCTATCCACATTCATTAATTCAATTGATTCAGAAAAATTTGTTTCATGGTCTGCCCAATGAAGACCCGTATGCACATTTAGCCACTTATATTGAGATTTGCAACACTGTCAGACTGGTTGGCGTGCCTGAGGATGTTGTTAGATTGAGCTTGTTTTCAGTTTCTTTGTTTGGAGAGGCAAAAAGATGGCTCAATTCATTTAAAGGTAACAGTCTTAAGACTTGGGATGAAGTGGTTGAAAAATTCTTGAATAAATACTTCCCAGAGTCCAAGACTGCTGAAGGAAAAGCTGCCATCTCATCCTTTCATCAATTTCCAGATGAGTCCTTGAGTGAGGCTTTGGAAAGATTTCGTGGGTTACTAAGAAAGACGCCTACTCATGGATTTTCAGAACCAATCCAGCTCAATATTTTCATTGATGGGTTAAGGCCACAATCCAAACAGCTTTTAGACGCTTCTGTAGGGGGAAAATAAAATTGAAGACTCCTGAAGAAGCCATGGAAATAATTGAGAATATGGCTGCTAGTGACCATGCAATCTTGCATGATAGAGCACACATCCCAACCAAAAGAAGCCTGCTGGAGCTTTCATCACAGGACGCTTTGTTGGCCCAAAACAAGTTGCTATCCAAGCAACTTGAAGCTTTAACTGAAACACTAAGTAAGTTGCCAACTCAATTGCATGCTAGACAACCTTCACCCTCTTCTGTTTTGCAGGTTGTATGTTGTGTTATATGTGGTGGAGCACATGATTCTGGCTGTTGCATTCCCACAAAAGATACAACACATGAAGTGAACTATATGGGGAACCAGCCAAGACCAAACTTTAATGTAGGTGGATATTCTTGATTTTAACATGGCTAGCAATATAATCAACAACAGGGACAGTGGAGAACTCACCCTGGTAATCAGTTTAATAAAGACCAGGGTGGGCCACTTAATAGGCAGCAACAAGGGCCTAGTCTCTATGACAGAATGATGAAGCTAGAAGAGACTCTTGCTCAGTTCATGCAAGTATCCATGTCCAATCAAAAGAGCACAGAGTCAGCCATCAAGAATCTAGAAGTCCAGGTGGGACAATTGGCAAAACAACTAGCAGACCGACCTTCAAGAAGCTTTGGAGCCAACACAGAGAAGAATCCTAAGGAGGAGTGCAAGGCTGTTATGACTAGAAGTAAAATGGTGAGCATGAATGAAGGTGAGAAGAGGATAGGTGAAGAAAAACAATAGCTGGTGACTGAACTAGAAATTGACCTAGTGGTGGAACCTTTGAGTGAGACTGAGGAAAAAGTGGAAGCAGAAGATGATCAGCAGAAGGAGATACCAATAATAGTGAGTGAAAAAGAAATAAGTGAGAAGGAAAATAAAGAAAAAGAAAAAGAAAGAGAGAAAGAAAAAGAAAATGAAAAAAAATGAAAAAGAAAAAGAGAATGAGAGAAAAGAAGAGAAGAAAAAGACCAAGAGTGAGCTGGCTAGAGAAAAGAGAAAGGAGGCAAGTCCAAGCAAAAGGGAGGAGGTACCATATCCATTGGTACCAACAAAGAAAGACAAGGAATGACTTCTGGCTTGTTTCCTTGATATCTTCAAGAAATTGGAGATTACTATGCCCTTTGGAGAAGCTCTTTAATAAATGCCGTTGTACTCTAATTTTTTAAAAGATATGCTCACGCAGAAGAATAAGTACATTCACAGTGAAAACATCATTGTGGAAGGAAACTGCAGTGCTATAATTCAGAGGATTCTTCCACCTAAGCACAAAGATCTTGGGAGTGTGACTATTCTGTGTGCAATTGGTGAAGTTTCTGTTGGCAAGGCTCTTATTAATTTGGGAGCCAATATTAATTTGATGCCGCTTTCCATGTGTTGGAGGCTTGGAGAGTTGGAGATAATGCCGACTAGGATGACTTTACAGTTAGAAGATCGCTCCATCACCAGACCCTATGGAGTGATAGAAGATGTTTTGGTTCGAGTCAAACACCTTAACTTCCCTGCTGATTTTGTGGTAATGGACATAGAGGAAGATACATATATTCCCTTAATTTTGGAACGCCCATTTATGGCTACTGCTAGCTATGTAGTAGACATGGGAAAGAAGAAGCTAGAAATGGGTATTGAAGACCAAAAGGTTAGCTTTGAGCTATTTGATGAAGAAAGGACATTGCTGGACCAGAATGTTTGTCTAGAGGTGAAGGAGAGTGAAGAGAAGGTTCTGAAGGAGAGAACCAAGCTTGATCCTTGCTGACATAGACTTTTGCGTCAAGCTAATGACATTAAAAGAGCACTTACTGGGAGGCAACCCAACCCTTTTTAATTCTGTTTTTCTTGCATTTAGTTAAGTTTGATTGCTTGTGATTGTTTGAATTCAACATGTTTAGTATTGGAAAAGGGGTTAAAAAGCTTTTGTGAAGTTGTGAACAGAAAAATAAATTGAAATTTGTTTTTTTGTTGTCCACTCACTAAGCGCACTCCTCACGCTAAGCGCCATCTTCTTCACGTGCTAAGGGAGTTGTTGTTCGCGCTAAGCGCATTGACCCCTAATCATTGGCTGCATGGTCCCGCTAAGCGCGTGACCTGTGTGCTAAGCCCAAAAACTCTCTGTCTATTTAATTTTTGGAATTGGGCTAAGCGAGTCATCTCGCTAAGTGCACATGTTTGGTCTCGCTAAGCGCACTGACGCGCTAAGCGCTATTCTTCTCTTTCTGATTAATTTTGAGAATTGGGCTAATCGAGTGATCTTGCTAAGCCCAATTCCTTCTTTGTTTAGAATAGCGCTAAGCGAGACAGACGCGCTAAGCACGAGCCATTACTGCATTTAAGGAGCATTTTATTCGCTAAGTGCGGCCTTGGCCCGCTAAGCGAGAGTTGCAGGACCAATAAGAGTTGCAGAACTCGCCTAGCGCATACCTTCGCGCTAAGCCCAAAAACTTCTCTAGAATTTCATAATTTTTGTATTGGGCTTAGCGAGCAGATCCGCTAAGCGCATAAGCTTTAAAACTCAAACGTCATGTTGACTCGCTTAGCGAGTCCATGTGCTAAGCGAGTCATTCGAAACTACCAATAAATAAGGCAATTGCCTTAGGCATTTGCCATTTTACTTCCTCTGAGCATTTTCACCCTTTGCACAATACTTCGATCTCCCTGCATTGCCTTCCTTTTTGCTACCTCTTTGCACTCATATTCAACAACAAAGGTAAGCTTCTTAACTTTGTTCATTTTATTTCTAAATTTCAAACTTTAGGCTAGTTAACTTAGTAGTGTTAGCTTGAATTTCTGTTCTATTAGGATAGTTGTTTGTTAGACTAGAAGTAGGGTTTTATTATGGATACAATGTGCTTGTTATGATTAGGGTTAGATGGCCTAATAGGGGCCTAAGTGGAGGGGTGAGAAGCCCCTGCTTTTTTTGGAAATCGCGATGAGCATGCTAAGCGCCTTGCTACGCTAAGTGAGTTCATCATTTCTATTGAACATTTGGATTTCTATATGAACTCGCTAAGCACAACCCTATTCCGCTAAGTGCGTTCATCTTCTTTGGTTGAAAGTTCAATTGCTTATGAACTCGCTAAGCGTGTTTGTGCGCTAAGTGAGTAATGTGTTCTCAGACACTTAGAAATTTTTGTGTTTTGTTGTGCGCTAAGCGTGCCCTATCACGCTAAGCGCAATTATCTCTCTGTTTTTCAAATTGTTGGAATTTAGCTTAGCGAGCTTGCTCGCTAAGCCAGTGCTGTTCAGTAGAGTAGTCGCGCTAAGCGCACCTTGCCACGCTAAGCGCAAATCCTTCTCTATTTTGAAAATTCCTGGAATTGGGCTTAGTGAGAATTCTACAGAAAAAATTGGATTTGTGTTCACTTGCTAAGCGCGTGGCTATCACGCTTAGCGCATGAGTCATTTTTCCTAAGGCACGTTAAGCGAGTCACTTGCGCTAAGTGCCCAGTCTAATTTTCAGTTTTATTTTCTGCTTTTTAATTTGAATAAATTCTTGTCTAATCTTGTGTTTTGATTCTTTTATATTGCAGATGGCTTCCCGTAAGAGAAAAGCCACAACTTTAGTGTCTCAGGTCGGTTATGATAGATCTAGATTTGTATCACAAGAGGCCTGGGACCATTACTTAGATAATGTGCTTGCCAGGAACATTCTGCCAAAAGAAATGTCAAGATGTATATCACAGAGTTATATGATTTCAGAAGAGAATTAATTAGAAGAAACTGGCATAAACAACTGACAAACTTGACTGAGGGAAGCATTGATGTGGCAATTGTGAAGGAATTCTATGCAAATCTTTATGTCACAGATGACAAGTTTCCCAAGCAAGTTAGGGTAGGAGGGCACCTGATAAAATTTGATGTTGATTCCCTCAACATCTTCTTGGAGACTCCAGTGGTTGTGGAGCAAGGGGAGAGCTTACCTTTTTACTCTAGGTTTGCTAGACTGAGGCTTGATCCTCAGGAGCTTGCAGCCCGGCTGTGTATCCCTGGGAGGGGATTTGTTCTTAATGCCGAGGGTCTACCGTGGAAGCTCTTGAGGAAAGATCTTACCACTCTGGCCCAAACCTGGAGTGTTCTATCTTATTCTAACTTGGCCCTGACATCCCATACTTCTGATCTTAATCTGGAAAGGGCCCAGTTAGTCTACGGGCTTGTAATGAAGATGAATACAACTTAGGTTCACTTATTTTTGGTCAGATTTCACTCATTGCTTAGTCTAACTCCTCGCCGCTTGGATTTCCAGCCCTGATTACTACCTCTTGCAAGGCCTGAGGAGTCACCTCAAATTCTCTTACCTTCGAGTCACTTAGCCCAGCCATTAATTTGGCTTATATTAAGAAAAATTGCTGAAACCCGGGTGAACCTTCAATCATTTTTCCAGGGACCCAGAAATCCAGGGCTAGAAGATTTGAGGCCCCATCTACATCAACTGCCCCTGCTCCTTCTACATCAGCTCCATCTACTTCTGCTCTTCCTTCACCACTAGTAGCTCCAGTTCTTCCAGATCCCTCCACTCAAAACTCAGAGCTTTCCTTGTCTATGCTGCAGAGCTTGTATCAGGGCCAACTCCTGATCATGCAGAGTTTGTAGGACGTGGTTCAGCAGCGACCAGTTATGAGCGTGGATGATTTTCTTCAGAAGGTGGCCTGGCCAGGAGTCTAACCTTCTCCTTTGGGAGGGGGTAAGGCCTCTGCAGCCCAAGAGCCTCAGTCGGACCAGGAGGATAACATTTTAGAGGCTACAGAGCCCACTCCACTTGAGCCTTTCATTTTTGAGACTGATCCAGTAGCGGCTACCCCACAAGTGACACCAAAGCCTTCCACTGCAGTGCGAGACATGTCTTCTTCTCAGCCTGAGTCATCTGCACCAGTGCCAGACCGGCCCTTTCCCCAGGATTCATCATCAGGCACTCCTGAACTGGACCTGAATGAGCATGCCATAGACTCTGCACAGGATCATTGACAGGATCAGGATTTTTATTTCCCTGTGTTTTGAACAGTTTTATTATTATCATGTTTTTAGTACATTTTATAATTTAGATTTATGTTTATGTTTCAACTTTTAAATTTCAGCTTATAGTTTTTATTTTGGTTGAAAGCTTGTACAAAGCTTGATTGAACAATGCATTTATATTATCCAGTGGTTGATACTTGATTTTGGAATTCAGTGTTTGTGATTGGTTTGAATTGATCAATTGCGTGATTTGAGTGAATTGGAATGTGTAGATCATGTGCCTTGAATGAGCATGCAGTCATTAAAAGAGAAAGAACATGGAATTAGGATCATGACTAAAAATGTTAGTTGTTTTGTCAGTTTTATTGTGAAGGAACTCATTAGCCGCAACCCGGTGAGAGTGTGATCTTTAATTGTGAGAGAACGACTAACATTGAGTAATGATTTTTGCATGAATCTCTGAGTATGGAATGAATGCATGAAATTGAAGATGATGAAGGCCATGTTTGGATCAAAGATAGCCACTTAGCTAAAAAGCTTACCTTGTGCATGATTGAATTATCCCTTGCACTCATTTTGAGCTAAAAGTATGATTGTTTGATGGAACCTTGAGCCTGTGCAATTTATCTCCTTCTACCTTGTCTTAGGTTGTAGGAGAGCATCATTCATAAAAGGAAATTTTGGTTCAAAGAAAATTTGCCCAAATTTGAGGGAATTATGGGGTGAAAGCTTGTAATGGTAAGAAAAGAGCAACACACATAGTCATCTAATAAGCAACAAGTTTTGTTAAAAAAATGTAAGTATAAAATAAAAGTGTGTGTGCTGCTATTGAAGAAAAAGAAAAGCTAAGTGCGGAAAGGCAAGTAATAGAACTGGAATAAAAAGAAAAAGATTGATCTATGGATTAATGCTCTCTTAGAACCTAAACTTTTGCATCCTAGAAAAACCATGAATTGATTACAGCCCAGCCTCGTTACAAGCCTAGTAAAGTCCTTCAGATTCAGTTTGCATGTTCTTGACTGTATGATATGAGATGAAGTGCAAAGATTGAGACTTATTTTGGTTGTTGATTGTTGAATAAGCCTAAACACTTATGTTTGAGTGAAACAATAGCTGTGAGGCTTTGGTTAATGATCCTTCCTTGATATATGTCGCTCTCACTAGCTTATTTCAGTTGTATGTTCACATCTTTGAAAAGCTGCATGTCTTGTGAGAAGCTGTGATTGAAGCATTGTATGCCATTCATTTCATGTGATTGAATTCTTTGGAGCAAACACCTTGTGAATAACCACTGTGATTTTGTCACTTAAGGACAAGTGAGTTGTTCTTTCTTTACTTGAGGACAAGCAAAACTGTAAATTTGGGGGAGTTTGTTAGTTGTCTTTTACGACTAACTTTTGTATAGAAAACTTTTACAAAATGTATATATTTTCCCCAATTTATGGATCTTTTTGTAGGATTGTAAATAAATTTTTCTTTGTTTTTATCTGTGCTCAGTAGAAGCCTTGTGTATGGAATTAATGTCAATTTCTCCTCAATTTCAGGCAAAAAGGAGTTATTTTGAAGAAGTGCTAAAGTTGATGTCTTGCTAAGCGAGCTCAATGCACTTAACGAGTGTCATCCGCTAAGCGAGGCATTAACATGCTTAGCGGATAGGAGGAATCTGGAAGGGAATCAGTCACGCATGCACGTGCTTAGCGCATCATCAGCTCGCTCAGCGAGTCGTTTGTCACCTTCCAGGCTTAGCGCGAGTTTGGCGTTGAGCGAAACTTCACTTACTCGCGCTAAGCGCGACGACGAGGTCAGTGAGCCCTTTTTAAGCCTGGAATAGCATAAAAGAAATATACAAGAAGGAATAGCCGTCAGAGCTTGAAGAGTGAAATATACAGAGGCAAAAAACAGAGAAAGAAGCCAAGTTTTGATCTTTTAGGAAGATTTGTGAGTTTTTGAGTGATTGTGAGATTCCTAGAGGTGGAGGAGACATCCTCACTCCTTTGTAAGCAAGCAATTTCTCTTGATTCCTCTTCTTCAATGTAAAAGGAGCTTCCTTGCTATGGAAGGCTAAACCCTCAGTTGGGGATTCTTGCTGAGTAATTGATGTAAACTCTTTCCCTATCTAATTAAGGTTGTTTTTATGTGTTCATTGTTTCTATCAGTACTTTATTATTGCATGCTTGTGGCTTGATCACCCATATGTGTGTACTGTTAGGGGCTTTAGCATTGAAAGATGTATTGTCTCCTTAGAACTTGATAGAGCAGGATTAGGTTACCGTATGTCTGGACACAGAGTACGGTAATTTAGTTTTTATTATGCTGTGATCATAAAGTTGTTCAATTAAGCTAAGTTCAACAAGAGACATCTGCGAACGAAGTTTAATTAAAATTAGGCTAAACTCATGAGACATCGGTGTTTAGTACTTGAGCCTTCAGCATAGAACACATGAACATCTTTAATTTGAGAAACATCATTAATTACATCAATTTGCTCAGTAAGAGGACCCAACACCTTTAGATATCTGTTTTCACACTTATTTGCTCACGTTTATTGCTTTGTGATTAGGATAGAACATACTTTTACTTTCATTCACAATCATGATTTATGTTTGCAAATGCCTTCTTATTGAACAAACCTTTACCAAATGAACAAGTTCCCTGAGTTCGATACTCGGTTCACACCGTTTTAATTATTTACTTGACAACCTGGTGCACTTGCCGGTAGATTTCGCATCCACACAAACAAGTAGTATCCCAGAGAGCGAACACACTATCACACACATTTTTCTTGACATGCATAACATCAATACAATGTTTGACATCTAGATCATACCAATATGAAAGATCAAACAACATCGACCTCTTCTTCCATATGAAAGTTTTACTTTTTCCATTCTTTTGGGTATTTCTAAATATAGTATTGATGCCCTTAACCTGCTCAAGAACCTGTTGACCAGTTAGCTGTATCGGCACACTATCATGCTCTTGACTTCCATTAAAAGCTTTTTTCAATCGCTGGTAAGGGTGATAAGCCTTCAAAAAACATCAATGCCGAGTGTATACTATTTTTCTTCCATGTTTCAATTGTACATAGCTTGTGTCTTCTTCACATATAGGGCATGCACGATGGCCCTTAACACTGTATCCACTCAAATTCCTGTATGTTGTAAAGTCATTAATGGTACAAAATAACATTGCACACAACTTGAATGTCTCATTTTGATACCCATCAAACACAACAACCCCCTCGTCCCACAACTTTGTCAAGTCTTCAATCAAGGGACTGAGATAAATATCAATGTCATTTCCTGGTTGTCTTGGGCCTGATATCATCATAGACAACATCATGTATTTTCGCTTCATGCACAACCAAGGAGACAAGTTGTATATTACTAGCAAAACAAGCAACGAATTATGCTGAGTGCTTAAACTACCATAGGGATTCATTCCATCACTGGCAAGTCCAAGCCTAAAATTTCTTGTCTCTTTGCCGAAATTCGGATATATGCTATTAATCTTCTTCCATTGAGAGGAATCAACCGAATGGAGGAGCATTCCATCACAATTTCCTTCATTTGCAGGTCGTGCAAGGTCTTTTGCATCATTTACATTAGCAAATAGATGCTTGAACCTTGGAATGATCGGAAGATACCATAACACATTCGATGGGGGGTCTTTCTTGGTGCTTTCATCACTGCTACACTCGTCATCATCCTTCACTTTGTAACGTGATACCCCACACCTAGGGCACTTGTGCATTTCTTCAAACTCATTTTTATACAGTATACAATCATTAGGGAATGCATGAATCTTCTAGTACTTCACACCCATCGAACATAATATCTTCTTCACTTGATAGTAACCTTTTTGGTAATGTGTTTTCCTCTGGAAGCATATCCTGCACTACCTGAAGCAGGGAAGTGAAGTTGTTGTCACTCCACCCATGTGTGGCCTGGCCTTGACATTAACCAGATTTAACACCACTGACAACAGTGTCAAAGACTTATTGCATCCCAAATACAAAGGCTTATTTGAATCACTTTGCAATGTATCATACATAGGGGCATGTACTTGCTGAAAAGACTTTTGTCCAAGATCACAAATCATTTCCTCTAAGCGATCTCCCATTTGTACATCAACCGGTTCAGATTGGGACTCCCTCTGCATGTTTCTCAATTCATCATGTCATATCCATGTCGTATAATTCTTCTTAATCCCATCAAACAGTAGATGTTCCTATATGTCGTTGAGTACTTGTTGTCTCTCGTTCAAACAATTTATACAAGGACAAAAATATTTTCTTTCCTCATTCGGTCGACTTCTTTCGGAGGTGAATTCCAAGAACTGGTCAACGCCTTCCTCATATACGGGGCTCATTCGACTTGTATTCATCTAACTTCGATACATGTAATTAATAACTCTGTGATAGTGACAAAGTTATTCTATGCATGAAAACCTCACTTTTTCCTTAGAAGTGTGGCCCTATCCCATTCAGGAAGACATATTTTTATAGTACATTCATACGTAAAGGCTAACTTTCTTTTCTTAGATTGACAAAATTTCGACAGCATTTCGCATTGAAAAAAAATCAACCACAATCAAGTCCGCACCTGGAGAACAAAGCAAAATGCACTAACTGAAATTTAATCAAATTTAAGAAAATAAAGTTAACCTTTATGTATGAATGTACTATAAAAATATGACTCTTCCCAGGATGTCCAAACGGATAATTCAAGATTCAATACAACAATTAATGTAAATTCTCCCAAGAATCATTGTATCCAATCTCAAACGGGAATCTAAAGTTCATTCATGATGAACATAACTTGTATATAAATCAATACCCATCAAATAAAAATAGAGATTAGGGTGAACTTACAAAAATGGCAATATGTCTAGCAGTACCAAAAGCAACTTGCCCAATATCAGTGTATGTCTGAAGCTCAAGTTTACCATCCACAAAGGAAAGCAATAGCAGACCAGTATGAGTAACTGCAAATAAAAAGCAAATAAAAAGGTAATTATTTTCAAAAGTAGATAATTATCATGTATCTTATAGAGAATTTTGAAATGTAATGATTTTGATGACAATTATGTGTGTTTAGTAAGTGTAGGACAACCATAACATAAGATGTGTTTTGTGATAGTTATGTGTGTACATTTTACATACGATGGATGATAGATTTCTGATTCATTGTAAGTTAAATTACTTAAGTTTGTTAGGAGGAGAATCTTTTAACAAATTCTAAAAGCTTAAGTTCTTCATTCAAAATATTGACTATTGAATAGCAAAATACACTAAATAATAATTAAATTAAAACCTATAGGCTAATAAGCTTGTATCGGTAAAAAAGAAAACTAAAAAACAAGCTTGTATCTTAACTGACCCCAGCTCCAAGACAGGTGTAATGATAACATTTGTCATTAGAATATTTTCAATCATTTATTATGTTATAAATGCTTTAAGGCCATTTGTATTCCTTCATCTAACAAATTAAAGTTTTGGAATGATTGGTTGTGACATAGTATCAAAGCCTCTTTAAACAAGTGGTCAAGACTCTCTAGATTTCTATCCTTATATTGCTTCCATACTTCTTTATAAAGAAGTTGAAATTGAAATCAAGCATAAGTAAGCCTGCACATGATTCAAACTCCCACAAGGGATTGTGTTTGAAACGCTATAAAACATTGCTAATATATCTTTGCCTAACAGTTATAAGTTGTAACTTTTGGGATAATTGGTTCACATCACACTATACCACTTGTCTCACTCCTACAATTCAACCTAAATGCTTGCATTTCCATTACACGTAGAAAAATAACAACGAAAAATTAGCGTAAAACACGAATTTGATCCTCAAAAGGTTTATGATCAATCACATTAGTCTTTTGCTATCAATTTAGTTCCTTCCAGGAACTAAATAGATTGACATTTTCATTTTTAAGAAACAAAAAAATAATTTCCATCTTGCAGAGCTAATATGACTCATTCCAAATCTTTCAAACACCAACAATGCTTCACATTCCACTCCACATGCACCTTTGTGTTTTAGTGTGATGAGTGATGTCTGGACAAGAAATTATGGTCAGGGAGGCACAAAAATATTAGTATTAATCAAACCAGGACTATTGTATCAAGTATATATATCATACTACATTATCGTGTATATCTTATTATCTTATCGATGTTAATTCCACTCGTTGTCACATACACATCAATCAAATGACCAAATGACTATGGTAGTTATAAGAATTTGTTCTAATTTGTGGAATTTATGCATCCAACACCCGCAAATTCAAGTCCTTTCATTTCTATATGATTTTATATGGTTCTTTCTTTGACCAATAGTTGCAGGATATATAGCTAGCTAGCTATCTCCACTTTAGTGAATAAACAAGAAATCTCAGTAATCATTCTGTGATTGCAGTACAATAGTGATGTACTTTGTCTAAGAGGCATTGACTCGTTGTGGTAGGAGAGTAAGTTCCTAACCACATTGGCTCCCAATCATACAACACACATCAAATAACTCAAATTGATTCAAAACAAAACTGAAAGAGAAAAAGTTATATGAGCTAGGATGAGTTTAGATTTAGGACTTACCTTGAGAAACCGCGGAAGAAGAAAAAGAAGAAATCGTGAGCGAGAGAGCTTGAGTTCGAAGAAGAGGGAAGAGTTCACGGCGTCGCGAGTTGATGACCAATAGCGAGTTGACGACAAGAAGGGGTTGCAACATCGCGAAAGTGAGACTATGGCCGAGAAGACAGAGGAGTTGCAGTGCCGCAGAAGAGAGAGGTTTAAACCAAATGGGAGTGATAGTGGGCGCAAGAGAAGGGTATTTATATATATATAAAAAAATAATGTCGATTTTTTAAAAAACCGATGTTAAAATCTCCATGTTAACATCGATTTTGGTTTCGTTAACTTTGATTTTTTTTAAATCCGATGTAAACATCGCTTCGTTAACATCAATTTTTTTAAAAAATAATATTAATGACACCTTCCTAAAACCGATGTTAACTTAAAGATGTCAACATCGGTGTTTTTAAAAAAACCGTTGTTAACAAACTCATTTTATTTACAATTATGTCACCATCCTTTTGTTAACATCGATTTTATGGAAAACCAATGTTAAAGTGCCGATGTTAAATGTCTTTTTTCTAGTAGTATAATTTGGAGAGGAGAAAATGGGAGAAGAAATAAAAATATAATCAGACACACTTGAAAAAAAAAACTCCCAAAATGAAGAGATTTAATTAGAAAAGTAAAAAAAAATTATGGGATCCATTAAAAAAATTAAAATAACATATTTAGACTTTTATTTTGTATTATGTAAATATGTTATTATTTATTAGGGACATATATGTCTTTACAATATTCATTCACTTTTAATTTGTTTCACTTCTACTTCTCTCAATCCAACTAACATAATTTATCTATATTTTATTTGGTCTTTATTCTTTTCTTCTTTTTACTCTACTTTTCTTTTTAGAATCTCTCATCATCCAAATAAAAATATAAGTGATTTGAATCCGTAAATTATTACTTTTAAGACAATAGTACTACTATAAGCCATAAAAATGATTTTAAATAACTATGACGAGAAAGGTGAGGAAAATAAAAAGCACAACATATATATGGGCTAGAAAAGGGATCCTACCAAATATCTAACCGGTTTATACAAGAGGCCCTACTAATCTGTAGGACACAGACTCATGATCATGGGGTTGGGTGAGATAGTTGCTTAAGCTTTCCATCTAATTTCTTTAAGCTTTCCATCCAATTTCTTTACGTCCCCATCAGAAGGTCCCCAATATATTGTGGGTTTTTCCTTCTCACTTCCCATCATGCAATCTTGAAAAGTTGACCTTTGGTCCCACAAAGAGCTACTCCACAAGCAATTGGAGTACATGTGAGGGCATCACTTTCTAATAAATTTATGGGAACTTATTGTGTGCTTGATAGGATGAATAATATGCACTTCAATTGTGCATACTTCTCTGGGGTTAGGCTTGATTCCACTTAGAATCCTTCACAACATGGAATACCACTGTGTACCTAAATGGGTAGATTCATTTTATTGCATATGTTTTGTCCTTTTGAAATTATAGGTATAAACGCCAAAATTTTGAACACTATTTGTCAAATCTGCTATCTTCCTTTACCTATTACTTTTCCTTTTAATTATCGTAGCAAGGTTTAGATAACGATTCTAGGTGGAAATTGTGATAACGATTTTTTTTAATAAACTATACCATAAAGTTATCGAAATAAATTTAATAAGTATCAAGTGATTTGCATGAATATTTTTTAAATTTTACTTAAATATCAAAATGAATTAAAAGAAAAAATAAATCATAAAAAATTATATACATATATAATTAATTTGAATAATTTAATAAGTATCGATTAATTTAAATAATAATAAATAATTCTATAGAATATGAATTTGAAAGAAGAGAAATTAAGAATTATGTAGTGTATGTTTAGTTTTGCTTTCATTAGACACATTTATTCTCAATTTCACCTCAAGTGCCGAAAATAACGCAAAAAACTACTTGATGGAGCTTTAGAGTATTGAAGCCCTTGGATTAACTGGTATTAGATTTAATTTCCTTAAGAAAGACCTCGTGTTCGATTTTATGGTTGGAAAAAAACATTATAGGAAGGAAAAGAAACTCCACTAAAGACGAATAATCAAATTTTCTAACAAAGATTAATCAACAACAAAACCAATGAATAGTTATTAATCGTAAAATTTGTATTTATTCTTGGAAGATAGTTTAATATTATAAAAAGATCAATTTTCACTAAATGATTCTATTAATAAATAAATATTTAAAGATGAGATATGAAATTCATTCTCAATTGTAAGTTCTTTTTTATCAAAAAAGTAAGTTCATAATTTTTAACTTATCAGAGAATTTTCTAATATTTAATAACACGGTGATAGTAATTTTGATAAAGACATCCATAGGTAATTATTGTTGTATCATATAATGGTTTGTAAGATAATTTTTTAGTATATTTTATAATAGTGTTTTCGATAATCATTAGACTTCGATAGTAATTTTAGTAGTGATCTGAAGTAGATATTGGAATAATAAAGGGTTTAGAAAGTTGCAGTAAAATAAAGAAATATGAATTCATAAGAAGTGAAAATCAATACATACACAATAATCTTTTGAACCAATAGCCAATTTTGACGTGTAGCGTTGTTGGTGTTTAGGAAATAATGTGATAATGATTCAATCTCCCAAAAATTGACAAACATAGATCTTATTTATAAACTTCTAACACTAAAGGTTGAACTTTATGATTTCAATAAAGTCGTAAAAAATATTAATTTCCATCAAAATGAATTCTTTTGATGACAGATACAACTTATGGAATTTTGTTCCAAAATATTGATCATTATTTCACACACTCTTGATTTTCATATAAGACAAGTTCATCAAAAGTATAAAAGTTCCATGACTTAGATAAATTTTACATACAAAGGTAACAGATGCCTCGCAAAAATAGTGTGTTTAAGTACTATCTTTCGAGAACAACAATATTTTTGTATCAATTATTTTGAGATTATTTTAATATTTTTCCTAATTAAAGCACTGAATGTCATTACATGTCCTAGAGAATACAATTCGATCATAGTTGCAATTTTCATGCTAACCAATATACATGTGATTGCTTCTATTACAGTTATAACTGCTTATCACTATTAATATGTCAAATTAACATTGTATCATTGGTTTAAAATATATTTGTTTATTCAAATTTGAATTTTCTTTTACCTTTGAAACCTTATATATATAAACCAAACGTATCAGCTACACTTCCGTTGCTTCTCTTTGCAATCCCTAATTCATAAACCTCTGTTTTCTCTTTACTTGAGCAATCTTCCTTACATTCATCCTTACTTCCATCAATGGTGGCCTCTTCTTAACATAATATCTCCACATACCAAGACGTTTATGCTAATACTAAGAGAATCCCACCATTGCAAACACCCATAGTGACGACGATAGACAAGAGCCTTGAGTTAAGTCTCATTCCAGGGCATGAAGAAGAATGCAAAAAGGTGTGGGAAACCCAAGTATTACTCCTAGGCTTTTTAAACACTCAAAACATTTGCTTTGTAGGTCCCTATCGTCCTACCTTAGACTATGAAGCCATTAGTAGTTGGCTTCTCACTTATGAGGATGAACACCCTATAATCCATAAAGACATTATTAGAAGTGATTTTCTGAAGGAAACTAGTGGAATTTTCAGAGTTTCCCCTCCTAAAGATAGGAAAACATTTTTTAATTGGCTTGCACGTGTAGAAGCCAATAAATCTCCGCACCAAAAAAACATAGGCATCTATGACTTGATCCAACTGAGTAAGTATGGCATTTTTAGTTTAGATATGCATATGTTAATGGCCTCCTTCTTATTCTGGAATTGAAGCTTACACTCTTTGAAGCTTCCCTATGATCCAATTACTTTAACCTTAATGGACATAGCTACTATTACTGACCCCAAACCTTTCAGTAAAACCTATGCTTTCATTTTAATTGAAGATCAAATCGAAAGGAGTGAAGTAGATATAGACTTTAGTGCTAAGTCTTATGGTGCTTTTATCGAAAAGAATGTGCAAGATACTGAAGTGGTTTCTGATGAAGAACATATAGCTTTCCTGATGTATTGGGTGTCCTCGCATCTTCTCTGCACTCACTCTCTTCAAATTCCCATGTGTAGTTACAACTTGGCTCAAGATCTTCATTTCAGAGAAGATATTTGTCTTAGTAAGTTTTTACTAACTTTTGTTTACAAGGTAATCGATGAAGCTGTCAAAATTATGGATACCCCCGACAAGATGAAGCACATAGTTGGGCTTTTATGGATTGTGCAATCATGATTTATTGCTATTCTAGAAAATCACATAACTCCTGAAAGGGATATTCCTGATAACCTTGATCTTAAAATCGAAGAAGCTCGATTGACATACCCGACTCCCAGTAAAGAATTCTGCTCAAATGAATGTTACACCAAATATATCAAGGTTTTTCTTAATTTCGATCATTTCAACAACAACTTAGTACCCTTTTCAACTACAAACTTGATAGGACCAGAGTGGTTAGAGCATAAATTATCTTGCGAAACTCCTAACCAACAATCTAATTTGGTTGAAATTTGGAGTAGCTTTCTTACTTGGGACATAATTTTTGCTGGCACCACTTCGAAAGACATTAGGTTTCATCCTTACCAACCCCAATATTTTGCAAGACAATTTGGTCTATGTCAACTTCCCCTAGTACCAATATAAGACAATTTGGTCTATGTCAACTTCCCCTAGTACCAATATATCGAAAAAGGATTAAACCTGATTAGATCTCACAAGATGAATCACTAATTCCTAAAGTCATCAGAACGTCCCTTCAAGAACTATTTCCTAATCACACAAGATTTTCACTTATGGTTGACAAAATATTACTCCTAGAGACCTATATTTGTCATGACTTGCTTAGAGAAACTAACTAAATCTCATAGTTCTATGCAGGATACTAGCAAAAGGAGTAAAGGTGAACACAAATTATCCGTTGAAATTACTAGATTTGAAATTTTTTATCATATTTTCTATCATCCAAATTGTCTTATAACTACTTTTCGAGAAGTATTATTTGCTCTTAGAGAAAAAAAAGTGAATGGTAGAGTTATTAACTTGAAAGGAAACCCTAAATTTTCTCGATATTGCCCAAAATCTTAATCTCTTCCCAAAAACCTGTTTTGGTCTAAGTAAAAGTCTTTGAAATCTTCCTTGGGTTCAAGAATTATTACCATTTTCAATCAATCATGTATAAACTTGAAAATGCTCCATCTTCTTGAAAAGCTACCTTTGCCAAAATTTATCTTAGAGATTACCTTCATTATCCAAAAGGAATAACCCTCAAGAATGTGTAGAAATCAAAACAAAACAAATACATGGTAAAGTTTATTTTTCTTATATTAAAGTATTCAAAATAATCCTAATTAAATATTTTAATGTCTTTGATTTCGATTTCAACTATTCCTATCCAAATTCCCCATCAATGAGATAGTGAAGATTGGGAGAATGATGATTAGGGAAATTTGAAGAAATCCTCTTGAAAGAGAATAGCTTCTTCTTCTAGTAGCACAAGAATTAAGGTAATTCACATTCCTTGATCAATTATATTTTTATATTGATTTCGTTATTAATACAATTTTGTTTAATAATAGGGATCGAAGAAACCCTCCAGTACTAGGAATGATAATCAAGTGAAACTTCCACCAAAACTGTCAGACACTGGATGATCCATCACTGGACGACTCAAACATCTCTTAAGGTTTTGATGAAAACAAATATATAAATTTGTGTTAACTATTCTGTTGCATGTAAGTTAACAATTTTGATGACTGGAAACAACACCAGGAGAGACTTATCCATTAGTGGATACCTCGTTTACTGAAAGCAGGAAATACTTGTCTAGTTCATCCAAACAACAATTGGAATATGTATTTTAATTGAATTATTGATTTATGCTGGTTGATATGATTTTTTTTAAAAAAAGAATAAATCTACAAATCAATCTTATATTTTCTTTTGAGTCTAACGACTATATTGAGTTATGAATGACAGATATGGAAAGTTCTTATCATATCAAACAAAAATGCAATATCTACTTATTCCAGGAAATAAGATCAAGCTACACAACGGTCATATTATTCAATCTCGAAGATACTCTCCACAATTACTAGTTCCTCTCTCTTCCTATAAATATGACATCAAGAATTGAAGAACAATAACAAACATGTATAGAAAAACAAGAGGCATGAATCAAGAAACAATAGAAAAGAAAAGCATTTGTTGAGAAATACATTGAGCTTATGAGATTTCATCCTTTGTGATATACAAAGTGCATGGGAGAGATTAGAACTTCATTGTAAACTCACACTTTGAGTGTTGTAAAGAATCTCCGATTCTACATCAAATTTCTATTTGTGAAAGCCAAGAGTGGCTTAGTGACAAAATAATACTTGGGTATTCTTAGATTCAGGGGGAGTCTAAGGGTTATGCTAGTAGTGACCTTGAGAATATTTGTAAACCAAAAGTGGCAAAAAAGAATACTTATTGTTATCAAGTTTGATTAGTGGAACCCTACTGGTTTGTAAAGAAGAACTAGACTTAGCTCAGGTTGAGTCAACCAATATAAAATGAAGTATTTTTACTACTCTTTAGCTTATTAAATTATTTCAAAGTCCATTATTGATATATTTTGGACACAAGGTTTTCACTAAAAAAATAATTTTTATACATCATTGGACGATAATCCACTTTTAGTCATTGGACGAGTGTTGTATAAACTTGTTTATTATAACCATCTTCCATTTCAAAAAGCTTTTATATTTTGAGTAACAAACTATTCAACCTCCTTCTCGTGTGATTTATTGTATTTCAAAAACCACCCAAATTCTAGCGACCATCCAAGGTCTATCTCATTCGATTTTTAACATATCTTATTTCTGACTTTACGTAATCTGACAAATTTTTACTATTTCAGTCTACGTCGCCTTAATCCACTAAACCCAAAGTTTCCAAGGAACTAGATGACTCTAATGAAGACATGCCCATTAGTTCCTCATTTAAATCAACCTCTTCAAAAAAAAAAAAAAACCAAGGGTAATTGATTTTCAATCTCTTTTAATTATCCTTTACCAAGTAACATAATTTTAAACAATACATATCATTTTTGAAAACCATAGACATTACTTTTCCAAGAATTTTTAAGGAAAACTTATCTCACATGATCTAGATCTAGAGAACTTCTTGAGATACATCTTTTGAATGGAATATTGAAGGACACATCTTGGCTTTATTCATTACAGGATGAAGATATAGTGTATCTCTCCCTCTCTCAAGGTCTTTCCCATATTGGCAAAAATGAGGTAAATCTTTAAAAGATCCATATATTTTTCCTTTTCTTAAACTATTTTTATTTGAGCTATAGAACTAACTTATTAATATTTTGATAAGGAAAGACAACTCAAGATACCCCTGTTGTTCTAGAATGAAAAGTGTAAATAAGGAAACAATTGGTAAATTTTTCAATCCCCAATCATGTCTAATACTTTAATTTCAATATTAAAAATAAATTTTAATAGATATGTTTTATTCCCAAAAAATCCAGACAATTTCGATGTATGCAAGGAATGTTGGAGTGGAAGATGAACTGGAAGAGAAAGAGGATACTCAAAGTCATAGTGAATCTTCTCCATCAAAACAAATGTCACTTTTATAACCAATAATCAAAGAAAACACTATCGAGGTGGATTAAAATCTTGACTCTTCTTTGAACCATGAAACTGCTCAACACACTCCAGCTATACAAGAAAAACTTCCACACATAGACCCTATTGATGTCTTTGTTCATATTTTGGTTGTCAAAACCAATGAGCCAATCATTGATCATAGTTTGGTCATCGGATTCATTGCCATCAAAAGATTATGAATCTAGCCTCAACATGCCATTCACCCATTTTGATGAAGTTGTGGCAAATTTTCAAAGAGTAGCCTTCAATCAAAACCTTAAAGATTCACTCCCAAATTCGGATTACAAGGTTCAGCCTCAGAAAATAGTGATGAATAAAAGAATCTCATGCTAATTCAAGGACCAATAAAAAAAGCAGTTTTAGATACATCATTTTCAGCAATATATATATTTGATTATATCTCGAATAATCATCTAATAAACTTAAAATTTCATTTTCTACTATTGAATCAACTGAAAAATCTGCCATTTCCATAGCATATTCCTTTTTAGGTGTTGTTGCATTTAAGTCCCTAAAATCTATACACATATGCATTTTCTCATTCTTTTTAATTTCATGAACTATATTAGAGATCTAGTCAACATACCTTGCAGTTAAAATGAAATTGACCTTCAGTAGCCTTTCTATTTCTACTTTGATGACCTCCATGACATTAAGAGCAAATCTCCTTTGTGCTTTCTTTACTGGTTTCTTCCCTTCATAAATAAGCAATTTATGTTCCACCAATTCTCTATTAAGTCAAAGCATATCTTCATAGTCCCAAGCAAAACAATCCTTGAACTCCTACAAGAGAGAAACTATATTTTCTCAAAGCCTAGTGTCTAATAGTTTGCTAACATATGTAGGCTTTTGATTTTCTTTAATCCCCAAGTTAATTTCCTCTACAGGATCTTGAGATTCTATCTTTTTAATCCTGGGGACATTGATTTCTCATAGCCTAAAGGTGAATTGTCATAAATACAGTCCAATTTTAATTCTTCGCCTTTTTTGCTCAAAAACATTTTCTTTTGATTTTTCTTTCTCAACCAATACTTTCTTGTTTACGGTGACATCAGTATCCATCTTTCTTTCTTCTTCGGCCGCAGTAGCCACTTCCTTAATTCCAACGGCCGCAATAGCCGTATCTATGATTTCAAGAGCCTTAGTAGCCGTTTCTTTGATTTTGACAGTCACAGTAGTCGTTTCCTTGATTTCGACAACCACAATAGCCATTTTTTCTTATTATTAGCTATGTAAGCCAATAATCGAGCCATAAAGCTCAAACATGCTTCCAAGGAAGTCATAAATCATCAACCTTGGTCATTTTTTTTACGGCCTTGTTAATCAAAAGGAAACCCCTTGTCGAATCCCAATAAAATATCTTGTCTTTTTCTTCACCTGACTTATTGTTCACATAGAATAAGTCATCAATTTCGAAATGAGTAGTTGTAGTTAATGCATTCATTTGCAAATGCAGCATAGATTCCATATTCTGATTGACCCACTTCCACCATTTCAAATTTTCCATCTTCATTCCAAAAGAAAAGCTTCTGGTGAATCGTTGATGGAACTACTCATACCACATGTATTCACTCTCTCCCCAACAACATGTTAAAGTTGGCTTGTGAGTAAATCACTATGAACACGGTCAGTCTTCTCCTACTATCCACAAAAATGTCTAAACAAATAACCCCCTCAAAATCTGAAGGTTTTCCATAGAAATCGGATACCACTATGTTGTGAGATATCAAATCTTCTATATTTTTACCAAACCTCTGCGACATTAATCTTGGTAAGATGTTGAATGCAACCCTTCCATCTACCAATATCTTATGAATGATTTGGTCTTCCACCATAGATGTAAAGTGGAGTGGCTTCACATGACACCTCATTTCATCAGTAGGAGGATCAAAGACTGTCGCATTCTGATGAGGAGTAAAGCAAGAAACTTAAGTGACCCAAACTGCTTTTGGGCTTAGATAGGGATCATCGAAATAATCTTCCCACATAATCTCCCAATACAAGCCTATTTTGATATTCTTCAGCATATTCTATAGGTAATATCAAAATTACTCCACAAATGGATTCCAAGGAATCCTTGAAACCAGACTCAAAGCAGTTAGTTATTATTTCCTTATCTTCCTACTCCTTGCTTAATATTTTCTTTTCGAAGCCTGGGGGTGGACCTTCGGTTATTCTGTCAAAAACTAAAGGTCTAACACCATTCCATTGTCGTATCTCCAATATTGCATCCCTCTTTATTCTTTGATGCCTTCTTCACTAGATTTTTGACATGTTCTTATTCACCTATTGAGGATTCTGATATTCATAGTATCCTTTCTTGGAACCTTCAGTGGTTCCTCCTCGTCGAAGTTCCAAGTCACTTACTTTGAATGCTTTAAAATGGGAATTGGATCCTTCATTTCCCTATTGAAACCACTTATTGTAGGAACATTTGCATAAGGAAGATATCTCTTCCTCTAAGAAAAACTATATTGCCTATGAACTTGACTCATATTATATTGATGTTTTGCTTTCCCTTTCCTCTAGTGTCTATCTCTTAGAATTTTTGAAATATCTTTTGAATTTCTGAAGCCTCGAAAGCTTTAGTAGCAGATTTGTTAAGACAACACTACAACGAGGACATAGCATAACCTCTTTTCAACCTTTTGTTTCTTCGACGGGAATTCAACCAATGGTTTCCCTATAGGTGGGAAAACTGATTCCTCTTCCTTTTCAAATTCATCCAAAGCCTAGTTGACCTCTTCTTCATATAAGGGAGTATTCACCTTTGGTGATCCTATCAAAGTTCCCATCATTAAGATCTGCATGGGCTCGATATAATTAACATGGATGTGGAATGGATCAATATCCATTTTTATTTGTTTCTCTTCAAATTTCAGCCTTCCTTTTTCTATTACTTTCTGAACCATATCTCTGAAACGTAAACAACTATTAGTCCAATGTCCACAAATATTATGGAATTTACAATATCTTTTCCCTTTGCTTTGTTCAAAAGAAGGAATTTGATGATCATCACTAAGAGCAATTTGTTTATCTTTCAAAAGTACATCAAATTTTTTATCTCCCTTAGTAACATCAAAACTATATTTTGAATTAGGAAATTTCTATTTTTCCTCCAATTTTAACATATGACAAGTATAGGGAGGTCCAGGTTGCAATTTTGCCCCACATATTTCTTCTTTTTCTTTATTGAACTCTAAATCTCGGTAATTTATATCATTATCATTATCTTTGTATGCTTCTACATATGTTATTTATCTTTTCTACTCTTATTAAATCTTTTGTTCCTTTATTTCTCATATTTTATTTGCTCGATTCTTCTTACTCTATATGCTAACTATGTCATATCCCTAACCTATTGATTTACCAATTTCTTGCAAATTGAAAAATCTAAACCTGCAGCCATCATTCTAACTAATTCATGTTCAGGAATTTGAGTATAACATCGCGAGTTCACTTGTCAAAATCTATTTAAATAATCTTCAATTGTTTCACTATTGTCATACCCTAATTTTGTCCGGGAACCTTCATTTGCTAACATTTGGATTCTTGCCAACCGAATTGAACTGCTTAACACCAATTCACGCGCGATCCATAGGGTTTTGTGACGTTTCAGGAGGAAATGTGAAAAATATTCAAAAAAGGGGCAAAATGGTCATTTTGGGGACATTTTCTAACCCCTGGGCCCATTAGAAAACTTAAAGGTGAAGTAACCAGCTCGCCTGGGCGAGCTACCTTCATCCCAAATGCCTTATTTTGCTATAAATAGGCATGAAGGGCTGAAGGAAAAGGGTCCCTAAGGTTCCCCAAGGTCCCTGAGGTTCCTTGAGGTCTAGAGGTACAGAAAAAAGAAGAAAGAAGAGAAAGGAAGAAGAAAGAAGAGAAAACAAGGTTGAAACGCTTCCGAATTGCATCCGTGATCGATTCCTACACCGTTCGTCATTCGTTCTTCATCCGTTCTTCATTTTTCATCCGATTATTGTTTACTTTAAGGATTTGAATTTGATTTATGGACCCTTAGGGGTCCCCTTTATTGTTTGTGCATCTTCATCTCTTTTTTCGATCATCGGTGATCTTTTTCTTTGTTTAAAGTGAGTTTCACTTAATCACTGTTAAAATAAAATTCAACGAATCATTTGTGTTGTAGTCTCACTTAATTACTGTTTAAATGAATTTCAACCAAATGTTTGTGTTGTAATCTCACTTAATCACTTTTTTAAATAAGTTTCGATTGATAGTTTATGTCGTAAACTCTTTTCATCAATGTAAAATAAGTTTTAACCGGTCATTAATGCTGCAAGTTATCTTTAAAAAAAGGATTGAAGGTTAATGAGCCAAAACCAAATAAAACCAACTCATAAACTTCTTTATTTCATCAAAAAATCAAGAGATCATAGTTAGAAATACTTTTTTTCTACACACACATGACACCTACACCTCACACACACATTGAGATATTAGGCCCTATACCCAGGTCTATGTGAGCCATAAGGAGTGGAGGTCAATCTGTGGTCATGCTGAGTCTCCGACTCGCTTGATGACAGTGAAGCCTTATCTAGAGTTTTCCTCTTTTAGTGATGCATTGTCGTTGATAGTCCCTATCACCACAATGTATTACCTAAGAGAATGACATCTCTAGAAGCCAATAAATACTTGAAACCTCCCTTTAGAGTTATCACTAGAAGTGGACTTTTGGATCATTTCCATTAGGTTCCTCAATTAGGGGGCACATAGCAAACTTACTTTGGCATATTCCTTTATTGCGTCATGCATCTCTTCATGACATCGTAATGGGCACATCACCCCTGCATCATATTCATGCACTGCATTTGCATAAATCACAGCATTATCATACACCTTTGTTTAGCATGCTTTTATTTTTCCAACTGCATATATTCTACCTCCATCATTCACATGTCACGTTCACTCATACATGATCCTTGCATTTTCCTCTGCAAAAACAAATAAAATAATAAATCACAAAAACAAAAAAAAGAGAACAAAAAGAAAGTCTCAATGAAGAATGAAGGTTTACGCCACATTCTTAGTTACATGTGTTGGGTACCATGATAATGGCTATAAACCAACCTTGTTGGGATTATACACCCATCACTCCTAAAAAAGGGGGGAGAATAAAGAAAAGTGATTGAAAATCATGTGAACATGGTACCTAATGCATGGTTAACTAGGAAAATGGTGGTTCCTAAGGCATCTCATGTCAATCCCATAATTGCATTTGTCATGCATAGCATAAGTATGCCCGAGTCATTCATCTCTATGATAGGCCGCTGAAGTATTGCCAATCAAAATTTCTTTTCCTTGGGATTATGAGGTTGAACCAAGCACATGTTTTTAAGGAAAGGTTCATCAAGTCAAGGTCAAGTATGAAAGTAACCAGCTTGCAAAAGTTGGGGTAAAAGATGGATCAAGTTACATCATTTCTTTGTCTACTATCAACACATGATTGAGCTAAATAATTTACAAAAAAATGGAGGACTGTTGACGTCCATGTGCTATTTCCAATTTCACTTTGACAAGATGAAATGGACCATGTTGTTTTAATAAAAATCTAAATTGATTCAACCCTATGTTCCTGTGTAAAATTCGTAATGCTTCAAGAATGCAACATATACATGCATCCATGCTTATTTTTCTTTTCACATTGGTGGCATTGATCATTACATTCTATCCTTAAAATTAGAACTGTAATCATTGTAATCAAAAGGAAAGAATGCACTTTATGACACCCTTACCGAACGCGCGCAAGAGCTAGAGTAATGGGTGAAGTAGACGAGGTGCAAGAGCGGATAAAGGCTGACATAGAGGCCCTGAAAGAGCAAATGGCCACAATGATGGAGGCCATGATGAGCATGAAGATGATGATGGAGGTCAATGCAGCTGCAGTTGTAGTTACCAGTGCCGTTGCTGAGGTGGACCCAACTCCCCCATTCGACCTCAACCAAATAAACCATCCAACCTCAGATATGATAAGTCAGGGAGGCAAAAAATTGGGAAGTACGGGCGGCCCCCATTTTGTGCAAGTTCAAAACAAGCATGCCTTCCCGCCATGTGGCTTGCCTCCTAACTATGCACCACCCAATGTGGTGCATATTCCCAATGAGAATGTCAATAACTCCATTCCCATACTCGTTGAGAGCCAACAACCCCAAGCTGATCATGCACATGTCTCTCAACCCATGGGGGGGGACACATGAAATACCCCACCACAATCTAGCTGACTTTGAGCCTTGCCTCGGATACACCACTGAGGGGCAAGTAGTTGGTGGTGTACCCCTGCCAAACACTTTAGAGGGCCCTTAGTTTTTCCCATAACCGCAACCCTTGCATTTTGCAGTGGGAAGAGCCCCTCTTGCAATATCTAAAAAGGGAAAGTTGGATCAAATAGAGGAAAGGCTAAGGACAGCTGAAGGAGGTGAAGATTATGCCTTTGCTGACATGGAAGATTTGTGCCTAGTACCCGACATGGTCATTCTTCCGAAGTTCAAGGTACCGGAATTCGATAAATACAAGGGGACAACTTGCCCCAAGAATCACCTAAAGGTGTACTGCAGGAAAATGGGAGCATATGCGAAAGATGAAAAATTATTGATGCATTTCTTCCAAGAAAGTCTTACTGGGGAAGCCATCACTTGGTACACTAATCTGGAACCTTCTCGAGTCCATTCTTGGAAGGACCTAATGGTTGCTTCATTAGGCAGTATCAGTACAATTCTAATATGGTTCCGGATAGAATGCAGCTACAGAACATGTGCAAAAAGGGGCACGAATCTTTCAAAGAATACGCCTAAAGGTGGAGGGATCTGGCAGCTCAAGTGGCACCCCCAATGACGGAAAGGGAAATGATAACAATGATAGTAGACACCTTATCAGTGTTCTACTATGAAAAGATGGTGGGCTACACACCTTCAAGCTTTGCGGATTTAGTTTTCGTCGGCAAAAGGATCGAAGTGGGTCTTGTCATACCCTAATTTCGTCCGGGGACCTTTGCTCGATGACGTGCGACCATTCTTTGGTCCTCGTGAGGTGCTTGGCACCCATCATTAGGCAATTTGTGAAATTCCAGGACATGCCGAAAAACCAAAAAAATATTGATGCACAATCCGTAAGTTTCCGTGACACACCGGAAATCAAATGGAAGCATCGTTGCATAATTAAGTGAGGTTCCGTAACATTCCGTAAGTCAAAAAGGGGATGATTATGTAATCCGCAAGGTTCCGTAACATTACGGAAAGAAAACAAGTATCGTTACGAAATTCGTAAGTTTCCGTAACTTTACGAAAAAAGAATCACCAAAAAACAGCAGAGGGGGGTGTACTTAGTAAAAATGGGGGTGCAAATAGCACCCAGGCCCATTTGGGCCCTCCAGAAGATTCCTCCAGAAGGCGGTTGCTTCTGGAGGAAGCAACCCTGCTCGCCTGGGCGAGCTAAGCTCGCCTGGGCGAGCTGGGCGGCAACCACCTCCCCTATTTTGCTATAAATAGGGGAGGAAATGAAGAAGGAAGGGGTCCAGCCCCTTTGGCACTTCTCTCTCTTTCGAATTTGCTTGGAAAAATTGTTTCCGTGAAGAAAATCTAAGCCGAGGCGCTTCCGAAACGTTTCCGTAACGTTTTCCGTGAGGAATCTCGCAAAGGTTTCAACCGTTCTTCGACGTTCTTCATTCGTTCTTCATCGTTCTTCGATCTTCAACGGGTAAGTACCTCGAACCAAGCTTTTCGATTCATTCTATGTACCCGTAGTGGTCCACATTGTGTTTCGTGCATTTTTACTCTCGTTTTGTTTACTTTTTATACCCCCTCTTGACGTGCTTAAGCCGTTTTACTTAAGTCATTTCTCGCTTAACTTAAAAATAAAATAAATTTCCACCGAACGTTTGAATTATATTATCCGTTAACTTCGGTTAAAATCAATTCCGACCGTTCGGTCGTGCCGTAACCACATTGGAAACCAAAAAGAGGTAAAAAATAATATAATAATCAAAAAGTATCTTTTTAGTGAAATAAAGCGGAAAATCAATCGGACGTTTTCTCTTTGGGATTTCTCATTCTTAATCGAATTGATTAATAACTAAAGTGAAACTAAGGCTAAAATCAACTCGCCTAGTCAAGCTCGTCCACAAAAATAGGCTTTTGAAGTTTGTCATTTCAGTTTCTCACTAAGTAAAATGGATCATTTTTAAGGTCCAAGGCCTTAAAATGATCACCACTTAAGTAAAAAAGGCATCACTTGATAAAAAAGAACTACGTAGGTCTGATTTTCTCATCCCAAATTGAGGAATACGTAGGAGCAAAGGGAAACCCCCTTGTCGACCCCAAAAAAGAAAAAATATAAAAAGGGTATAAAGGATATAAGAACATAAAAGGGAACATAAAAATCAAAGTCATGTTTGCACATTCGATTAAAGGCTGCCGTCCCTTGGGACGGGCGTGTGGGGTGCTAATACCTTCCCCGTGCGTAAATACAACTCCCGAACCTTTCACTAAAAAGTTCGTAGATCGCGTCTTTTCCGGTTTTTCCGACGTTTTCCTCAAATAAACGTTGGTGGCGACTCCGCGCGTATTCCTTTCGTGGAACACGCATCCCGCGAGTCACGCGTCGCCCTCCCGCCGAAGGGTAGGTTGCGACAGTTGGCGACTCCACTGGGGACTTTTTTTAGAGAGTTAGGCCATTTAATTTTGTGCAATGTTTCACCGTGACTTTCTCCTTTGTTGGTTTCCCTTTATTTGTTTTATGTTCTTGTGTATATAAACTATTTGTTGCTTTTAGTGTGTTTTAGAATGTATGCATGAGGTAAATATTTATTCATTTGATGCACACAAAACACTAACACTATTTGCACACACTGTGAGTGAAAAAGGGCCCTATACCCGGGTTCATGGGAACATAAGGAGTGGAGGTGAATCTGTGATCATGCTAGGTCTCCGGCTTGCTTGATTACAGTGAACCCTCATCTAGAGCTTTTCTCTTTGAAAACTTATTGTTGCTAGTAGTCCCTACTGCTGCAATATGTTCTTCGAAGGGGATGATACCTCTAGAAACCATCAAGAGAGATATGACTACCTTGGGGATTATTACTAAAAGCCTAGTTAGCTCTTTCCCTTATAGGTCCCTTAAATAGGGGCACGGAGCAAACACGCTGCGTGCCATTTTTCACACTGCCATGCATAAGTATCATATACCCGTTTGCTTATGTTCAGTGAATATTATCATACTATGTACATCCCCGTATTGTACCTTTCGCATGTGCATCATGTGCGGATTCCGTCTTAATCCCCTCTCTTGGGCAAACCAACGGAGGTTCCGTGTCACCTTCTTAAATACATACGTTGGGCACTTTGCTACCCCAAGACGTTGTATCTAAGAAGGAGACAATTTCCCGAGCTCCCATATTCATAAATTGCATCCGTGTCATATGCATTCCTTCATGCATTCATCCATTCCACCCATGATAGATGTCGGAGTTTTGATTCGCACTAGATTTTATTTCACTTTAGTAAAACATGGGATCAAGTCAAAAGCCTTCGCTTAAAAAGAGGTTTTATCAAGTCAAAATCAAGAGCTTAGAGGTCACCAGTTTACGAAAGTTAGGGCAATTAATGGGTCAACTTCAACGGCAAGCCTTCCGCAAAGCCTATGGTAAGCATTTGGGACCTAGCTAGGGTAGAAGTCTCCATGGAACCAATTGCCTCCCTCGCCCAGTATTATGATCAGCCGTGAGGTGCTTCATCTTTGGGGATTTCCAGCTATCACCAATGGTGGAAGAATTTGAGGAGATCCTAGGATGTCCTCTAGGGGGAAGGAAACCATACCTCTTCTCAGGGTTCTACCCCTCATTGGCCAGAATTTCTAAAAAAGTCCAAATCTCGGCGCAGGAATTAGACCGCCAAAGGCAAGTCGAAAATGGGGTGGTCGGAATACCGAGAAAATATTTGGAGGTAAAAGCAAGAATCTTGGCAGATAAAGGCGAGTGGACCCCATTCATAGATATTCTCACACTGTTGATTTTCGAGGGAGTCCTCTTTCCAAATGTGGATGGGTTGGTGGACCGGGCAGCGATCGACGTTTTTCTCGCCTATCATAACCACAAGGAAAGTCCGATTGTCGCTATGCTAGCCGACCTATATGACACCTTCGACCGAAGATGTGAAGAAAGCAATGCAAGGATTGTTTGCTGTACTCCAGCTCTCTATGTGGGGCTGGTTTCACACCTTTTTCTCCAAGAAGGTAGGCCCGTCTATCCGCTACAAGGTTACCGCTCGTGCGTCGAAAAAGGAAAGGCGAGTTGGGACCAACTCTTGGCTAGCATGGGGGGGCGTCTGTTAATTGGTTCCCTCGCTAGAAGGAAGGAAGAATCAAGATTCTATCTTCATGCGAAGGATGTCCAAATGTTCCCTTGATGGGAACAAGGGGTTGTATTAATTATAATCCCGTTCTCGCCATAAGACAACTTGGGTACCCCATGAGAGGAGCGCCATTAGACGAAAGCATCACGCCTTTCATCGCACGGGGTTTTAGTGACTACAACGCGAGGGTACTCCAAGGATTTTGCAAGGCATGGGATGCGGCGTGAAGAAAGGACAGAGAGCTTAGGGGAAGCAGTAATGGGATCATCGGCGGTTATCATAAGTGGCTGAGAGTCCGAACACAAGGATTGGATTGGCTCCCAAATCTAAAGACTGTGAGGGACGATGAGGTTAAAGCTTCGGAAGAAAGTGATGAGGTACAAGCCCTAAAGGCAGAGCTTGAAAGAGCCCGAGTAGTCGAAGAGAAGTTCAAGTCCATAGCCATCAAAAGTCTGAAAAGAGTATGATGAACTAAGGGACGTCAATATGGCCACCGCTGAAGCCTTGGAATGAGAAACCAAGAAGGCCCGAAAGGAAGAACACGTGCCAGCAAAGTTTTGAGGGGCTTTATAGGGCAGCAATAGTAAGCTCAAGCTCCGAAGAGGTGAAAGGAATCATCACGGATCAAAGGCATGATCTTGAAGGACGAGCTAAAGGCTTACCTTAGGTCGAAAAGAAATTTGTCCCAACAGTTAAGCGAGACTGAAGGGAATATGTGGGCCGTCATCGATGAGTGCAAAGAGAAGCTAAATCTAGCGGCGACTCACGAGCAAAGGCTAGAGGATGAGTACGCCAAGATATCAGCAGAAAGCGAAGCAAGGGAGAGGGTAATTGATTCATGGCACCAAGAGGCAACAATGTGGACGGACCGATTTGCTCTTACTTTGAACAGGAGTCAAGAACTTCCCCGATTGCTAGCCAAGGCCAAAGCAATGGCGGACACCTACTCCGCCCCCAAGAAGATCCACGGACTTCTCAGCTATTGTCAACATATGATAGACTTAATGGACCATATGATTAGAAACCGCTAGGAAGTTTGTATTGTCGCTCAGATCTTGACTAGTTATAGCTTTTTGAATAAAATGAGTTCATCCCACGTTTTTACTCCAAAAATCAGTGCGAATCAAATCACTCCCGCATTTTATCTCTAGCATGCATTGTATGTTGGTCTCGTCCTTTGTCACGGGAAGCCGGAAGGTCCATATCACCTTCTTAATTGTACACATGGGGCACTGCGCCCCCAAATGCACAAGTAAGAAGAGATAATTTTCCGGGCTCTCGTGTCCGTAAAATGCATTCATATCATGCATCGCATAAGCATCTCTTCATAACATCATAATGGACATATCCTGCATTTGTCCGTTATCATATTCCAGCCTCACATTTTGCATGAGTCGTGGCATCATCATGCATATGCGTTCAACAAACTTTTTGATCTGCAAAATTGCATACCATTTGTTTTCATGTTTGCTCATCCTTGCGTTTTCCTCTACAAAACAAAAACAAAAAAGGGGGAAGCGTGAAACTTCACACTACATTCTTAGTTTCATGTGTTAGGCACCACGAGCCAACCATGTTGGGATCATAAACCCGTTTCACTTAAAAAACAAAATAATTGAACATGGTACCTAATGCATGGTTAACTAGGAAATGGTGTTTCTTCGGGCATCTCAATTTCATAATTACATTTTCCGTGCATAAGCTTAAAGTATGCCCGAGTCATTCATCCCTATGAGATGTTGTTGAAGTATTGGCGATCAGAATTGCCATTCCTTGGATTATAGGGTTGAACCAAGCTCATGCTTTTACAAAAAGGTTCATCAAGTCAAGTTGAAATATGGAAGTAACCGTCTTGCAAAATTGGGGTAAAAGATGAATCGAGTCACATCACTGCTTCGTCTACTGCCAAACATATTTAGGATTGTTTATGTCCTTGTTACTTCCAGTTTCACCTTGACAAAGATGTCATGGACCATGTTGAAAATCTAAAATGATTCAACCCCATATCCTGCGTAAAAATTCGCAATACTTCAACTGTACGTCATTCGCATACATCCATGCTTTTCATTGGTTGCATTGCTCATTGCATTCTTTCCTTGAAAAATAAAATAAAATGAACTTAATCATTGTTATAAAAAAGAAAGGGACACGCTTTACGACGCCCTTACCGAACTCGTGCTAGAGCTAGAGTAATGGGTGAAGTAGAGGAGATACAAGAGAAGATGAAGGCCGACATAGAGGCCATTAAAGAGAAAATGGCCACAATGATGGAGGCCATGATGAGCGTGAAGAAGATAATGGAAGCCAATGCGGTTGCAATTGCCGCTACCAGCGTTGTTGCTAAGGTGAACCCGACGTCCCCATCCGGCCTCAAGCAAATGAATCATCCAACCTCAAATATGGTAGGCAAAGATTTAGGAAGTACGGGCGGCCCCCATGATGTGCAAATTCAAAACGAGCACGCCTTCCCGTCATATGGCTTGCCTCTCAACTATACGCCACCCAATGTGGCGTACACTCCCAATAAGAATGTCAATAACTCCACTCCTATACCCATTGAAAGCCAGCAACCCCAAACTGATCATGCACATGTCTCTTAAACCGTGGAAGAGACCCATGAAATTCCCCATCACAATCTAGCCGACTTCGAGCCTTGGCTCGAATATACCACTGAAGGGCAAGCAGTTGGTGGTATACCCCTACAAAACCCTTTGGAGGGCCCTCAGTATCACCCACAACTGCACCTCTTGCATTCCACAGCGGTTAAAAACCCTCATGACTATGGCAGGAATGGGAAAGTTGGATCATCTAGAGGAAAGGCTCAGGGCCATTGAAGGAGGTGAAGATTATGCCTTTGCTAACCTAGAAGAGTTGTTCCTAATACCCAAACATGGTCATTCCCAAGTTCAAGGTGCCGGACTTTGGCAAGTACAAGGGGACTACTCGCTCCAAGAACCATCTAAAGATGTACTGTCGGAAGATGGGGGCATACGCAAAAGAGGAGAAACTGCTGATACATTTTTCCTGAGAAAGTCTTACTAGGACAACTGTCGCCTGGTATACTAACTTAGGAACCTTCTTGAGTCCATTCTTGGAAGGACCTAATGGTTGCCTTCGTTAGGCGGTGTCAGTACAATTCTGATATGGCTCCGGATAGGATGCAACTACAGAACATGTGCAAAAAGGGGGACGGATCTTTCAAAGAACACGCCCAAAAGGTGGAGGGATCTGGCGGCCCAAGTGGTACCCCCAATAATGGAAAGGGAGACGATAATCGTGATGGTAGACACATTATCGATACTCCACTATGAAAAGATGGTGGGCTGCGCACCCTCAAAGCTTTGCAAATTTGGTCTTCGCCAGTGAAAGGATCGATGTGGGTCTGAAAAAAGGCAAATTTGATCATCCTACTAGGACGACTGAGAAAACTGGGGCAAATAAAGAGGGTGAGGATGAGGGAGAAACCCATGCTGTGACTGCCATTCCTATACGGCCAAGTTTCCCACCAACCCAACAATATCTTTACTCAGCCAATAACAAACTTTCTCCTTACCCACCACCCAATTATCCACAAAGGCCATCCCTAAATCAACCACAAAGTCTGTCTACCGCACTTCCAATGACGAAGACCACCCTTAGCACAAACCAAAAAAAAACACACCAACAAGAAATGAATTTTGCAGCGAGAAAGCCTGTAGAATTCACCCCAATTCCAGTGTCCTATGCTGACTTGCTCCCATATCTACTTGATAATTCAATGGTAACCATAACCCTAGCCAAGGTTCATCAACCTCCATTTCTCCGAGAATACGACTCAAACGCAACGTGTGCTTGTCACGGAGAAGCCCCGGGGCGTTCCATTGAGCATGGTAGGGCTCTGAAGCGTAAGGTGCAAGGTCTAATTGATGCGGGCTGGCTGAAATTTGAGGAGAATTGCGTGTAAATCCTGACATTGACAAGAAATGCCACACATGGGGCAATTTTGAAAGCTGTTGTTAGGTGTCCCTAATGACTCATCAGGGTTTCCAAGTTTATGCCATTATTGTAAACCACAGCTACAATGTTAAATGAAATGGATAAAGTTGATATCTTTGTCCCTCATCCTCTCACAAACGCATGTTTGCTTATTCAAACTTCACCGGAATGTGGGTGTAAGCCATTGGTCTGTTTGCTCAAGCAACCTGCGCTCCTGAGTGTTGACTTCCAAGACCGTTCAATCAGAGATTACTCATCTTGCACGTTGGTGGGGGTGCCGTAAAACAACGAGCAAAGTTCAAAACAAATAAGTTTCAAAATAAAAAATAAGTTTCAAAATAAAAAATAAAAAGGCGTTTGATTGACTGTGTTTTCAAGTAAAAATATAGACGTTCATGTGACCTCATTTTGTCTTTTTAGAGAGAAGTGAGTTATCAAGAATAGGATGTTGGACAAATGGCCTCAGTTACCTTAAGAAAAAGGGGGGTTAAGATGCAAAGACTATTCCCCAATTGAACTATCAATCTCTCTTTTCGGATTAACAATGCACACAGGGATAACCCTTCCCTTGTGTTCAGGAATCCTCTACAACAAGAGACCCACGGTCTCTTAATCCTTTTTCAGAAATAAGAAGAAAAGAAGAAGAGGTCTCTCGTAAAAGAGGTAGATTGTAAAATGAAGATCAATCAAAAATTCCTTATTGAATAAGCAAGTGGTTGACCGAGGAATCTTTTTGAGAGGATAAGACATTTCAGTTCAGAAAAACTCTTGATCTTTCGAGAGGATAAAACTGTTTGGGCAATGAAAACTCTCTTTAAAACATTTGAATGGCCGTTCATAAAACATTTGAATAGATATGTCTCTTGGAAATTATTTTCTGAAAATCCCCTCTGGTAATCAATTACAAGACTTATGTAATCGATTACAGGTTTTAAAAATTTGTATTAAAACATTTTCAACTACTGGTAATCAATTACCACAGAGCAAATCTCAATTTGAAATGATAGAATTCTTTGGTCAAACCTTTTGTTTTTCAATTTGGAAACTTCTTCCTATGATTCTAGAGATCAAATTGATCATATATCTTGATTTCTTGTCTCGAATAAAACTTGGAAGCACTTGATCCTTTGGCATCATTAAGACATCAAAACATCTTGCTTCTACATAGGAGTCATTTGACTTAATCCATCAACTGAAAGATCCTTCAACTATTTCTCGTCCTTGGAAAATTCTTTTTGCAAGAATCAACTGCTTCTTTCATTCTTCCTCACTACGAGGTCGTGAAAACAAGACAACACTTGGTACCTCTAAGCCCTACACTGGGGCAACGAAAGGCACCATGCAAAAACCTCAAGCGAACCTAGGGGCAGATTAGCAGTTCTCACCCAATAGGTTCCCTCCTACAAGGTCATGACGAAAGGCAACGATTGGTACCTCAAAGCCTTACACTGGGGCAATGAGGGGCACCGTGCATGAGCCTCAAGTGAACATAGGGGCCGATCAAAAGTTCACACCCGTCGATGTTTTTAAACAAGAAAAAAAAAGGGAGACAAGCCCTGGAATTTCAATGGATTGATCAAACATCAAACGATTCCATTGTCGTCACTCCAAAATGGTCAAGTGACTAAATCAAACAGAACACACACTCTGAGGGAGTTCCCGGAGAGATTTGCAAAAAAAGATAGGATGAGGTTGCATGAATTATCACCTCTTTCAAAAGGACAGTCAATCTGTGTTTTCCAAAAAAAATTAAATCAAAATCAAAATCACAAAATAGGGAAAGAATGTCATGAACATTGTACAACTTTCCATTACATTGCATTGTTTCAAATGAAGTCCGCATTTACCAAATTTCACGACAAAGGTTGCATGCATCTGCATCCCTAAAAATCATGTTAACTGCATAGATTTCCTACATCTAATGTCCAAATCTTGTGGATTTGGGATGACCGGCCCTCTCGATGAGTCGATCTCTTGCTTTCTCATAAGGGTGGACCTTGGGTACTAGTTACCCTCACCGTTGAGAGGACTACACGTCCTCGCCTTGAGAGGACTACGCGTCCTCACCATCAGAGGGCTGCACGCCCTCACCATCAGAGGACTACGCGCCCTCGCCTTGAGAGGGCTACACGCCCTCATCTTGGGTACTAGTTACCCTCGCCGTTGAGAGGACTACACGTCCTCGCCTTGAGAGGACTACACGTCCTCACCATCAGAGGGCTGCACGCCCTCACCTCTAGAGGACTACATGTCCTCGCCTTGAGAGGGCTACACGCCCTCACCTTGGGTACTAGTTACCCTTACCTGTTAGAGGACTACACGTCCTCGCCTTGAGAGGACTACACGTCCTCACCATCAGAGGGCTGCACGCCCTTACCTCCAGAGGACTACATGTCCTCGCCTTGAGAGGGCTACACGCCCTCACCTTGGGTACTAGTTACCCTCACCGTCAGAGGACTACACGTCCTCGCCTTGAGAGGACTACACGTCCTCACCACCAGAGGGCTGCACGCCCTCACCTCCAGAGGACTATAAGTCCTCGCCTTGAGAGGGCTACACGCCCTCACCTTGGGTATTAGTTACCTTCACCTTCAGAGGACTACACGTCCTCGCCTTCAAAGGATCATGTACCTTCAACTTCAGAGGACTACACATCCTCGCCGTCAAAGTGTCATGTGCCTTCACCTTTGTAGGGCTACACGCCCTCACATTCAGAGGACTACACGTCCTCACCTTTAGAGGACTACACGTCCTCGCCATCAGAGGACTACATGTTCCCCATTTTCAAAGGGGGGCATGCCCTCACCTCCAGAGGACTATAAGTCCTCGCCTTGAGAGGGCTACACGCCCTCACCTTGGGTACTAGTTACCTTCACCTTCAGAGGACTACACGTCCTCGCCTTCAAAGGGTCATGTACCTTCGACTTCAGAGGACTACACGTCCTCGCCGTCAAAGGGTCATGTGCCTTCACCTTTGTAGGGCTACACGCCCTCACCTTCAGAGGACTACACGTCCTCACCATCAGAGGGCTGCACGCCCTCACCTCCAGAGGACTATAAGTCCTCGCCTTGAGAGGGCTACACGCCCTCACCTTGGGTACTAGTTACCCTCACCGTTGAGAGGACTACACGTCCTCGCCTTGAGAGGACTACACGTCCTCACCATCAGAGGGCTGCACGCCCTCACCTCCAGAGGACTACATGTCCTTGCCTTGAGAGGGCTGCACGCCCTCACCTTGGGTACTAGTTACCCTCACCGTCAGAGGACTACACGTCCTCGCCTTGAAAGGACTACACGTCCTCACCATCAGAGGGGGGCATGCCCTCACCTTTAGAGGATTGCACGTCCTTGCCATCATAGGACTACACTCCCTCGCCTTCGAAAGGCGACACGTCTTGAACTTCAGAGGGCTACACGCCCTCGCCTTTAGAGGACTATGCGTCCTCACTTTCAGTGGGCTCCATATCCACACCTTAAGATAATTTAAGGTCCTCTGTCCTTAAATGCTTAACCGAGACTTGCACTTCCGGTTAAGGGGCCAGTAGTTTCCTTTTAACGGTTCCTGGGCCACCCCCTGATATTGGAGGAGGGCCAACTGTGCGAGCACAACCAGAGAGGGAGGCTATTACACAGCTACTATGCATACCGGGGCAAGATTTCATTCGTGCCGCTGTAAAGAGACGAGTGCGGATCATGCGCACCAACATGACCACTCTTACACAGATATAGATGACATTGCTACTTAGCAACATTCTGCCCAGCGACCGCAATGCCAATCTCCCCCTGCAAAAGTATCGGTTGGTCTGTGTCGTCCCGACATGGGTAAGTATGCATATAGTTCAACTGATTTCTGATACCATCTATTGTTTGCAGGGATCGCACCCACAAGACACCCAGTGGACCCGAAAAAGTCCAACAGGGCCCTGGGGTTTCCAGCTCTGGTTACGGGCCTCTATCAGTCCTACAGGGTGCCCGTACCCCCCCGGCGAGGTCACGTCATCATAGGTAAGTATGCACATTGCTCAACTGATTTCTGATTTCATCTATTGTTTGCAGGGATCGCGCCTGCAAGACACCCAGTGGACCCGAAGAAGTCCAACAGGGTCTTGGAGTTGTCAAGCTCTAAATACGGGTCTCTATCAGTTCAAGGGAGTGCCTGTTGCCCCCAGCAGGGTCATCAGGCCCCCTACCAATCGAGTTTTCATCTAGAAGTGTTGCGCCCCCAGGCAGGCGCAGGGCGAGACACCACAGCAGCATTGGGATGGACGGTAGCGGGCAATAGACACACCGCCATCACCACTAAAGTTCACCTCAGCTCATCCATAAAAAGGTTAGAGCGTTGCCTACGACACATGGCCGACCAATAGGCAACCAAGTCCAAAGCCAAAGGTAAGCAAAGTACTAGGTCAGTGACCAACAAGTCATAAGGCGTCCAGCTAAAGACGTTAAAGAAGCGCTACTAGGAGGCAACCTAGTACCTTTTGAATCTATGCTTGTTATTTGATCACTTTTTATAGTAGGACACACCTAGTTGCTCATGATCCTGGGGATTTAAATAAAACAAGCACAAGCTCGAAAGGTAGTCATACCTTACAAAATATATATATGTGTGTTTAGGTAGAAAGATACCTTAGATATGCATGTATATAACAAAAAAATACTTCACAAAATATATATTTGTATGTTTAGGTAGAGAGATACCTTAGATGTGCGTGTATGTAGCAAAAAAATACCTCACAAAACATATATATGTATGTTTAGGTGGCAAGATACCTTGGATATGCATGTATATAGCAAAAATACCTCAAAAATATGCACATGTTTAGGTAGCAAAATACCTCGTGAAAAAAGAAGAAAAAAAAAAACAAACAAACAAGAAAAAGAAATAAGCAAATGATAATGATAAAAAAAAAAAAGAAGGAGAAAAAAAGAAAAATAAGTTGTCTAGCTGAAAAACCAACATGCTTTTGAAAAGAGATGACTTCCAACTTTTCTTTGAAGAAAAATTCGCTGATCATAGCTAGTTTTTGGGAAAAAAAATGTGTGTAAACCTGAAGGGTGAATGCTGTGAAATTTTCCCGGACGCCCGAAAATGACTTGGAGGAATGCACAAATTGATAAAAGAACATATTTTGGAAACATTGGGTTGACTAAAATAGAGGAAATGAATCCTGAGCCCTAGCATCACATGACCATAAAAATTTGACATTTGAGTGTCCGCATAGGTGCATGCATGACCAGTTTTGCATAAAATTTCCAAATCATCATTTTTGCATTTTGTGTCATGGAAATAATGTAAGGCAACCCTTTTATCCTTGAGCCAAACCAAACCCCGACATGTATCATGTCTAGCCATTCTACAAACCTTGAGCCAAAATCCTGACTCACCATAATCCTTACCCTCGGAAGCAAAAAGAAAGAGAAAGGAAATTCCCAATCAAAGAGTGGGAGAAAGCAAAAAGAAAGAGAAAGGAAATTCCCAATCAAAGAGTGGGAGAAAGCAAAAAGAAAAGAAAGGAAATTCCCAATCAAAGAGTGGGAGAAAGCAAAAAGAAAAGAAAGGAAATTCCCAATCAAAGAGTGGGAGAAAGCAAAAAGAAAAGAAAGAAGTTCCCAATCAAAGAATGGGAGAAAGAAAAAAAGGGGAGAAAAGAAGGAAAGAAAGCTCCTGATCAAGGATCGAAAGAAAACAGAAGAAATGTGCAGAGAGGTCTTTGGACCGGACAATATCTGAACAATACAGAATTGTCACCAAATGAACAAAAGAGGAAGGAAAGGAAACCACGACCTAAAATGGTCTTCTCCCTTTAATTACCAACCAAAATCCCGTGCGCTAGCGACCCTTTTTTCTCGCCCCGCACTAAAAAAAAAAACAGAAAAAGGAAAAGCCAGGAAAATCAAAAGCCAAAAACACACAAAAGCCGAAAGAAGAAACCACCAAAAGAACACGTTCCCAAGGGAAGCCCTATTGATCCATGATCACGCATGTAATTTTTGGTTTGATAGGAAATAATTTGCAAAGTCAAGTCATGACATATCTATGGTTCGGAATTAGGATGAAACACTTACCTGTGCGAGATTGATACACTTTGAGTGGATTTCTTCTATTTTTGTCGAACCCAGCGTTTCCTCTAAATGGTCATTTAGAAACGAAATGCTAACATCCAAGATCTCATTTATGGTTATGGGAGATTTCATCAGCGGACTCTCCTTCCCCGGTAGGCGCATTGTTTTTTTTACTCAAAAAAGCATATGCTGCTCTAAATCAGTTGGAATATTTGTCTCTTTGCTAAAGCATGTTTGCATTTTAGTGGAGAAAACACCGAGACTTTTTCAAGTCTCACAAGTTATCCAGAACTACGTAGGTCTGAATTCCTCATTGGAGGATACGTAGGAGCAAGAGCCTCGCTTTTGTCGACCACACCGCCTTTTGTCGCCATGACTCAAGAGCTGGTAGCCCGCGGAGACACCTTACGGTTATTCGCACCCTTTTGTCATCCAGAGGCGGCGGGCCCGATGACAAGCAGAGACCAAGTTTGGTCATTCTGCACCCATGATACGCGGAGATACCTTACGGTTATTCGCACCCTTTTGTCATCCAGAGGCGGCGGGCCCGATGACAAGCAGAGACCAAGTTTGGTCATTCTGCACCCATGATACGCGGAGATACCTTATGGTTATTCGCACCCTTTTTGTCATCCAGAGGCGGCGGGCCCGATGACAAGCAGAGACCAAGTTTGGTCATTCTGCACCCATGATACGCGGAGATACCTTATGGTTATTCGCACCCTTTTGTCATCCAGAGGCGGCGGGCCCGATGACAAGCAGAGACCAAGTTTGGTCATTCTGCACCCATGATACGCGGAGATACCTTATGGTTATTCGCACCCTTTTGTCATCCAGAGGCGGCGGGCCCGATGACAAGCAGAGACCAAGTTTGGTCATTCTGCACCCATGATACGCGGAGATACCTTACGGTTATCCGCACCCTTTTGTCATCCAGAGGCGGCGGGCCCGATGACAAGCAGAGACCAAGTTTGGTCATTCTGCACCCATGATACGCGGAGATACCTTACGGTTATCCGCACCCTTTTGTCATCCAGAGGCGGCGGGCCCGATGACAAGCAGAGACCAAGTTTGGTCATTCTGCACCCATGATACGCGGAGATACCTTACGGTTATCCGCACCCTTTTGTCATCCAGAGGCGGCGGGCCCGATGACAAGCAGAGACCAAGTTTGGTCATTCTGCACCCATGATACGCGGAGATACCTTACGGTTATCCGCACCCTTTTTGTCATCCAGAGGCGGCGGGCCCGATGACAAGCAGAGACCAAGTTTGGTCATTCTGCACCCATGATACGCGGAGATACCTTACGGTTATCCGCACCCTTTTTGTCATCCAGAGGCGGCGGGCCCGATGACAAGCAGAGACCAAGTTTGGTCATTCTGCACCCATGATACGCGGAGATACCTTACGGTTATCCGCACCCTTTTTGTCATCCAGAGGCGGCGGGCCCGATGACAAGCAGAGACCAAGTTTGGTCATTCTGCACCCATGATACGCGGAGATACCTTACGGTTATCCGCACCCTTTTTGTCATCCAGAGGCGGCGGGCCCGATGACAAGCAGAGACCAAGTTTGGTCATTCTGCACCCATGATACGCGGAGATACCTTACGGTTATCCGCACCCTTTTTGTCATCCAGAGGCGGCGGGCCCGATGACAAGCAGAGACCAAGTTTGGTCATTCTGCACCCATGATACGCGGAGATACCTTACGGTTATCCGCACCCTTTTGTCATCCAGAGGCGACGGGCCCGATGACAAGCAGAGACCAAGTTTGGTCATTCTGCACCCATGATACGCGGAGATACCTTACGGTTATCCGCACCCTTTTTGTCATCCAGAGGCGGCGGGCCCGATGACAAGCAGAGACCAAGTTTGGTCATTCTGCACCCATGATACGCGGAGATACCTTACGGTTATCCGCACCCCTTGTATCATCCAGAGGCGGCGGGCCCGATGATACGCGGAAATACCCGAGTGGTTATCCGTATAAACATTCTTTTGCTATCTGTAAGACAGAACGCTTGATAGCATGCAGAGGCTGACATAGTCTTCTGCACCTTTTGTTCCTCCGGCAACAACAAGTCATTTACATGTGGAAATTTCATGGTCGCCCGCGACTCTCGTGACGAGAGGAGCGAAATTAGTGTCATGCACTGATTTTCGGGGACCTTTGCTTGATGACATGCGACCATTCTTTGGTCCTTGTGAGGTGCTTGGCATCCATCATTAGGCAATTTGTGAAATGCTAGGAGCGACAAGTCATGGTCACCCGCGACTCTCGTCAACCGAGAGGAACGAAATTAGTGTCATACACCGATTTTCGGGGACCTTTGCTTGATGACAAGCGACCATTCTTTGGTCCTTGTGAGGTGCTTGGCACCCATCATTAGGCAATTTGTGATTTTGGGAACAACGAGTCATTTGCATGTTGAGATTTTATGGTCACCCGCGACTCTCGCCAAATCGAGAGGAACGAAATTAGTGTCTTATCTTTACTTTCCTTTTATCTCCAATAAAAGACAAGTAAAGAGGGGCAACTGTCATACCCTAATTTCGTCCGGGGACCTTTGCTCGATGACGTGCGACCATTCTTTGGTCCTCGTGAGGTGCTTGGCACCCATCATTAGGCAATTTATGAAATTCCAGGACATGCCGAAAAACCAAAAAAATATTGATGCACAATCCGTAAGTTTCCGTGACACACCGGAAATCAAATGGAAGCATCGTTGCATAATTAAGTGAGGTTCCGTAACATTCCGTAAGTCAAAAAGGGGATGATTATGTAATCCGCAAGGTTCCGTAACATTACGGAAAGAAAACAAGTATCGTTACGAAATTCGTAAGTTTCCGTAACTTTACGAAAAAAGAATCACCAAAAAACAGCAGAGGGGGGTGTACTTAGTAAAAATGGGGGTGCAAATAGCACCCAGGCCCATTTGGGCCCTCCAGAAGATTCCTCCAGAAGGCGGTTGCTTCTGGAGGAAGCAACCCTGCTCGCCTGGGCGAGCTAAGCTCGCCTGGGCGAGCTGGGCGGCAACCACCTCCCCTATTTTGCTATAAATAGGGGAGGAAATGAAGAAGGAAGGGGTCCAGCCCCTTTGGCACTTCTCTCTCTTTCGAATTTGCTTGGAAAAATTGTTTCCGTGAAGAAAATCTAAGCCGAGGCGCTTCCGAAACGTTTCCGTAACGTTTTCCGTGAGGAATCTCGCAAAGGTTTCAACCGTTCTTCGACGTTCTTCATTCGTTCTTCATCGTTCTTCGATCTTCAACGGGTAAGTACCTCGAACCAAGCTTTTCGATTCATTCTATGTACCCGTAGTGGTCCACATTGTGTTTCGTGCATTTTTACTCTCGTTTTGTTTACTTTTTATACCCCCTCTTGACGTGCTTAAGCCGTTTTACTTAAGTCATTTCTCGCTTAACTTAAAAATAAAATAAATTTCCACCGAACGTTTGAATTATATTATCCGTTAACTTCGGTTAAAATCAATTCCGACCGTTCGGTCGTGCCGTAACCACATTGGAAACCAAAAAGAGGTAAAAAATAATATAATAATCAAAAAGTATCTTTTTAGTGAAATAAAGCGGAAAATCAATCGGACGTTTTCTCTTTGGGATTTCTCATTCTTAATCGAATTGATTAATAACTAAAGTGAAACTAAGGCTAAAATCAACTCGCCTAGTCAAGCTCGTCCACAAAAATAGGCTTTTGAAGTTTGTCATTTCAGTTTCTCACTAAGTAAAATGGATCATTTTTAAGGTCCAAGGCCTTAAAATGATCACCACTTAAGTAAAAAAGGCATCACTTGATAAAAAAGAACTACGTAGGTCTGATTTTCTCATCCCAAATTGAGGAATACGTAGGAGCAAAGGGAAACCCCCTTGTCGACCCCAAAAAAGAAAAAATATAAAAAGGGTATAAAGGATATAAGAACATAAAAGGGAACATAAAAATCAAAGTCATGTTTGCACATTCGATTAAAGGCTGCCGTCCCTTGGGACGGGCGTGTGGGGTGCTAATACCTTCCCCGTGCGTAAATACAACTCCCGAACCTTTCACTAAAAAGTTCGTAGATCGCGTCTTTTCCGGTTTTTCCGACGTTTTCCTCAAATAAACGTTGGTGGCGACTCCGCGCGTATTCCTTTCGTGGAACACGCATCCCGCGAGTCACGCGTCGCCCTCCCGCCGAAGGGTAGGTTGCGACAGGTCTGAAAAGAGACAAATTTGATTTTCCTGGTTTGATAAATGAGAAGCCTGGGGCAAATAGAGAGAATGAGAAGGAGGGAGGAACCCATGTTGTGACTGTTGTTCCTACATGGCCAAGTTTCCCACCAGCCCAACAATGTCATTACTCAGCTAATATCAGTCATTCTCATTACCCACCACCCAACCATCCACAAAGGTCATCCTTAAATCAACCACAAAGCCTGCCTACCGCACATCCAATGCCAAACACCACCCTTAACACAAACCAAGACACCAACCAGCGAGGGAATATTCCAGCAAAAAAGCCTGTAGAATTCACCCCAATTTCGGTGTCCTATGCTATGGTAGCCATAACTCCAACCAAGGTTCCTCAACCTCCATTTTTCTGAGGATACGACTCGAACGCAACATGTGCTTACCATGGAGGAGTTCCGAGGCATTCCATTGAGCATTGTAGGACCCTGAAACATAAGGTGCAAGGTCTAATTGATGTGGGCTGGCTGAAATTTGAGGAGAATCGCTCGTGAATTCTGACGTTGGCAAGCAACACTATACATAGGGCAATTTGAAGGTTGTTGTTAGATGTCTTAATGACTCATTAGGATTTTCAAGTTTATGCCATTATTGTAAACCACAATTACAATGCTAATAATATGGATAAATTTGACATCCTTGTCTCTCATCCTCTCACAATTACATCTTTGCTTATTTGACTTCCACTGGAATATGAATGTAAGCCGTTGGTTTATTTGCTCAAGCGACCTGCACTCCTGAGTGTTGACTTCCAAGACTGTTCAATCAGAAATTACTCGTTTGGTGAGGGTGTCGTAAACGACGAGTAAAGCAAAAAGTTCAAAAAGAAAAAAATGTTTGATTAACTGTGTTTCAAACCAAAAATAAAGACATTCATGTGACCTCATTTTATCTTTCCTAAATTTTTCTTTTGAGAGAAAAGTGAGTTATCAAGAACAGGAGTTGTTTGACTTAATCTGTCAATTGAAAATCCTTTAAGTGTTTTTCATCCTTGAAAATTCTTTTCAGAATCTGCACAGTTTCTTTCATCTTACCTTGCTACAAGGTCGCGACAAAAGACACCAATGGATGCCTCAGAGCCCTACACTGGGGCAATGAGAGACACCATGCATAAGCCTCGAGCAAACCTAGGGGCAGATCGGAAATTCTCACCCGGTAGGTGCCTTGCTACAAGGTCATAGTAAAAGACAACAATAGAAACCTCAAAGTCCTACACTAAGGCAATGAGAGGCATCGTGCATGAGCCTCAAGAAAACCTAAGAGCAAATCAAAATTTCTCACCCGGTAGGTTGAAAACCCAAAAGGGCATCCTAAGCAAAAATTAGGGTTGAAAAAGAAAAAAAAATAATAATAATAACAATCGGGGGCGTGTTATTAAGGCTTTGTCCCAAAATCCAAACTACAAAAAGGATCTAGTCAAGATTTGAAATGACACATGGCCATATTTCAATATCCCAAACACTAGTCTATCCTTTGCTACCCCCTCCGAGCCAAAGCATGTTGTTTTCTAAAAACAACAACAAAGAAAAAATAACAAAAGCAAAATAGAAACCCTGAGTGGGAACCACTGCTAAACTAGCAGGAAGAGCAATGCAAACTACACATGCATGAAGTTGGGCAACAATGAAAAAAGAAAATAAATCCACCAAAGGCGAGTGAAGAAAAAAAGAAAAAAAGGAAAGACAAAAGATCTCCAAATTCTGCAAGAAAGGCACAAAAGTGCAATGAAAGATTAATGTACAAGACAAAAGGAGTGGATCCCAACTCAAAAGTTGAAGTGAACAAAAGGTACAAGCAAGACACTCTTCAGGTTCTTACTCAATATAACCCTCAAACACTCTTTCAGCCTGTCTAATCCTTTCTTTCATAAGCCCTCTTACCCCTGACCACGTTACAAGCCCAATAAAGCCCATGTGGATCAAGGAATGACTAATTTGCTTTTAAGTGGGGATTCTGGAATGAAACCCGCGCATGCTTGTGATTGTTAAAATATATATATATATATATATATATATATATATATATATATATATATATATATATATATATATATATATATATAACAAAGAAAGAAAAACCCCTAAGATTCGCACTTGCACATTTGAGAAGAGAACTCATTTGACCAAGAGTCCTGGAAAATGCCCAAAGACAGGTATGATAGTAGGGTACATCTGACATTAGCCTCTCATGCAAGCTCTTTGGGATTCTTTTCGAATCCAAGGGCATCCTTCACTGTATAAATTCTTTCGTGATCAGCCCATGTCATCCAACTCTCGGCGGGATCAATAGACTTATGGCATTACTCTATGGCCTTAAATCAAAAAAGTTTCACAGCGATCCATTGCCATCCTTCAACGGTGCATGCGATCAGTCCCAAAGTCATATATTTTCTTGCTGCGCAGAATAAATTGAAGCTTTTAAAAAAGGGAAAGGGGAAAACCCTAGGATTAGTATTTCAATTGTTTGATTAAATGTCAAATGGCTCCATTGTCGCCACTCCAAAATTGTCAAGTGATTAAATCAAAACAGAACATACATTATGAGGGAGTCCACGAAGAGATTTGCAAAAAAAAAAAAAAAAAATAGGATGAGGTTGCATAAGTTATCACATCTTTAAAAAAAAATAGGAACAATCAATCTGTGTTTTTCACAAAAATAAAAAAATCAAATCAAAATCAAAATCACAAAAATAGGAAAGAATGTCATGAACATTGTACAAATTTCCATTGCTTGCATTGTTACATACAAAGCCTGCATTTACTGCATTTCAAGAGGAAGGTTGCATGCATCTGCATCCCAAAAAAAAATCATGTTCATATTAGGCAATAAGTGCATAGATGGGAGGCCCTCTCAAAGAGTCAACATCTTGCTTTCTCATAAGGTTAAAGCCCTATGGTACTTGTACCTATTGGCTCGTTTCATAGGACTTAAAGTCTTCGCCTTCATAGGACTCAAAGTCCTCACCTTCATAGGACTCAAATTCCTCGCCTTCGTAGGACTCAAAGTCCTCACTTTTATCCTTCATAGGAACCAAAGTCCTTGCCTTTATAGGACTCAAAGTCCTCTTTTTTCATAAGACTCAAAGTCCTCTTTTTTCATAGGACTCAAAGTCCTCGCCTTTATAGGACTCAAAGTCCTCGCTTTCATAGGACTCAAAGTCCTTGCCTTTATCTTTCGTAGGACTCAAAGTCCTCTCTCTTTATGCTTTCATAGGACTCAAAGTCCTTTGTCATTTACTTTTCGAAGACTATCACAGTCTTCTTTACCAACCAGAGACAAACGAGTTCGTTGGCATGCGGAGACCATTATGGTCATCTGCCACCTTTGTTGCCAACTAGAGACAAGCGAGTTTGTTGGCACACAGAGACAAATTATGGTCATTCGCTCCTCTTTTCCATCCAGAGACAATCAATTCTGATGGCACGCGGAGAGAAATTATGGTCATCCACTCCCCTTGCCGTCTAGAGACAATCGATTCTGATGGCACGTGGAGACAAATTATGGTCATCCGCTCCCCTTTGCCATCCAGAGACAATCGAGTCCGATGGCACGCAGAGACAAATTATGGTCATCCGCACCCTTTACCATCCAAAGACAACTCAAGTCCGATGGCATGCGGAGACCATCATGGTCATCTGCATCATTTACCATCTAGAGACAATCAAGTCCGATGGCATAAAGAGACCATAATGTCTTCATTTACATTTCGAAGATGACAATGTCTTCAGTCATTGCATGCCTTCAAAAGGCGACAATATCCTCATCTACATTTCAAGGACGAAAATGTCTTTAGTCATTGCTTGCCTTCAAAATGCGACAATGTCCTCATCTACATTTTGAAGACGATAATGTCTTCAGTCATTGCATGCTTTCAAAAGGCGACAGTGACCTTCATTTGCATTTCGAAGACGACAATGTATTCAGTCATTGCATGCCTTCAAAGGAGACAATGACAATCATTTGCATTTCGAAGACGACAATGTCTTCAGTCATTGCATGCCTTCAAAGGTGACAATTAGCATTATTTGCATTTCGAAGACGACAATGTCTTTAGTCATTACATGCCTTCAAAAGGCGACAATGCCTTCATCTCAAAAACTTCAATATCTTTTGTATATGTGCTTCATAGGACTCGATGTCCTCTGTTTCTATGATTTTTAAATTAATATATATGTATATATATATATATATATATATAATAAAAATAAAATGAAAAAAGAATAAAACGAGAAAAAGAAGAAGAAGAAATGTCTTCATGCTTTCATGGGTTTTACTGCTTGGACTTCCGCTAGTGGCCGGTTGGATGGTGAAATCCCTCGAACGAAATTAGTGTCTTTATCTTTACTTCCCTTTTATCTCCAATAAAAGATAAGTAAAGAGGGGCAATTGTCATACTCTAATTTCATCCGAGAACCTTCATTTGCTAACATTTGGATTCTTGTCAGCCGAATTGAGCTACTTAACACCAATTGTCGCACGATCCATATGGTTTTGCAACGTTTCATAAGGAAATGTGCAAAATATTCAAAAAAAATGGGGAAAAGGGTCATTTTGGGGACATTTTCTAGCCCCTGGGACCACCTGGGCCCATTAGAAAACTTAAAGGTGAAGTAACCAGCTCGCCCGGGTGAGCTACCTTCAGCCCAAATGCCTCATTTTGCTATAAATAGGCGTGAGGGGCTGAAGGAAAAGGGTCTCTAAGGTTCCCCAAGGTCCCTGAGGTTCCTTGAGGTCCAGAGGTCCAGAAAGATGAAGAAAGAAGAGAAAGGAAGAAGAAAGAAGAGAAAACAAGGTCGAAACGCTTCCGAATCGCATCCGTGATCAATTCCTACATCGTTCGTCATTCGTTCTTCAATCGTTCTTCGTTTTTTCTTCATTCGTTCTTTATTCCTCATCCAGTTAGTATTTGCTTTAAGGATTTGAATTTCATTTATGGACCCTTAGGGGTCCTCTTTATTGTTTGTGCATCTTCATCTCCTTCTTCGATCATCGGTTATCTTTTTCTTTGTTTAAAGCGAGTTTCGACCGATCGTTCATACCGTAATCTCGTTTAATCACCATTAAAATAAAATTCAACCAATCATTTGTGTTGTAATCTCACTTAGTCACTGTTTAAATGAATTTCAACCGAACGTTTGTGTTGTAATCTCACTTAATCACTTTTTTAAATAAGTTTCGACTGATCGTTTATGTCATAAACTCTTTTCATCTATGTAAAATAAGTTTTAACCTGTCATTAACGCTGTAAGTTATCTTTAAAAAAAAGGTATTGAAGGTTAATGAGCCAAAACCAAATAAAACAAACTCATAAACTTCTTTATTTCATCAAAAAATCAAGAGACCGTTTCAAGGTCCAACGCCTTAACGATTCTCTCCTTTCAAAAATCAAGAGATCGTTTCAAGGTCCGACGCCTTAATGATTCTCTCTTTTCAAAAATTAAAAGATCGTTTTGAGGTCCAACGCCTTAAACGACTTTTGTCTAGTTAAAATCAATCTTTCAAAAAAGATAAAAATGATTTAACCAACAAACCTTCAGTTCTTAAAGAACTACGTAGGTTTGATTTTCTCATCGCATTCGAGGATACATAGGAGCGAGGGAAATACCCTTGTCGACCCCAAAAAAGTAAAAAAAAATATAAAAAGGGAAAATAAAGATAAAAGGGAAAATAAATAAAATTGAAGTCATGATTTGCACACTCGATTAGAGGTTGTCATCCCTTGTGACGGGCATGTGGGGTGCTAATACCTTCCCCATGCGTAAATGACTCTCGAACCCTCATTTTCAAAATACGCAGACCGTCGACCTTTTTTCCATTTTGGTTTTTTTTACCTTTTCCTCAAATAAACGTTGGTGGTGACTCCACGCATTTTCTTTCCTTGGAAGACGCACCATTGGGTCCCACGTCGCACCCCCGCCGGAGTGCAGGTAGCGACAACTATTAAAATGTTTAGTAGTTTCCAAATCTATGAGACTAACCTTAGTCTCTCCTCTAAAGAAATGTTCATGGAACACTCTTTCGAGTTGTGCCCAAGTATATATTCAATTCAGTGGTAATGTGGTGAACCAGGTAAAAGCATTTCTTGTTAAAGATCTAGGAAAATAGTTCATTCTAAGAAATTCATCAATGGCTAAATCACCGTATTCTATTTGAAAATGGGCTACATGTTCTATAATAGATTTTTCTAATTCTCCTATAAATTATGAAATTTAGGCACCTTATAACCCCTTGGCAATTCAGATTGTATAACATAATCAGGGAAGGTAGAAAAAATATATGGTGGTTATGCATTTCCTGTTTCGAAACCATGCCTATTCAAGGCTTGCTCAATCATCTGATTAATTTGAGGATTTTGATTTGCATCAAAGCCTAAACCTCCATTTAGGCCATTTTGTCCTCAAAGTATATGATTTTGATGCATATTAATCAAAACTTCATTTGCATTTTGGTTTCTATTTACCAAAACAGGGTTTGGTTGTTCATTATCATTCATCAACCTTGCTAGGGTATTAACTTCGTTTTCATGATTATTATTATTATTATTATTATTATTATTATTATTGTTGTTGTTGTTGTTGTTGTTGTTGTTGTTGTTGTTGTTGTTGTTGTTATTATTATTATTATTATTATTATTATTATTATTATTAATTGGTGTTTCTTGCACTGGTATTTTCTAAATTATATATATGCCGGGCTGGTTTCTAGGAATGGCTAAAGCATCTCCTATTTAGGTTAGAATCTCATTCATTTGTTGATAACTTTCATTGGTAGTTCTCATTAAGAGAATTTCAAATCGAGGCCATGTGATTTGTCAAAGTATTGACCATTTCATGATTACTATGATCTATTTGTTGTCTAAAAACTTCTAATGTTTCATTAGAAATACCCATGGAGACCATGCTAATGTCTCTTGTTATCCTTTCTTGAATAGGAACTCCCATATTTCTTAACTGGTCAGCACCATAAGAATGGTTGTTGCCCCCAAGTTCTAGAAGCCTATTGGTTCGCCTACTAACTAAAATAGGTGGTATGATATTTTGATTTTGAGGCATGGGTAAACTCAATTTTGGTATACCCCACGGTCTTGTAGTAGAAAATGGTGGGGTGTTTGTAGTTGACACTACATTATTTTGTGGCAAAGAAGTTTCAACAATAATTTTCTGGACTTGTGAATGCATCGCGTCTTCGTCACTTACATTTATAGGTTCATTGTTTGGCTGACTAACACCCATAACCATTTCATTATTTACCCTAGAGGATGGTTTTGCTTGATTTTGTTCATTGTTGTCATTGTTATTAGTAGAAGTGTTTGCAACATTATTATTATTGTTGTTGTTATTACTACAGTTTCTCTGACTATTTGTTGTCATTCTATCACTTCTTAATACCATACAATTATCGTTAAGGCTTGTTCTTAAGATCAAGCTTTTCTGGCAAATTGTCCCATCAGGTGTCCGAATTTGTTAATCATAAAAATTGTATTTATTCTTCGAAAATAGTTTATTATTATAAAAGGATCAAATTTCACTAAATGATTATATTAACAAATAAATATTTAAAGATGAGACATAAAATCCTTTCTTCATTGTAAGTTCTTTTTAATCAAACAAGTAAGTTCATAGTTTTCAACTTATCAAAGAATTATCTAATATTTAATACAAATAATGATAGTAATTTCAATAAAGACATCCATAGGTAATTATAGATAGTTGTTTCATATAATGGTTTGTAAGATAACTTCTTAGTAGATTTTATAATAGTGTTTTCGATTTAAAGTTAATTTTGGCAATCACTAGACTTCGATAATAATTCTAATAGCGACCAGAAGTAGAGATTGGAATAGTAAAGGGTTTACAAAGATGCAGTAAAATTAAAAAAAAACATGAATTCATAAAAAATAAGAATGAATACATACATGATGACCTTTTGAACTAGTAGCCAATTTTGATGTGGGGCGTTGTCGGTATTTAAGGAATTAAGTAATAATGATTCAATCCCCCAAAAATTGGAAGTTATAGGTCTTATTTATAAACTTCTAACACTAATGGTTGAATTCTATGATTTCGACACATATACAGTAGTATTTTAAATACACAAATCTAACGCTATTTGATGAGTTTGTATAACTTCTTCCATAACTGCGTTAACTAATATTTCGAATTTTGAAACAGTCTTGGCTCTGAGCGCCTTTAAATTACCCACATGTTTCAATAAAATCATAAAAAATGTTAATTTCTATCGAAAGGAATCTTTCAATAATGAACTTCTCAAATTTTGTTCCAAAATGTTGATCATTCTTTAACGCACTCTTCATTTTCCTTTGAGACAAGTTCATTAAAATTATATAAGTTTCATAACTTCGATAAATTTTACATAATAAAGGTAACAATACTTAACACCAATATCATGGTGACTCACACAAAATTAACCATGCATGCATATTATTTACTGTATATAAAATGTGTTCGATATCACAACTGGTATCAGATGGCGCTTAACTTTGGGGCCAAATTCAAAGTAGGGAAATTTGATTGAACTGGGAATTTTGGATTGCGGAAAAGGTGGGTTAAGGATTTGTTGACACAAAAAGGTCTTCTAAAGACATTGCTTGAATCAAAGCCTAATAATATGGAGGCTTTGGATTGGGAGGAGTTGAAAGAAAGGGTTGCGGCAAACATACGCTTGTGTTTGACAGATGAGTTCCTCTATCACGTGATGGAGTTGAAGTCTCTAGGGAAGGTATGGAAGAAATTGGAGAATCAATACATGTCGATATCATTGATGAACAAACTATATCTGAAGCAAAAACTATATGGGCTAAAGATGAAAAAGGGTTTAGATCTCCAACAACACATTAATGCCTTCAATCAGATTATCAACAATCTGACAAGCCTAGATGTAAAGATTGAGGACAAGCATAAGACATGTGGAAGACTAAGGTGGAGAACCAGACGGGCAAAAAGATCAAGTACTTGAGGTTTGGTAATGGTACATAATGCATAGACTCACGGTTCCAGAAATTTTGTGAGGAACATGGCATTCAAAAGCATTTCTCAATGCGAAAAACACCATAACAAAATGATGTTGCAGAGAGAATGAATAGGCCCCTTATTGAAAGGGCCCAATGTCTAAGGTTGTAAGCTGGCCTTTCTAAAGGCTTTTGGGCAGAAGCAGTGAATATGGCATGCTACCTACTCAACCGATCACCACGAGCATCATTGGATGGGAATTGCAAAGAAAGTTTGGATAGGTAACCTTGTTGATTTTAATAATTTGAGAATATTTGGGTGTCCTGCTTTTGTCCATATATCCAATGATGAAAGATCTAAACATGAACCCAAAATAAAAAAAAGTGTGTTATCGTAGGTTATTCTAAAGGTGTGAAGGGCTTCAAGTTTTGGGATTTAGTTTTTAAGAAGATGGTGATGAGCAGTTCATGTTGCTAAAGATAGTTGATACAACTATGCCCGTGTCTAATAAAGCTTCCCCTAGCTCCATGGAGGTTCAGGTGGACCTAAAGCAACTTTCGGTGATTTCTGAGAGGGCAGAACCATGCAGAAAGATAGAGATCATCACACCATTAAACCCATTGTCCGATATGGGTTTGAAGAATTGGCTAAATTGGCTTCTTTTGTACTTTTCACAAGTATTGGAGATCTTTCTACCTTTCAAGAGGCTATGAATAGCCAGGAGAAAGACAAATGGATTGGTGCTATGGTGGAGGAGATAGAGTCTTTACAGAAGAATCAGGCATGGCAGCTAGTTGAGCTTCCTACGAGCAAGAGAGTCATAGGGTGCAAATGGGTAGACAAGAAGAAACCTCTAGTATCAGAAAAAGAAGGGAAAAAGTTAAAGGCTTTCCTAGTAGCAAAGGGATATGCATAGTAGAAGAGGTTGATTATGATGATATTTTCTCCCTAATCATGAGAGACACTTCTATCAGGGCGATGTTAGCCTTGGTAGCCAGTCATGACATGCACTTGGAGCATATGGATGTGAAGACAACCTTTCTTCACAATGATCTAGGGGAACAAATTTACATGGAGCAGCCATAGGGGTTCAGTAAAGGTGGACCGGGTTGGTTAGTTTGTAAGTTGAAGAGGTCTATATATGGATTGAAGCAGTCTCCAAGGCAACGGTACAAATGGTTTGATTCCTACATGCTTTGGATTGGCTATAAGCGATGTGAGTACGACTGTTGTGTTTATCTTGATGATGGCTCTTTTATTTTTCTACTATTATATGTTGATTATATGATAATTGTTGGTAACCATTTGTGTGATGTGAATGAGTTGAAATCACTGTTGAGCGAGGATTTTGACATGAAGGACTTGGGTCCTTCCAAGAAGATTCTTGGGATGGAGATTCACAAGGACAAGCAATCCATACGGTTGTGGCTCTCACAACAGGGTTATGTTAAGAAGGTGTTAGACAAGTTCAACATGAGCAATGCGAAGCCTGTGAGTACTCCATTGGCAAAAGACTTTAATCATTCTGTAGATCAATGTCCGAAGACAGATGTTGAGGTGGACTACATGTCAAAGGTTCCATATGCCAATGTAGTTGGTTGCTTGATGTATGCTATGGTGTGCACTAGACCGGATTTGGCACATGTTGTAAGCCAAGTTTGCAAGTTTATATCTAACCCAGGCAAACGAAATTAGAAAGTAGTGAAGTGGATCTTGAAGTACCTAAAGTGTACAAAAAGTCATGGTATCATGTTTGGAAGTCAATAGAGTGATCCTTTAGTTGCGGGATATGTGGATTCTGACTATGCTAGTGATCTAGATGACAAAATATCTACAAAAAGGTATGTATTTACTCTTGCAAGTGGGCTTGTTTGTTGGAAGTCCAGTATTCAATCTCTTGTGGCAATGTCAACAACTGAAGTGGAGTATATGACTGTAGCATAGGTTAGCAAGGAAGTTGTGAGGTTAGTAGGACTAGTGAAGGAGCTGGGCATTGAGCAAGGTGGAGTTTAGTTGCATTGTGATAGTTAGAGTATTATTGACTTAGTAAATAATCAAGTGCACCATGCTAAAACCAACCATATTGATGTGAGGTTCCACAAGATCAAGGAGTTAATGACATTTGGTCTAATATTTCTTAGGAAGGTTCACACTTCATAGAATGCAATCGATATGTTAACAAAGGCAATCACAACTGACAAGTTCACGCATTGCTTAGACTTGTTGAATGTTGTTGAGTGTTAGACATGGCAGGACCCCCAACCCAGGAGACCAAGGTGGATTTGTTATTTATCTTCCAAGGGGCTAAATATTCGCAAAGGTGGAGATTGTTGTGCATGACTCGTATTTTATGTGCCACTCAAATGTTGGAGCAGAGTGTAAAGGCCGCCTATTGTTGGGTTACGAAGCGGGTTAGGGGTGCAAGTAAAGCTCGCGATACGCATTCCTGAAGATGTAGACACACTGGTCGAACCTCGATAAATCTCTCGTGTTTGCGTATGTGTGTGTGATTGTCAAGTATATGTTTATTTTTCTACTTTGTAAATCCATTGATATCCTATTTGAATCCAATAGATAGAAAAAGATAAATACAAGTTGGAATCAAATCAAACACCTGTGAACTAACACCAAACTAACACCAAATCAATTAGCTTGCCTACGAATACAACTAACTAAAGAGTTATGAAAATTCTCAAAGAACTTCTTAGCTTGCAGGATGATGGCATCAAACTCAGAGTCAAAGTGTATAGAGACCACTCGAACAAAGCTATCCACTACATTTTTACAATAAGTTCAAATGGTCCAAGCCTTCGACACATAATTAAACATGCATACATATTATTTACTGTATATAAAATCAGTTTGATATATATCGCTACAATATTCCATCCAAGTATATGTTTATCTATCTTTTTGCTTCTTATTTCTACTTCCTAATTCAACAATAAATTAATTTTGTTTATCAATAGACTGTGGTATGGTTCACCAATATATATGTTTCCCATAAATATGTGGATAAATATGTGGTTTGAGATTAATCTTCTTTCTTGTTTGTGTGTATAAAGTAATACTTGTTGAGATAGGTCAAACTCTCAAATGAATCCTAGCAGCGGTGAATGTAGAAATTTTTATCAATGGAGACAAAAAAATAGTTTTAATTTTGTTTTAAAAAAACTTAAATATGTTTTAGGTCTCTAATAAATTAATGAATCATATTTTGAATTCCTAATAAAATAAAATAAAAATAGTCCTTGTTATTTTATTTGAATCCTTCTAATATATCTATTTTTTCATTTTAGTCCTTATAAAATTTTGTTTTTTTTGTATTTGTCACTTTGAAAAATATTTGATAGGGATTAATAATAAATTATGTACATATTATAGGGACAAAATATATATATATATATATATATATATATATATATATATATATATATATATACTTTAGAAGGACTAAAACAAAATTATTAGGATCAAACACAATTTTTTTTATTAGAGACTCAACACAAAAAAAATTATTAGGAACTCAAATCAAAATTTGTTAATTTATCAAAGACTAAAAACATATTTTAGCAAAACATTTCTAATTTGGTCAATATTTTTTTCTTAATTTATTTATTAACTTCAATTTGGTCAATTTATTTTTAAATATTCTAAGTAGGTCTTTTATTTTTAAAATGAATTTAATTTGATGTCATCTAAAATCAATTTTATCTCATTTTTTGGGTATAATAGAAGCAAAGTGGGATCAAACTGAACCAGTTTTAAAAAATAAATAATCTAATATTTGGACCTTTTAAAAATAAAGGAACCAAATTAAATCTAATAAATAAATTAAGGATCAAATTCAATCTAAAAATAAATTAGATAACTAAACTATCTAATAAATAAATTAAGGAATCATATTGAGTCTAAAAATAAATTATATAACTTAACTAGTAATTAAACCTAAAAATTAAAAAATAAAGTAATGAATTTAGTATCAATTTATTCTCACTTTTTATATTTTATATTTTTTACATTCATTTAAAAAAATTATCTTATGGGCAATACTAATTTATAATGGGTGCAAAATAAATTATTATACATATACAAATAAAAAATATTCCTCTAAGGACAATTACCCCATACCCTCACAAGTGCATCCTCCTTTAAATCCTAATATCTCAAAAAATTAATTTCTGACTCTCAATTGAAGAATACTTTGTATTTAAAAAAACATGAGTCAAAGTTTTATTTCTACTAATACATGCTAACTTTTTATTAGTCATGTAACATTTTTTATTATGTTATAAATGCAAAATACTAATCGTATTTGTTTATGAAAAAAATCTCATCCAAACCTAAAACTTTATTTAAGAAATGTTGATTCAATTATAATTAGACCAAAATAATGTTAGTCAAAGTTTATCTCTAGTGACTTTTAATGTCTCCTTTAGAAAAAAAAATTTGGGTCCATTTTTCACTACTATCAAAACAGTAGGCTTTAATATATACGTATGCATTACCAATCTCTCCTTTAGATAGTTTTTGGGTCCATTTTCTCTTACAAACCAAGTCTAACTCTCAAATATTTGCAGCTAACAATATACATACCTACTACCAAGTGTTTTCTTCTTCTTTTTTTTTTTATTTTATGGATGGAGGGTATAGCCCGAACCTAGTCTCTCTACAGGTTTTTCTATTTCAGTTACCTTAATCATTACATAAAAGTTAACCAATGTCTCTATTTTTATTAATCAGAGGTATCATTGGTAATAGCCATTCCGATTTTTTATTTTCCTTTTGTTTTTAATTTGTAGATTATTTTATAACAGTTTGACGGTGACTAGAATGTTCAGAAAAGACTGGCCCCGCACAATTGGTAAGCAAGAATTATCATGGTCACAATAAATAATATTCCAACCTAGTGGAGATATAATTCATTTTATAATGCTAAAAGTGCATTATTTTGATGCTGCGCAATGATTCATAACCAAGAAAAGTTTAAGTGGTGTTTTTGAATAATTAACCCAAGGAGGTTGGGTTAGTCATGATGAAGGAGGCTTGTCTCCTGTTTAGCCTTTATTACCATATTTATCCATATGTTAATTAGTGGGGATTAGTTATAGTACTTACAGTAATTTGTTGAATAAGCATTTTTGTCACCTGTGCTATCCTAAGAGCTTTTCTACATAAACTCATAATATAATGTGTAATGGTAACTCTTTGTCATTAAATGCATTTCATTTTGTTTTTATCTCTCGTCACTCACCTTAAATTATCTCCTCTTTTACCCCTGTTTTCCAATACCCTTACACTATCAAGGCCTCTTAGCTCTTAAATGCACCAAGCAAATTGTGGATGTACTTGGTCTCAATTCACCTAAAAATTAATCAATTATTTCTTTTTTTCTTTTATTTGTTTTAATTAGAATGATTGCATGAATAATTGACACCTTTAGAACAATTGGCGGTGGTGAAAGTATTTTGAAGAATTTTAAGGATTTGGCCTAAGAAAAACGAGCAAAGGAGTTGGTGTCTTTGATGAACAATTAATGATCCAGGCAGTTCATTAAACTTGTATTATACGTTGTAGCAAAAAAAAAAAAAAAACAACTTGTACTATACGTCGTCGTACAACTTGCAATAGTCACATTCAGTGTGCAAACCTGTCCAATGCATAAAAAATCGTACTATAGTCCAAAATCACTCACAAGTCATAATATATATATATATATATATATGGGACAAAAATCAATCATTAAACCGTGAATCAAGTTGAGATTTCAAATATCAATATGTTAGTTTTATGTTTCATCAATCTAATTAGCTAGAGCATAAAATTGAACAGTTTTTTCAACGGGTATGGTTGGACCGACAATGGAGAGATTTTCTTTAACTCTATTTCATATGGTTTAGAAATTTTGAAGAAAAGAAAGAAGAAATGAGAGGTCACAATATTTAGGAGATTTGGAAATAAGAAAAAAATTATTTATAATTCCTAGGTTCTGCTAAATAAATTGCAATAAAAAATTATTTTACTTTTCATTCCTTTCATTATTTTTAATATTTATATCATAATAATATATTATATTAATCTATAGCTCCATGAATTATTTGTCAGTTTTTAATTAAATCATTAAATTAAATTATTTTAATTGAATCACTAGACTTGCATTTATTTTTTAACTGCGTCCTTCCAAATTTAACTTTTGTTACAAAAAATTAACAACTTGAGTCAATTGTATAAGTTTGTATCAAGGTTGCTGTAGGGTAAAACTTAAAAAGACTTATAAAATAATAATTGGGTTGAGTAGACCTATAGAGGTATAATGCAAGTGCTGACAAAAAAAAAAATAGACCTATTTAGATGTGAGAGTATTGGCCTGAAGACATGAGAATATTTAGTGTAGACATACAAAGATAATATTGGAAGTTTGGCTAATTAAGTCTCTATGGTTAATTTTTTAAAACCGTAATTAGGTGGAAGGACCCAATTAGAAAACAAATATAAGTTCAATGATTCAATTGAAAAATAAAATAGTTAGACACAGAGATTTACAAATTAATTTAATCTTAATGATATATTAATTAGATATAGTTTTTCTCTCTTTTACAAACTAATATTACAATACATGTAATTTTTAGTAATATTTTTTTATCTAATTTATGTTGTAACATTTAAAAAATATTATCAAATATACATAAATGTTATTAATACATTTTTACGATATTTTATTAAATATTATATATAATTCATACCACTAAAAGTTTTAGCAACATAAATTATACATAGCATATGATAAAATATTGCGAAAGCATATTAGTAATATTTATTCATATCTGACAATATTTTTTAAATGTTGTAAAAAAAATTTGACAACATTTTTAATAAGTGTTATGAAAAAAAAAATAATAAAAATCACATGTGTAATAATGTAAATAAACTAATAAATGATTGATCTAATTGAAATTGAACTCAATTCACACCAATAAATGATAAAAAAAAAAAAGAGAATAACTAATTCATTTCTTTTTTATAGTCTCCTTTTTCTTGAACCAAACTAAAGAAAGTAAATACTCTCCTTTCCTTCTTCCAACTAAATTTGTGTTAGCTTTTATATTTAAAAATAATAACTTTAATCACCATATTTTTATATTTTTTATTTCTTTAAATAAGTATAAAATTTTAACGTGACAAGTTAATTAGTGTAATTTTGTGCCATTTAATTATTTTAATGGAATATCTATTTAGACAAAATAAACTATATATTAAAAGTCGGTGCATATTTTATTATTTCATGCAAATGGCCCACGTAAAATCTGAATCGTTGAACTTCAACTTTGACCAAAATGATACTGACACTGGCAACCTATTACTCTTAAGAAAAATCAACATTAATTAGCAACTATAAGAAAAATCAACAGTTCAAAGTTTGACTGACTACAGTCAGCAATTTGCTATATATGATTATATAATATACTTCAGATCTCATCTTAGATGAAAACTGTAAAAAATAGTCAAGTGTAAGATTTTTTAAAAATGCCATCCAAGAAACTAAATGCACAAGAACAACGTTAAAGACAAACTACAGCTTGTAGTTTTGACTAATACTGCAATCTCGTCCTATTTAATTATATTTATATATAGATAACAATATATATGTACCTCTTGAAGTTTAACAGTATAATATATTATCCCTAATTTTTTAATTTCACTAATATATAGTTTAATTTTCGCGTGTCGATACAGTAACATATCATAGTTGAACTCGAAAGCTATATAATATATTATTTTTATTTAATTTATATTGTGTGCAATACTTAGTCTCTCAAATTTTTTAGCTAATTAATTAAGTTCTTTTATATATTTTTTAAATTAAGCAAATTTAGTCTTATCAATTTTTTCCACGTATAAAGCCTCTAAATTCTCATTTTCTACTCAAGATCGACACAAATTAAATGAATTATAATATATTTTAAACTTTTTTCTCTCAAAAGATTTCATTACTTTTAAATAAGGTCTCATATTCAAATTTTACATATGAAAAAAATGTAATTAAAAAAAATGATCTCATTAAAATAATTAGATAAATTTTTCAATAAAGATTATTCATCAATAAAATTAGTCAATATTTTACACTAATATCATAGTAAAAAAAATTATAAAAAACTATATCAAATTCTATCTCTTCAAACTTTAATCTTGCATCCTGTGAAGTATTCCAAATATATATTTTCTACTTCTAAACTTTTAGAATTATTTATACCTTAAATCTATCATAAATTCCCAAATATTCAGATAAAAAATAAAATTTTGAAATTTTAATTATAAAAAGGACAGTAAGATCAATTTTATTTAATTTTTACAAACTTAAATGATAACGAGCTAATGAAAATTAGAGAAATTAAGATGTCCAGTGATAGCATATAAAATAGATTTACATAATTATTGAATCAAAAATGATTATATATGATAAATTTATTGATTTTTATAATAATTATTTTAAAATTGATATTAACAATATTTTATATTTTTATTGTTAATGTGTAAAATTATTTTATATTATTAGTGTATTTTTTTATACGAGGAGGAAATAAAAACAAAGAGATTAATTAACCCTAGCTAGATTCAGCAAAAAAGAAAAACTAGCCCTAGCTAGATCTTGCAGGAAATTATCCAACGCTGCAGCATGCGGAACTACCATATCCTCCGAAACATAGTCCTGTCTCTCTCCCAGACACGAGCCTATGTTAAAGTATATCATCATTAAATTCTTAAAATTATATATAATATAAACCAAAAGAACTAATTAATTAAGTCCTAAATAAAATAAAGTTATATAATACACTATACTTATCATATCACATTACATTATCAAGTGATATTTTAAATTAGTTTTACAATTATTTTTTAATATATTTATTATGAATACATTTTAATATATTAATTATATTAGATTTTTATTTTATAGTTTAGTCTTCTATAAATAATATTTAATAACAATAATTTCAATAAAATTAAATATGAATTTCATTATTTATAAAATTTTAAAACATAAATAATAATGGATATTATTGAAATTAAATAAACAGTATTATTTTATAAAATATATTATATATTTCAATTTGGTTCTTATTTAATAAGTTTTATACAATATACTATATATATAATTATACTATATATTTTAATTTACAACTAACTCATGCGTCCGCACATTTACTTAACTAGTTATATATAATATAAACTAAAATAGCTGTAAAATAAAGTTATATGATAGGATACAGTAAACGTGGGTAGTACTACGTAGCACATAAATATTACTCTCTGATTTTTTTATACACTAAGAATATTACTCTTTAATTTTTTTTATTCATATAAATTCAACATAATATTAAAAAATTTATAATGTGTTACTCCCTAATTTGAAGCAATGGAATGGCATACGAATACGAGAGTGGTGATCCCGAATTTGCCATTTTCAATGTAGTTAGGTCATTAGCCACGTATATAGTCTCAGAATCTATTCCGTTAATCTGTTTTTCAGACATGTAAAAAATCTTACCTTTCAACCACAAATAATAATAATTAAAAAAAACTCCTATATTATGTAAATAAATTTTATTTAAAGGCGAAGACATCTTTTACCGTATTCTTTTCTTTCTCTTGTAACAAATAGTTTCCCAACTATTTAACAGTTATTGTTGTACTTTAAAAAATAACAGTTTTAGTTAATTTTGCCTTTTCTATCATCGCCACTTAAATTTCTAACTAAGATGTGCTACGACGACTACGTGCCATTTTTTTTATTATGCCATAAAAAAAGTTAAATTTTATTTCTCGCAATTGGACCGAAATGAATAGAAAAACTAAATTCAAATAATTTTGAAAAAAATAATGTTATTTCTCAAGATATACATTTAGAGTTCAACAATAACTAAGAATATTTTAAGAATAAAGAAAAATGAGAACGTTAATGTTATAGGTAAATTCACACAGTGATATTTGTTTCACGGAATTTAAATGAATTCTTTAAAATATAAAGACGAGAATACATATTTTTATGTTTGTTAGAAGGTGATAAAAAAATTTCTAAATATTTTTTATTTCTAGAACAATGAGACTTTCATGTTTCTTTTGATTTTTTTTTTATTAATTTTATTTTTTTATTAATTTTATTCCTATGAAAGGAGGGTGGAGATGTAGATTCTTATGTGATAGAAAATCCTTCACTACTAATATCCACTTCTTCTTTTTTTTTTTTTTTTCTGAATCCCACTATCTCTATCTACTTCTAATTTTATTCCAATTTTCACTACTGTTACATTTTTTTTTAAAGTACATATTTCTTTATTATTCTCACTTTTCTCTAAAATCTAATTTTATTCCTGCTTAAACAAGACCAGCATGTTTTATTTGTCCCCTCCCCTTCAAAACTAATAAATATATATTAGATAGCTATATTAATATTACAATATAATATTTACTGTAACTAAAGTAGTAATATCTAATTGAGTAGCATGTACAAGGACTTACGGCAGGCAATACTTAACATGCATATGTGTAGTTCTTCTTTATCAAAAATATAATATATTTTTTATCTATTAAAATATTGTATAATCTGCTGAAAAAATTAAAATATTGTATAATACAAAAGAAACTAACACATAACACGCTACTTTTGGTTTGTTCTTGCATTGTTGTTTCTTCGCTTTAATGTTTCAAAGCTTAAGACTTTTTTTTTTTCATTTTTAGATTTTACAGTACACTTATTATATAAAATTTCATTCTTAGATATATGTTAGATTTTATAGCTTAATGTGTCCAAGTATAGTAGTATCGGACGACCATTTAATTTCCTGTATCCGCCAATTATTCATCGCTATTTGTTGCAATCTATGTGTGTTTATCTTTATGCACAGAAGAACAAGATAAATGTAACTTTGTTTCTCTACCCACTATTTTTTACATACTAATTACATTTATTAAGATTATATTAGTTTAGAAATTATTTTACATTTCTTTTATATTTAGAATAATATATTGATGATTTGTTGTTTGTTGTTGTATATGCTCTTATACTCGCGTAGATGAATTTGTTTAGTGTTTAAACTTGCTACCTTAGTTTAAAAATCGGTTAGTACTTATTTATATGGCGTTTAGTTTAGTCTTGTTTTTAATATTTTTAAAATTGAATTAATATTTATTTAATATTTTTTTTCAGCCCCTACGATTAATTTCTGGATTCATTCCTGTTCGTAACCTCCATGGCTGAGATGCATGTTTTGTTCTTAACCATGTTTTCAGTAATGTAGGATAGGTTCACGGTACAGTGTAATGGAAACATAATGTGGTTGTTAATATAATATATAATAATTTCTTTAATATAAAAAAATATTTTAATAGAGTTTAATGTTTATACTTAACATGTAAAATAACTTTTTTTGTAAGTTTATTAACTTTTAAAATAATTATCTTAAAGTAATTCAAATGATTTAAAATTTTTTATATTATCAGTGTATAATTCTTTTTCTCATCTTAATAATATAATATATATTTTTGAAAAAAAAATAATGTGAACTAAACATATGTTTTGAATATTCCTAAAAATATAAAAAAGTTCCCACTAATTAGCAAAATACATTTTTCTTGAAATATACAAGAATATCATTTCCGTCTAATATTTCTAGGAATGACACCCATCTTATCTTAGAAATCCAACAACATTTCATGAAATAAACACCTCTAAGTTATTTAAAATTTTAAATTTTAGTATTTATTGCATAAGACATTCTTCTAATAGCTGGAAATGAAACTTGTTCCTCTAAAAAAATGTTAGGTTAAAGTTGAACCATGCATTTGATATAAATATATATATTGGTTCAATTTTCCACCCAGAAAAATGTTTTGAATTTTATTATGATAATTATATCCTCTATTTTGTTACTATTTTAATTGGAATTTTTTATATAAATTTGACATCATGCCACTTGCTCTAAAAGTCTAACTTATCAATTCTTCCTTTTAAGATATGGGCAAATTCTTTAAAGAAAGTTCTTCTGATAAGTTTTGACTACTTTTCTCATAATGTATCGTTGAAATATTTAAATACTGTTAAGAGCCTCTTAGACACTTGGAGCAATAGACCATTCAACTTGGATATGTAGATGCTAGAATTATAATCTATCATACGTTTTATTTTATAGGCCAATTTTGAATATTATGCACGCTTAATTAAAAAAAAAAAACCACTTCAGTTTTACAAAAAAAAAAAATCTAAATTTTAATTTTGTGTTATTCATCAAAACTTGAGGGTCAATTTTCTTTGATTTAATATTTTTTCACTTAAATCTAAACTTTATTTTTAAAAAATATATATATCAATATTTCAGTAATCTTTTTATTTAGACTTTTAAATTAATTATTTTCATTTTCCTTTTAAAATTTTCTCTTTTTTCTTCTAAATTGAAATAAAAGGTATAAATAAAAATATATATTAAAGTGAATAATAAATATTGTTATTAATAACAATAAATATTTAATTATTTTAAATATGAATAAATAAATTAAAGAGATAACCTTTTAAAATTGATTAGAATTTATGGAAATAAACTATTGAAAAATAGAATATCATCTTTATTGATATATATGGTATGTTAAAAATTAAAACTATTACAACAAATTCAAATTAAGATTGATTAAAGTTACAATACTTTTAAATTTAATTTTTTTTCTGCTGAAATTAAATTTAACTTATCTAAACAAGAAAGATATCTTCAATTTAATACAATATGTCAAGATTTAAAATTTAAATCTTAAATTGAAAATTAAATTAAAAAAATAGTATATGAAAAAAGTTATGAATAAAAATTAAAATTCTTAATACAAAAGAAGTCACATGTCTTAATTAAAATAAAAAAAGTTTTTAAAATTGCTTTAGTGAAAAAATGAGAAATCAAATTTATGATATAAAGATAGATAACAGTGGAAAATGCGGAGCAATAACTGGTGATGAAAAAAGTAAAAAGAGAAAATGTAAGTAAAGGTGGTTATTTCTTGTATTCTTTTAGGCCATGAAAGGTACTGAATGGTGATTTGAATGAGTGAGACCTATGGGACTTTCTTTTCAGGCTATGAGGCTTTTAAGTTGTATATAATCAAAACTCAAATAAAAAAACGTTGGGCTAAGCTAGCATAAAAATCTGATGGATGTTGCTACCCGCACCCAGCAAATTTCTGGTACACCTAGCAAAACCACAAGATTCCATTTTTACCCTTTTGTAAAGTTGATACAGATTCACCAAACTCTAACCAATGGAGATAATAGACCAATTATATTATAAAATAATAAATATCACTATATATAACAATAAAATTTCTAATGTATATGTAATGCACATATAAATTTATATAATAAATTTTGTAATAGTTAATTTTGATCTAATAATTAATGTGTTTACATATATAAATTGTAAATAAAAATCATAGGTTTCATAAAAATTATATATGTATACAAATTAATTATTAGATCAAAATTAATTGTCAAAAAATTTATTATTTAAATTAACATGTGCATTACATATACATTAGAAATTTTATTGTTATATATAGCATTATTAATTATTTTATAACATAATTGGCCTATTAGCTCAATTGGTTAGAGCGTTGTGCTAATAATGTGAAAGCTACAGGTTCGATTCTTGCATGGTCCTATTGGGCTTATGGATTCGCCAATTCGTATCAGCTCTACGGAAGGGTGAAAATGAAATTTTACTGTTTTGTTGGGTGTACCAGCAATTGTGCTAGGTGCGTGTAGCTTTCATGTTGAGAAGAAGAAATGACTTTTGCTATATCCACTCTTCTTTTTTGCTAAGTACACTTACATTTAATTTTTCTTTTTTTATTATCTTATATACTGGTCATTCCCATAACATTTATATGAAATCATTATTTTGGAACGTAATTTCCAGAATAATGTTTTGATTTTAACATTTCATAAAGTAATTTTGGGAACACAACGTTATGTTTAACATTTTGGAAAGTACTTTCCAGAATGTTAAAAAAATAAAATTATGTTCATAAAATACTTTCTAGAATGTTAAAAAATAAATCATGGTCTGAAAAGTACTTTATGAAATGTTAAGAAAAACATCTTAAAAAATTTAAGCAAAACACTAAGACTATTAAAAAAATTCATATAAAGGAATAAATATACAATAGTGAAGCAATTGAAGTGGATAATATATAACTATATTGGTCCTTCAATCTGAACGACTCTTAGAGGCATGCTACTGAACAACTTGAAGTTTGGAAGACAAAAAGACCTTAATGCTAAAGCAAGAGGCTAAGAAAAGGAGGAACAAATGGAGACCATAGCAAGAGATTGAAGGGATGAAAGGAGTGAAAGAGAAGAAGAAGTGTGGTTAAAGATAAGAGAATGTATTGTTGCTATGAAAAAAAGGAGTGTGTTGTAGCATTTAAAAGGGAGTATGTGAGGGAGAGAAGGTTTGAAGGGCAAAGGTTATTCATGAAATTTAATTTTAGAAAAACGGAATGATAACGTAGTTAGCAAAATAAGGAAGTGGATATAGCAATAGCAAAAAATTTGAGCACAAAATTTGAATCCAAAAAAGGCCTAAAATAGGTTGTGGCTTCTTGCACCTTTTTATGCTCAAAATATCGAATCTGGAATGTAAATTTACACTTTGGAAAGGTCTTTCCAAAATGTAATTTACATTCTAGATTAGGTGCAAGAAGCTATTAGGGAAGTGCAAAAATTAATTTCCCTTAAAATATCTTAGGGATATTCTTCATGCACTAGCCATTTTCTTCTACACCCAGCAAATAAAGTGAAATATCAAATTTGCCCTTCACTTAAAAGCTTAAATACACCATCTCTCCACTACTGTGCACCCATTTCATTTATGTGTCTCTTCTCCTCCTCCATGAATCTCTTGTCCGCTGATATAAGTACCACTATATCGTCGACAGTGAGTCTATTTTCTTTTACTATGTTTAATCCATACAGATTGACAAATCTATGGAGCACGCAAAATGGTAATCCATAACCCATACAGATTGCCAATTCATATGGATCATACAGATTGTCAATCCGTATAGATCATAGGGATTGTCAATCCGTGCAAAAATTAATTTCCCTTAAAATATCTTAGTGATATTGTTCCTGCACCAGCCATTCTTCTTCTACACCCAGCAAATAATGTGAAATACCAAATTTACCCTTCCCTTAAAAGTTAAAATATCCCATTTCTCCCCTATTGTGCACCCATTTCATTTGCTCATCTCTTCTCCTCCTCCACGAGTCTCTCCTCCTCCTCATGTGGTTTTCAATCCATGCTTCCTCCGCGAGTCTCTTCTTCTCCTTCCCAAGCGTCTTCTCTTTCGCCACTCTGAGTACCATTGTGTTGTCAATGGTGAGTTTGTTTTTTTTTTTTTACTGTGTTTAATCCATATGGATTGCTAATCAGTATCATTCATATATATTGCTAATCCGTATAAATTATACTTTTATATATTTTAATTATTTTATAAATAACTATTTTAATACTTTTATATATTTAAAAATCAATGTAGAAATTAATTATAACATATTTCATCAGTGTTAATGTCATATGCTGATCATGTGGCAGTCAAAGTGTGGGTAGGAGAGATAGTTATTTGTTTAATTATAACATATTTAAATAAATATTTGCCATTTTAATTTACCTAATTAATTTTAATTATTTGCAGGAACAAATTGAGTTGAAATTGGCCTCTCATGGGAGAAAGGTGGAAAAATTTGGAAGTCCTGCACTTGAAATTGAATGCATAGTGGCTGCTACATGCTTAAGTTCTCTAATTACATGTTCATTAGAGACAGGAGACAAAGGAATTTTGTCTGCTTTTGCAGAGAGGTGGAACAAGGAAACTAACAATTTCCATCTACCTATAGGAGAGATGAGTATAACCCTCGATGATGTGGCATCATTATTACTTCTACCCATTGCAAGTGCCTTCTTTACCTATTATTCAATAGATATAGAGCAGGCTGTGGAGTTGTTAGTTGAGTTGCTTGAAGTGACTAAACAAGAAGCAATAGATGAAAGAGAGCAATGTAGAAGGGCATATGTTCGCCTAGTCTGATTGTGAGACATTTATCATAGCAAATGTGACACAAGGCAATGGACACTAGTAGTTATAGCATATTTGTTGCATTTGATAGGTTGCACACTATTTGTCAACAAGAGTGTTACACATATCAGTATAGTAATCTTGGCATCATTTCGTGACCTTAATCAATCTGGAGGATTTTCATGGGGAGCAATTGCACTAGTTAATATGTATGAGAATCTAAATTATGTGTCCAAGCACAAGGCTAAACATCTTGTAGGATATATCACTTTCTTGAAGGTAATTATATTGATTTTTATCATTGTTATTTGTTTTTAACTTTATATGTACTATTAACATTTTCTTATTCATTTTTAAAATATGTGTAGTCTTAGATCTACGAGCATTTCCTAAGTATTGCAAATATTATTGTTGATAAGGACTACCACGAGAGCAAACCACGTGTTTGTCGCTGGAAGTATAGGAATGCATTATCAGTGACCACCTATTGTAAGCGCTTAGATAGGTTGACAGTATATGTTGTTTGTTTGATACCTTATGGTGATCACCGTGGTTTCAAAGAATTTGAGCTAATTTCACTATTTTCTGGACATATCAGATGAGGTTCATATGTTGTTAGACACCTACCAGAGAAGGTAATATGACAGTTTAGCTATGTTTAGTCCATTCCTCCACTTCATAGTTCTCCATCGCCATCCGCAGAGGAAATTGATGATATATGACTTCAATTTTTACAATACCTTGCACCGATAGGAGATTTTGTTACTTTTCCTGGTCGATGTGTTGCAGGCTATATGGAGTGGTTTTATATGATATCTCACCCATTCATAAGTTTTCCATAACTTAGGGAGCCTCCTAGACATCCACCCACGGTGCATAATCCTACATCAATTATGCCACATCCACCTATGTTGCCTGTTGATACAATAGATGTGCCACATCCACCTGCACCAACACCTGTTGATGCTAACATGCCTCGACATGCAGTGGTATAATATACTTATAATTTTGTTAAGCTAAACTTTTGTTAAATACTCTAATATTTATTATTCACGTTGTTGTCATTGTCTTAGGTTGTTTGCCAGAGGATAACATAAAGCTTGCAACACATGTTAGATATGAGGATGGTCACTGCTACACTAATGCATACATTATAACGAAGCACTGTTTAACATTAGCCAGAGGTGTCATGGAGCAAGGCAATGTTTATGTTCGGTCAAGACAAAGGAGAGATACACAGGGGAGAAATGGTGGTGGACGAGGATCATGATTTTCTATTATTTGATTGACTATGTATATGACTATGATTAACATATGTGTTTATTTTATATCTAAATATTAAGTTCGGTCCGAAACAAACATTGTGTTCATTACGCAAATATGATTAGTAAAGTGTTACATGTATTATCCATGGCATTACAACTGTGTAAGTTACAAACCCATAAACAATAACAAAATGTTCAATCTTCTCCTAGATCAACATGTTGTATGGTCAACCTAATGGAACTAGTATGTTGGTGCATTCAACTAATATAAAAAGTAGGCCACTATTTTGCTTCATAATAACAATGTGTTGACCATAACAAAGCAATTGGCGGCATAGGAAAACCATCTCTCAAAAATTTCTATTAAAATGAAAAGTAGACATTCAAATGTTAATAACACATGTTATAATCCAAAAATTAATGCACATCATTATTGTTGCTATACTTGAACAAAATGATTGTCATACACATGACCAATACATATGATGTGATGAACATAACTATCTCTCGGTGGTTGACTTCTATGAGGGAAAAACGTCATGCTTTGTTGGAGAGAAAGAGAAACAAGGATGACGTTATACCATGATGCAATGACATAACCCATATTGATAATATTCATCCACTTATCCATGGTTACCTGCATGTAACAATTTTAATCAATATTATAACAATAATAGTTATACATGAATAATCCATCAACAAGTAGGGACCACTTTAATTGCTCATATCTATTTATGCCACCAAGCAAGTCTATATACTCATCACACAATTGTGCAATTTCTTTGAGCAAATGATTACGAACCAAAAACCATGAATCTTCACCCAAACCTAATAAGGCAACAATTACACAATATCCATAATTACCATCAGTTTTGACATCGACAATGTTTTCAATGAAATCCTGAATGCATGGATGAAATTAATCCAACATTGGCATATTCCTCTTCGGTTTTGTTTGTTTAGATGATGATGCAAACCATTTCAGTGTGGATGAGATATTTTGAACTGAATGTAATGCATCCACATACTCCCAATAAGACAGATAACTCTTTGTTAATCTTTATTGTTTGGTCATCTATTTCTTTTAACCACCTTTTGTTTTCACCTTTTCAGAAGGAGCACACATTGAACTTAGATCAGGGTATGCAATTTCCCGAAGTTTACTCTTTAGAGTCACTTTGCTAGATAGATACATTAAGATCTTCAAACCACTTGGAAATGACTTTCATCTCTTCGGTTATGCAGACTTTGGGCTCAAATAAACCTTGGTATGAAAAACTTAGCCTCGGCCAAAACATATGGAGTGTGTCAAGTGGTATGCTATCAACAACATATCTAGCTAGCTCACATGCACATGGGAGACCCTGAGTAGTTCTCATAATACATCCACAACGAGATTTGTCAATGCCAACATAATTCGGTGTAAGATAACTTGCCAATTCATATAAGATAACTTTAAAAACATGTTTGACCACATGTTTGCTTGTCTCAAAAGATATCTTTATTTCGGTGTGTTGCAGAGTGATAATGTTATTCATGGCTTCCCAAACGCTACATAGTTCTCCAAGGATATTCTATAGTAGTCTCTTTAAGGCCCAATGTGCATACTTAACCCTGCATTTGAAAAAGACAAAGAATTATTTTCATCCATTAATGTGTTCTTATTAAAACCAATATACATTAACAATTTTCATATTTGTTACTTGTTGTGTTTCCTAGATGCATCACCTTATTCGTCCATGCTTTCACAAATCTTTGTATGTGGGGAATCAACCATGATTGTTTCACATAGTCAACAAACATTGGTCATGGTGAACAAACAATTTCAAACTTTGTAAGACAGTCATCATATTGTATCTCAGTAGGACAATCCACAAGACTCCCCACATGCTTCCTTCACATAGTCCCATGCATTTTTTTGATCCACAAAGGTTTTACATTTTGCCTTAACATTCTTATCAATATGAAATTGACACAAGTTAGTTGACTCAGGGAACACAGTTTTCACTGCATTCATCAATGTTGAGTCTCTGTCAGTAATAATTACTTGAGGGATTGCATCACGTCTCATAAAAATACATCTAAATCGTTCAAGAGCCCAGGCAATATTGTTTATACATTTCCACTCCAAATAGGCAAATGCGGTTGAAAATGCCATCCCAGTAAGTTTCACACCAACAATGTCCAGCAAAGGCAGTCTATATCTGTTTGTTTCGTATGTATTATCTATGAGAAATACCAAGTGACATGCATTGCTTAATTTTACTGCATACGGATGTGTCCAAAATGTATCACATACAACATCTTCATCCTTCAGTCTATGCCAATGAATATAATATCACGTTTAAGTAGTTTCATTAATTGTTGTATTTCAGTATTAGTGCCTCTTATAGAAGAATGATATGCATATCTTGCACTATAAACTTACTTCATTGTTGTACAATTGTTGGCATTGTGCTCCTTCAAAGTCAGAAGATATTCTTTGGTTTGACCATTGACTTTGTCATATCACCAACAATAATCTTCTCATCCTCAGTTATTTGACCAGCTTATGGATGTCCAGTGAATGACTTAGCCAATGCATAATTCTGAGTCCTACATACTAAGTTGGCCATCTACCATTCACCTTCCGAGATTGGTTTCGCTCCCAACTTAAAGAGACAACCACATTTTCAAGTGCTAGTCATCGCTCGGACTAAATCTTTCATGTATGCTTTACACTTTTCACTCCTCTCACAACCAATTAAAACAAATGAGGTCATTCATCTCTTTCCAGTTGATGTGTCATACCTTATTATCACAGTCACAAAACCAATATCATATGCAACAATACGAGCCCATTGCAATACGTCCTCATGGGTAGCTAACACCAACAAAAAGGATAATACATGGTTAATCTTCTTAGGATATTCATTTACTTACTTTAACCAAATACAAAAACATATCAATACCTGAGAAATATTAAAGGCATCATGACAATCAATATTTTCACCCACAGATAGTTCCTCTTTCATGTCTTCATTCATATTAATTTATCCACTCATCTTCATCTTAACAAAACATTACAAAAAATTTCATACTTGTATATACATATAATCATATGTACAAATACAAAAACTCAAATATAGATAGTTTTCATTTTCAGCTGACAAGGTTGAAGCTATTCTATCTAATTTTTTATAGATAGTTTTCACGAATAAATGAAAACTCAAATAAAATAAATAAATCCTATGCACAATACAAAAACCTATATTTCTTTTGTATTATATTAATTACATAAAAATGAATTTGAATTATAATTGAATATGTTTGTTGTTTTGAGAACCCCTTGAATCACTACTACAATACTTGATTCAAAGGTTTAGATATATCAACAAAAATGCTTTTTAACATATGGTATGACACAATTTTATTATTTTTTATACATAATAATAATATATTACATTGAAATGGATAAGCGTGTATATATATATATATATATATATATATATATATATATATATATATATATATATTTTATGATTTATATCTAAATTTTCATATTTTCTACACTTAAATGAACTATTTATATGATTGACAATCCGTGTAACTTATATGATTGACAAATTGTATTATACAGATTGTTAATCAGTATGGCCTATACGGATCGGTAGTTCTCATATGTTAAAAACTAACCTCCGTCGTTGCCACTGCAACACCCATCATGACGACGACCACAAACTCAATGATGAAACTCTGGTTTGTGGATCCAATTTTTAGCTTTAGCAAACTAAGAAACCAATTTGGGGCTCTATGAAATTGGGGAAAATAAAAGGAAAAAATGGAATTAGAAGAGGAGATAGAAAGAACAATGCCACGATCTTGAGAGATTGATAAGTTGAGGATGGTGGTTCGCCACAAAGAAAAGAATTCTTTGATAAGAACCTAAGGTTTCACATAAGAACCAAGAGAGGCACTCTCTTAACTGTGTCTAATATGAAATTTTAAAAAAAAAAAAACCTTGCCAACAAAGTGTTTAAAGAGTCTATTTATAACTCCTACTAATAATCCTAAATTAGGCCCAAGGCCCGATAACTAATCTAATAATTAAAAGACTTAAAAATAACAATAAAAAGGTAGCAACCCATTACAAGTCCAAAAATAGGCACAAACATATAATTAAAAATGAAAATAAATCTTATTCTAAAAGTTGGCTAAAATAAATGAACTTCATTTCTTCTTCTCTTTCCTCCATGAGAGAATTTAGTCTCTTGCTAAGCTCTTCTTGAAATCTCTTACTCCTTGCTCAAGTGATTGGTCCATCCATGTTGAGTCCACCTAAGCCAAACTCTTCCTCCTTGGATAGTCCTCTGTCATACCCTCCTTCTAGGGAATAATTCGCCCTCGAATTGATGTCAAAGGTACCTACATCACAAAGATCGAAGTCAGTAACATTAAAAGTGTTGCTCACACCATAGTCTAGTGGTAAAGCAATTTTATATGCATTATAGTTGATGCGCTTTAAAACTTGAAAAGGACCATCTCCCTTTTCTTGAAATTTAGATTTCCTTTTGGAAGTAAACCTAATCACCCAGACTAATAACCATTTTCTTTCTCCCCTTATTGGAATATCTAGCATATTGTTAAATCTTTTTCTCAATTTGTGCTTCCCTCTTCTCATGCAAACTCTTAATAAAATTAGCTTTAGAAAGTCCATCCCTATTCATCATAGCAAAAGTGTTAGGCAAAGGTAACAAATTAAGAGGGGACAATGGACTAGAACCATAAACTACCTCGAAAAGAGAATAAGAAGTTGTAAAGCTTACTACCCTTAAGAAAATTCAGCATGGGGTAGGCATTGCTTCCAAGTTTTCAAATTCTTACCTACCAAGCACCTTAGAAGTTGAGATAGAGTTCAATTTACCATAACAATGGCCATAGCACATGAACTCAAACTTTCTCTAACCCATCCTTTTTCGGTCAAGCTCTCCACTTGTGTTTGGCTCTCTTTTGTTTCTTCTGGATTACTTTTATATGCTGGTCTATTTGGTAAGGAAGCTCTTGGAATGAGATCAATTTGGTGCTCTATCCCTCTCAAAGGTGGTAACCCATGAGGGTTGTCTTTGGGGAAGACATCCCTAAGCTCCTTCAATGATTCTTCCACACCTATAGGCAAATAACTAGCAATAGCAGACAAACAACAATCATGAGGCATTAGTAAATACATAGGTTGCCTAGCTAGCATCACTCTCTTCACCTCTTTTTCTCTCATGAACAATCTCTATATTCTTCTCTCTTCTTGATTTTCATCTTTTTTTACAATTTCACTCTTTCTTTTATTTCCACTCTTTTCTTTCTTTTCTCTCCTTTCATGTTTTTCTCTCTTTTCATCAATTTTGTTTTTCTCTTTTTTTCTTTCTTGTTCTCTTTTCACTCTCATTTTTATTTGATCCTTACAAACCTCACTTGGAGACAAAGGTTTAAGGGTAACCTTTTGCCCTTTATGTACAAATGAAAATTTGTTTGTGACACCATTGTGGACAACATCCCTATTATACTGTTAAGGCCTTCCAAGTAAGAGATGGCTAGCCTCCATAGGAACTACATCAAATAGTATCTCCTCAACATATTTTCCAATGGAGAAGCATATCAAAACTTGTCTATCTACAACTAGCTCCCCAGTCTCACTCAACCATTGTAGTTTGTAAGGCCTAGGGTGAGGGGAAGTTTTCAAAGCAAGATTTTCAATCAATCTTTGGCTAGCTACATTAGTGAAACTACCCCCCATCAATAATCAAAAAGCATATTTTCCCCATGACCACGCACCTAGTATGAAAAATGTTCTCCCTTTGAGTTTCATCTCTATCCTTACACACACTCCTCATTAACCTCTTAACTATCAAAAGATAACCTTCCAGGTACATCACATTCACTTTCACTCTCACTAGAAGAACTAGAAGAGCTAGAAGAAGATGCACTAGTGATATCCCCATTACCCAACACAACCATAGTCCTTTTGTTAGGACATTGGAAAGCAATATGACCCTTTCCCGAACAGTTAAAAAATTTAATAGAACTCTCATTTGAAGAAGTAGGAGTAGGGTTAGAATTATTTTTATCAAGGGCAACATTTTTTCATGAGATTTGAATGAAGATCCCCCCTCTTTCTTGAATGTCTCTTTATCTTTCCAAGTTAAAGAGCCATAGGGGAACTTCTTGTATGTTTGTTTTCTCTTTAATTACTACTCCATCTTGATAGCTTGATAAATGAGATCCTCCAAAGAGGCATAGTGGTGCAACTCTACAATGTCTTGAATATCCCTATTGAGACCATGCAAAAACCTTGCCATGGTTGCCTTTTGAAACTCCTCAATTTGAGCCCTAATCAAGGAAATCTCCATCTCTTTGTAATACTCATACACACTCATATTTCCTTGAATTAGTATTTGGAGCTTGTTGTGAAGGTCTCTCCCATAATAGGACAGCATAAATCTCTCTCTTAAAAATCTTTCATGTCTTGTCAAGTATTAATCAACGACCTTCTCATCCTCTTAACATCACTCCTCACTTGATTCCACCACACTAAGGCATGTCCCTCAAACTCCAAGGAGGCCAATTTGATCTTCTTCTCTTCATTGTATTTGTAGAAAGCCAAGACTTGCTCGACCTTCATCTCTCACTCAAGATACACTTCTGGATCATAAGTCCCTTTAAAAGTAGGGATCTTCACCTTCACTTCCTCAATCCCTTCCTCTCTTTGTCTACCTCCATATCTTCTATGATTTCTTCTCTCTATACCTCTCATTCCTCCTTCCTCCTTCATCCTCCTCATACCCCTCATCTTGTCCATTAGAAGACTTGGATGATCTGTCCTCTCTTCTTCGCTCTATATTTTCAATCGTCAAACTTAAAGCTTCACTACTCTTGTGTATTCTTCCCAAACTCTCCTCATTCTCCTTTCTCATTCTCTCTATCCTTTCTTCATCTTCATAACTCATTCTTTTCATTTGCTCACCAAGTTTAATCATCTCCACCATGAGCCTTGCAGTTTTTGGAGATGGTGGAGTAGCATCTCCACTTGTAGAAGCCATACCTACAAGAAAAGTTAGTGCGTAAGTAAAAAATAGAATAGGAACTCACAACTCAACTTAGTGTTTCACTCAAGTTCACTCGTGTATCACTCTTTCAAGACTTTTTCTTTTATAATATGCACTCTTGCCTTTTACCACTCTTGCTTCTTTTTTTCCCAATTCTTTTGCAGAACCTTCAAACTCAAAATAAAAAAAGTATTCAATGTGAAATATGTCACAAATCAAAACTCAACTCAAGAAGCCAAGAAAAGAAATACTCTAAGACATAACTAAGGAATTTTAAAGACAAACAAAAATAATGAAAGGAATACTCAAAAGGAATGTCAAGAAAGGCAAACTAAAAGACTCCAAAATGAAGAAAAGAATTGCCCAAGAATTGAACTATACTAGATGTAAATAACCAACAAGACATAATTTTTTTTTTGAAATAGAAGTATGTAAAAATAAGAAAGATTCTGAAGGCAATTTTTTTGTTTTTTTTTCTTCCTTTTTTTATTTCTGCACTTTTCTTCTCTCTTTTTTTTGGCACACAATTCAAATTTGAATGCAAATATGTGATTGGGAAAATCCAAATCTAGATTGTAATAGAATTTGCCTCCAAATCTGAACACTGAATTTCTTTATTTTTTTTACTTCTTTCTTTCCTCTTTTTTTGCACGAATTTTAATACTATATTTATAAAAACAAGAAAGAAGATAAAAAGATATTCATACTAGATATAGTTCAGAAAAGAAAGATAGACTCAAAGAAATAAAACAAAGAAAGATAAAATAATAATATAGAGTTAAACAAAAAAGTGACAGAACAAACAAAGGACGAAACACACATGAAACAGAAAACACAAAAGATAGATAACACTTGATTTCAAGAACCAAAGCTCTAGTACCAATTGCTGGAACCCTAATTTGTAGATCCAATTTTTAGCATCAGCAAACTGAAAAACCAATTTGGGACTCTATGAAATTGGAGAAAATAAAAGGAAAAAGAAGAATTAGAGAAGGAGATGGAAAGAACAAGGCCACAATCTTGGGAGATTGATAAGTTGAGGATGATTCACCACTAAGAATAGAATTCTTTGATAAGAACCTAAGGTTTCACACAAGAACCAAGAGAGACACTCTCTTGACCGTGTCTAATATGAAATTTCATAAAAAAAACTAAAAAAGGTAGTAGTCAATTACAAGTCCAAAAATAGACCCAAAAATATATAATTAAAAATGAAAATAAATATTATTCTAAAAGTTGGCTAAAACAAATGAACTTTACTTCTACTTCTCTTTCCTCCATGAGAGAATTTACTCTCTTGCCAAGCTTTTCTTGAAATATCTTACTCCTTGCTCAAGTGATTGGTCCATCCATGTTGAGTCCACTTAAGCCAAAATCTTCCTCCTTGGATAATTCTCTATCACTCAATGCAACAAGAAACCATCATCGTGACAATGCACCACGAAACCAACCACCACAACCCAACAGAAGGAAGAGCTCAGTGAACAACAAAGTGAATGGTGCAAGAAGAAAACAAAATCAGAAGGAAGGAAGAAGAAGTTAAAAAGGATAATGTTAGAATTATAAAAAAATATGCTGGATGTAAAAGAAAAAATGATTGATGTAGGAAGAAAATCTCAATATCTTAACAGGCAAATCCCATGCTGGAGTTATGTCCAAGCCCATACAAAATTTGGACAAAAAAAAGACTTAAACATATATGAATATACAATGATGAATGTATAACCTATTGCCTATATAATAAAAGTAGTCATCTTGTGTATCTAGTCTAATAAATACATGTAAAGGAGTAGTCCATGGAAATGTCCAAAATGGACATTTAATTGTAAACACCTGCCCTCCTAATACAAAAATATGTAATTTTAATCTTTTTGAGTTTCATATTTTGCTTGTATCTTCTCCTTGACCCTTCAAGAACCCCTTTTCTGCACACTTCCTCATTTCTCCATCTATCCTGCCCCAAACGGCACAATTTCGCCTCTTTCTCGTTGCACCGCCAGAGCCACCACCTCTCTTCTTCACCAATCAGGTTCAGTTCAGCTCACGCTTCCAACGAGCCTATCCCACTCTTCCGTCTTTCTATTTCTCTTCTTCAATATTCTCCTTTCTTTTCCTTTTTTCTCTTATCTTTCTTTTTTTTCCTTCATTTCGCTTTTTAGTTAGGCATTTTCTAGAAAAATTTTCGTTCAAGCTTTGGATTTTGATTGTTTTGATTTTTTTAGTGGAAATAGGAAGACATATGATGTACCAGTTCTTAAGGATTGTTCATCTCTTTCTTGCGGGCAGTTTTGGATGATTCTTGGACCCAGTGGGTGTGGAAAATCTACCCTCTTGAAGGTATTTTGCATGGTGTTGGTCATCTTTTTGCTTCTTTTTTTTTTTGCTGTGTTTTTTTTATGTTTGCTTTTGGAACGACTCATGGTCTTTTTTTTTTATGGTGTGGACCTTCACTTTTAGAATTCAGGTGTAAGTTAAAAAAAAAAGTGGTGATTTTTTATAACTCTGCTGGCAGGTAGCAAAAAGGTGGTAGTTTTTTACAACTCTTTTTGAAAGCACTTTGGCAACACTATTTTATTTATCTCATTTTTTTTAATTTTATATATTATTGTTTGCATCCTGAGTTGTGCTCCTTTTTTTGTTCTCATATGCTAATGGTTTTTTGTCTACTGATGTTAGGGTCTGAGTGGGGCAAAAAAATAAGGTTTTTATTTATATTGTAATTGTTACCTCTATGCTCTTACTCTACATTGTAAGTTGATGTATAAAAATATTGTTTGGTCCTCTTGCATTGACTCAATTTATGGATTAGGATTGTTATTCAATTTCAGATTTTCTTTTCACTTTCTTTGACCTTGTGTGCCACTGATTATAAACTACATATTATAAACATTTGTCGTGATGGTTGATGCATACACTTGAAAACCGAATATTCTGAGCATCCATGATTAAGTTTTACGTAAGTAATGGACAAGAGCAATGTTAAATATTTCCCTGTTAGCAAGAATCACATAGGTATTATGTGATTTTGGTGCAAGTGGCTACACACCAAAGTGGTTTGGGTCATCCAGGACCTGGTTTTGAAGAACCCTAAAATTGTTCCTTCTGAATATTGAGGTAAAACCCAAAATCCAGATTAAGATTTTGCATGATCCATTTCTCTTCATGGGCATTTGCATTTGGCTAAAAAGTAGTTGAAATTTTTTTTATTATACCCATGGCTTTGTTAGTAATTTGAGTGTGTTTTCAATATATTGCATTATTACTTTAGCATTGCAATTATGAAAACTGTTAAAAAATAAGTTTCAATCATGATATTTTGTTTTAAGCAAGTTATGTCAATAACAATCATAACTACTTTTTAGGGCTTCTTGACATTGTGTCAATCCTGCATCATATGCTTATAATCTTAAGCAGTGCATTCTTTTGATTTTGTTTTTCTGATTGAGCTCATGGTCTGCTATACTATTTCTCTTTTAGGAGGCAAAAGTCAGCCCCTCCAATAGAAGAATCTACCTTAGAAGAGGATAAGATACAGTGAACAAAGCTAAAACATTTGATGAAAAGCATCAATTGACAGTCAATGCATCTGCAAAAGTCATTTCTTTTGACAAGAGAGTTGGACTGACAGAGAAATTGATAGTAGGCATTGCTGCAATGAACTAGAAAGTCAAGTTTGTGGATCAAAGACTTCAGGTTTCAGATAAAACAACGGCAACAATGATTCCGCTATGTGTTGATCAAGCTATATAGATCCAGGTATTCCTTAAAACCTCTTGATAATCTGACGTAATGTGTTTTGGTGCTCATTTGGTATTTTATAAGGTTTATTAAAAATTCCAACAAGTGGTATCAAAGCCACCATTACTGTTAAATTATTGTGATTTAAAGTTGTTTGATATATATTATATCAAGATCGTTTTAGTTATATGAACCCTAATTTTATTTTGGGGAGAAACTATTTCGATCAATAAAATTGTAAGACCTGTAAATTTTTGTGTTATGGTCGTAAAGAGTTTTTCAAATGAATAAAAGGCCTCTGCATTTGATTTACGGTCTTGTACACAGTTTTTGTTTGTGTCGTGTGTGCTTACATATTATTCTATTTGGGATAAAGGTTCTGCGTATCCGGCGTTGGTTTTCTTTGAACAATATATATTTCGTGAGCAAGAAAGTTTTTTTTTTGTTTTATACATATAATATTTTCGAAAACTCTTTACGTCGAATACAAAGTTGGTATTTTGTACGTGTCCGGCGTTGGTATTTTGTACGTGGCACAATTTCATATATATATATATATATATATATTGTTTATATGAATCAATAATAAGGCAATGGTCTTTTGTCTTATATGAATAATTTATTGTTTTTTGCCAACTATTTTTCCTTCATGAATCGGTGACAGGCTGATAGTTTATGATGTTCTTGTGGTTAGTATAAATTTGTGATAGTACTGTGGTATGTTCGTTTCAGATGCGTAATTAGTTTACCATGATGTTGTTTTCAAATATTTACTGCTATCATATTTGGGTACAAATTTAACCATTATGGATCATTTCCATTTATTTGCGTGTCCTGTAATATTAATTAAATTGATTGAACCATTATGTTGCCAAAGTAACCTCTATTGTGTAAATTGATTTAATTAAATTACATGGATGTGAGTATGGAATTATTTATGCGAATTGTGTTCGGCCCAAAGGAAGACACAATTTGGCCTAATAATAACATACTTGTGATGATAAATATGTGACAATTATAAAGTTTATTTTTAGAATAATAGTTGGTCCAAAAAAAGGCTATTATTTGACAGAACTAATTGTCAATATTTGATCATTCCGTTGAGAGTACCAATTACAAATTAATTCCTCTGTCCAAAGACTAGAATTAATGTTGTGCTGGGTATCTTGTGATGGATCTGTTATGGGAAATATTTGCATGTCTTGTTATATATACTTTATAGGACTTGCTTGATTATTTGTGAACATGTTATTAATTTTTGTTCTCTATTTAATTAATATTTCCAGTGCTGCAAATGTTACTGCCCAAGTGAATTCTATCCCAATGCTGAATGGGACAAATTTTAAGGTTTGGAAGGAAGCCGTAGAAATTGTTCTTGGCTGTATGTAATTGGACTTGGCACTGAGGATGGAACGACCCATTTCCACTCCAGAAACCTCTAATGAGGTAAACATTGAGAAGTGGGATTGGTACAACCGAATGTGTCTTATGATCATGAAACGCTCTATTCCAAAGACGTTTCGAGACTATATTTATGAGGGTCAAAGTGCAAAGAAATTCCTTGAGAAAATTGAGCAATACTTTGCCAAAAATGAAAAAGTAGAAAGGAGTAACCTTTTAGCTAAACTCATCTCCATGAAGTATAAAGGCAAAGGGAACATAAGGGAGTACATTATGGAGATGTCCAATCTCGCATCAAAACTCAAGTCATTTAAGTTAGAGCTTGGTGAAGACCTGCTCGTGCACTTGGTTTTGATCTCGCTTCCTGCACACTTTGGGCAATTCAAAGGGAACTATAACACTCAAAAGGACAAATGGTCCCTCAATGAGCTTATATCTCACTGTATGCAAGAGGAGGAGAGGCTGTAGAGAGATAGGACTGAAAGTGCTCACTTGACTTCAACCTCTCAAAATAAGAAAAGGAAGAAGACTAAGGGTGTTGCGGAAGGGACTTCTCAGCAAAAGAAACAAAAGAAGGATGAGGAATTTACCTGTTACTTCTGCAAGAAGTCGGGACACATGAAGAAAGAGTGTCCCACATATGCTGCATGGCGTGTGAAAAAAGGTAAATTTCTTACTCTAGTTTGTTCTAAAGTTAATTTGACTTTTGTACCTAAAGATACTTGGTGGGTAGATTCTTGTGCTACTACTCACATAAGTATGACTATGCAAGGTTGCCTGTGGAGCCGACCGCCAAGTGATGATGAAAGGTTCATCTTTGTGGGTGATGGCAAGAAGGTTGCAGTGGAAGATATTGGAACTTTTAGATTAGAATTAAAAACTGGATTTTATTTGGATTTATTTGAGACTTTTGTTGTACCATCTTTTAGACGTAATTTGATTTATATTTCTAGTTTGGACAAATTTAGATTTTCTTGTTCATTTGGAAATAATAAAGTTAGTCTCTACCAAAATTCAAATATGGTTGGTTGTGGTTCTTTAATTGATAATTTTTGCATGCTTGATGTTGTTAGTTCCTATAATGAAATAATGCAAATAAGTTCACGTGGTACAAAATGAAAGTTGAATGAGAATTCAGCCACCTTATGGCATAAACATTTAGGCCATATCTCTAAACAGAGAATTCAGAGACTTGTGTTGGATGAAATTCTTGACCCTTTGGATTTATCGGACTTTGAGGTCTGTGTTGAATGCATAAAGGGAAAATGAACAAACATAAGGAAATTAGGTGTCGAAAGAGCTAAAAACATCTTAGAACTAGTGCATACAGACATTTGTGGTCTTTTTCCTACAACTTCTTGGAATGGACAACAATATTTCATTACGCTCATAGATGACTACTCTAGATATGGTTGCCTATATTTGATACATGAGAAGTCCCAATCCCTAGATGTTTTTAAGACTTTCAAGGCTGAGGTTGAACTTCAACTTGGAAAGAAAATTAAGGCTGTCAAATCTGACCATGGTGGTGAGTACTATGGCAGATATGATGGATCAGGAGAACAACGTCCAAGACCTTTTGCACTTTTCCTCAAAGAGTGTGAAATTGTTCCGCAATACACTATGTCGGGCAAACCTAGCATGAATGGTGTAGCAGAATGAAGAAACCGAACTCTTAAGGATATGGTGAGAAGTATGATTAGTCATTCTTCTTTGCCAGAGTCACTTTGGTGAGAAGCCTTAAAGACCGCAGTTTACATCCTTAATAGGGTTCCAAGTAAAGTAGTTAACAAAACCCCTTATGAACTTTGGACTGGTAAAAGGCCAAGCATTAAACATTTTCATATTTGGGGTTGTCCGATTGAGGCACGGCCTTATAGGCCACATGAAATAAAGCTGAACTCAAGAACAATTAGCTGCTATTTTGTTGGTTATGCTGAACATAAGGAATGTTGTCTTTGAGGAAGTTGAGTTTGGGAAGGAAGAGAACATAAGGAATGTTGTCTTTGAGGAAGAACATGTTATTTACAGTGATCAAGTCCTTGTACCTATTACTGTTCAAGACACAACTCCAGTAATAGACGACAATGTTCAAATTATTAACATTGTTCCAGAACAAGACAACAATGAGGTTCTCCCTCAAATACCTTTAGAGCAACCTCAACAACCTCAAGAAGTGCGATTAAGGAGATCCATTAGAGAGAGGAGAAGTGAAATCTCAAATGATTATATAATATTTCTCCAAGAACATGAGGATGGCGTTGGTTTAACAGAAGATGATCCAATCAACTTTTGTCAAGCTATGCATAGTTCTAACTCTCAAAAATGGATTGACGCCATGAAGGATGAGATGAAGTCTATGAAAGACAATGAAGTTTAGGATCTAGTCGAATTGCCTGAAGGTGTGAAACCTATTGGTTGTAAATGGATATTTAAAACCAAGAAGGATTCAAAGGGTAATATCGAGAGATATAAGGCTCGTCTAGTTGCTAAAGGCTTTACTCAAAAGGAAGGCATTGACTATAAAGAAACCTTTTCTCCCATATCTTCAAAGGATTCTTTTAGAACTACAATGGCACCGGTAGCTCATTTTGACTTAGAGCTACATCAGATGGATGTCAAGACTGCGTTTCTAAATGGTGACATTGAAGAAACGATTTATATGGTGCAACCAAAAAACTTTGTGTTAGGTGACTCAAAGTCCATGGTATGCAAACTAAAGAAATCCATCTATGGTCTCAAACAGGCTTCCCGTCAATGGTATTACAAGTTCCATTAAGTCATTACCTCATATGGTTTTGAGGCAAATGTAGTTGATGGTTGTGTATATCATAAGTTCAGTGGGAGTAAATACATATTATTGGTATTATATGTCGATGATATACTGCTTGCTAGTAGAGATAATAGCTTCTTATAGAAGACCAAGAGATTTCTGACAAAAAATTTTGAAATGAAAGATCTTGGGGAAGCTTCTTTTGTGTTAGGTATTAAGATACTACGAGATTGCTCTCAAGGTATCCTAAGGTTGTCACAAGAGAGTTATATCGATAAAGTACTTGATAGATTCGACATGAAAGATAGTAAACCAGGAGATACCCCAATAGCTAAAGAAGACAAATTCAGTCTCAAACAATGCCCCCAATAATAACCTTGAAAGAACTGAGATGCAGAAGATTCCATATGCGTCAGCAGTAGGAAGTCTGGCGTATGCTCAAGTTTGTACTCCTCTCGACATAACATTTGTCATAGGAGTTCTGGGCAGATACTTGAGTAATCCTGGATTGCAGCATTGGAAGGCAGTGAAATGTGTAATGCATTGCTTGAAGAGAACAAAAAGTTACATGCTCACTTATCAGAAGTCTGACAATTTGGAGATCATCGAGTACTCAAACTCTGATTTTGCTGGATGTCAAGACAGCAAACGCTCCACTTCTGGATACATATATATGTTGGCTGGAGGAGCTATCTCTTGGAAGTTTGATTAACAGACTCTTATAGCTTCTTCAACCATGGCTATGGAGTTCATTGCTTGTTTTGAGGCATCTAATCACGGGATATGGCTGCGAAACTTTGTCACTAGTTTGCGTGTGGTCGATGGCATTGAAAGACCATTGAAAATTTATTGTGACAATAACTTTGTAATTCTTTACTCCAACAACAATAAGAGTACAACCAAGTCAAAATTCATTGACATCAAGTTTCTGGTTGTTAAGGAAAGAGTTCAGAATAGGCAGATTTCCATAGAACATATAGGGACTGATTCCATGCTAGCTGACCCACTTACTAAAGGTTTGGTACCTAGAGTTTTTCATGAGTACACAGTTCATATGGGTGTAGTTCCTAACAGTACCTTAGTTTAGTAGGAGTCTCATTTATGTTTTATATCTTATGTTTTCCATATATTTGTATTGTTTGGATTTTCCACAAAAATAAAGTTGATGTTTATCATTCTATTATGAGCTTGTTTTGTGTGCAATATTTGTATTGCATTTTGGATTGATCTCTATAAAGAATAAAATTTGGACTAGTTGGAAATAAACATGATTAAGATCACATTGTATGTAATTTCCATGCCACTTATCCATATTTGATCTATGTCATCGAGTATGAGTAATAGTGGTGATCATTATGGCTTAGTCATGCTGAATTGTGATGAAAACTATAGTGGTTTCCTGTTGCTATATGAGATGGACCAGATTGTATAAAAGGAGTCTAAAAGTAAATAACATACGGTTGCACACCTAAAGAATTTTTTTTTATATAAATATCTAAGGTTAATATGAAGCCCAAGTGGAAGATTGTTAGGAATTTTATAATTCCTAATTAATTAATATGGACTACATATTATATTACAACATTTATATTAGTTATTTACATTTAGATGGGTTCAATATAAAGTGATCTAATTCAATGAGCCCATTAGACTGCCAACAGAAAATTGATATGAGCTTAATGAGCGGAAACCAGTTTAGCCCATTAGGGGATAATGAGAACCCTAATAGGTTAAAACCTAAGGCATGGTTATGGTCCCCAATACACCAAATCAAGAAACAGTTTCTCCTCTCCCCATCTGAATAGAAAAGGAAGGTCTCATAAGGAAGAAGGTGATTTGGTTGAGGAAGGTCATTAAACCAATTGTTCGTGACCGCTGTAAGATTCTGCTGCGTGTTGATCAAACTCTATAGATCCAGGTATTCCTTAAAACCTCTTGATAATCTGACGTAATGTGTTATGGTGCTCATTTGGTATTTTATAAGGTTTATTAAAACTCATTAAATTGGAATTCACATATTTAGTTAAGCCATTTTTTATATATAATTTAGGCCATTAGCCATAATTATAACTGTAGAAGCATAGTGGGGTTTTCTCATAGTTGAATTTAACTGGAGGTTTTCTCATAGATGAATTTCTACTTTACTTTTACATCATGTATGCTTTCGCTTCTTAAATTTTAAAAAAATAGCATTTCTAGAATCCTATGCGATGCTAAGGTTTTGATATAGTTTATGAATAATTGTTTTAAGTTCCTTAAGTTTACCATTTTATCATCAGAATAACAAGATTATGCTCTCAATTTCAGTTTGAAATTGTGATCGAAAATTAGGGCATGGTATTTATCATGTTAACATACATAGATTTGTCAAGTTAATTCATCATGGTAGTTTGATTGTTTGAGAAATGATGGTAAATGTATAGTGGTTTGTCAACTCTATAGCGGCATTTGGGATCAAGTTGCTAGCATTTTATTTTCTTCCTCACCTTTTGTTTGCAGGGAGAAGATATAATAGATGTGATACCATGGGAAGAGTGGTGGGACTTTAAATTGGATAAAGATGATTCCATTCCCTATATTGTTTTGCTTCCATTGCATCCTACTTTGCGTGCCAAGTTTAATGAGACTATTGCATGGGAGTATGCACTGAGCATGGCAGGAAAATCATATGGTTACCATAACATGATCTTCAGTTGGATAGACACTTTAAATGAAAACTATCCACCCCCCTTGGATGCTAATGTGGTATTACTTTAATCAATTGTTCTACTTGAATTTCAATATATCTATGCTAACATATTAATTCCTTATCAAGAGAGGATTCTGAAAATTATTTATGCAATAATTGTTATAATACTATTTTTTTCAATGCATGTTTATTCATGCGACTTAGAATATGTTATGGTAGAAGGATAGAATAAAAAGTAGTTGGGATTAGTTAAATACAAATGTTTTTATATTATTAATCAGTCAATCATAAAATTTTGTATCATTAATCAATCATAAATTTTTGTATTAATTCAATATTTAACAAATGTTTTTAGAAGTTTTTTTATCATTAATCAATCATAAATTTTTTCAATATTTCTTATAAAATAATTATTATAAAAAATAATAAATTTATCATATATGATAATTTTATGATTAAATAACAATATAATTTGTGCACATATTATTCATTTATTAAATTATAGTTGGAGAGGATAAAATTAACAAAGTTTATAAGTTATTTTCATTCAATTTAAAAGAGTATATAAATATATAAAAAAAAAGTATAGTTTGCTAAGGCCTTCAAATACCACAAGACCTTCTAATACCATGGGATGAACTCTTTATCTCCTTATATTTTCTTTTGCTATAAATATATTTTTTAAAATTTGATAATATTTTTTGAATCCCATCAAAAAATAATTTTTTTACTAGTCCTTCATATTTTTGAAATTTTATTTTTAGTTTCTCTCATTCTTTATGTTTATGGTACTACAATTTATTTAAAGTGATTTCTCATCATTAAAAATATTTTTTTATGATTTAATCTACATAGTATATATATAAAAGAGTAGTATATGTGTAAAGATTATAGTTTGCTGGTGTAGAAGCAAAGCTTCATGATGAATCAAGAGTGATTCAAAGATGTTTTGATGATAACAAAAGATGATGACAAAGGTGATGACAAAAAGCTCAAAGGTCAATCAAAGAATGAGTTCAAAATATTCAAGATAGAATCAAGAACACTTCAAGATTCAAGAGGAAAGTTGATTTCAAGAATCAAGAATCAAGATTCAAGAGATCAAGATTTCAAGAATCAAGATTCAAGAGATCAAGATTCAAGACTCAAGATTCAAGAATCAAGAGAATGCTTAATCAAGATAAGTATGAAAAGGTTTTCTCAAAAATTGAGTAGCACATGGTTTTTTCTCAAAACATGTTTACCAAAGAGTTTTTACTCTCTGGTAATCGATTACCAGATTGTTGTAATCGATTACCAGTAGCAAAATGGATTTGAAAAAGTTTTCAAACTGAATTTACAACGTTGCAATTAATTTCAAAAAGCTTTAATCGATTACAATGTTTTGGTAATCGATTATCAGTGCTTTTGAACGTTGAAATTCAAATTCAAATGTAAAGAGTCACATCCTTTCACATAAAAGTTTTGTGTAATCGATTACACTAATTTGGTAATCGATTACCAGTGATTGTTTCTGAATAAATCAAAAGATGTAACTCTTCAAATGGTTTTTGACTTTTTCAAATTGGTTTTAAGTTTTTCTAAAAGATATAACTCTTCTAAATGATCCTCTTGGCCAGACATGAAGAGTCTATAAAAGCAAGGCTTTGATTTGCTTTTCAATATACTTTTCCAATCAATCTATTACAATTCTTTACAAGCCTTGAATCTCTTTGAAATTCTTCTTCTTCTTCTTCTTTGTGCCAAAAGCTTTCCAAAGTTTTCTGGTTTTCTAAACCTTGAAAACTTGTGTTATTCATTCTTTTCATCTCTTCTCCCTTTGTCAAAAAGAATTCGTCAAGGACTAACCACCTAAATTCTTTTTATGTCTCTCTTCTCCCTTTTCCAAAAGAACAAAGGACTAACCGCCTGAATTCTTTTGTGTCTCCCTTCTCCCTTGTCAAAGAATTCAAAACGACACAGTCTGAGAATTCTTTTGATTCTTCCCTTTCCCTTATACAAAAGTATTAAAAGGACTAACCGCATGAGAATTCTTTTGTATCCCCATTCACAAAGTATCAAAGGTTTAACCGCCTGATATCTTTGTCTTAACACATTGGAGGATACATCCTTTGTGGTACAAGTAGAGGGTACATCTACTTGGGTTTGACTGAGAACAAGAGAGGATACATCTCTTGTGGATCAGTTCTAGTGGAGGGTACATCCACTAGGGTTTCAAAGAGAACAAGGGAGGGTACATCCCTTATGGATCTTTGCTTGTAAAAGGATTTTTACAAGGTTGAAAGAAATCTTAAGGATCGCAGGTCACTTGAGGACTGGATGTAGGCATGGGTTGTTGCCGAACCAGTATAAAAACTCTTGTGTGTTTGTTTCCTTCTTTCCTACTTTTTTACTTTCCGCTGTGCATTTAATTTCCATTTTTACTTTATGTTAAAGTTTCTCTTCTACTCCTCATTCTCTTAATAATTTAGTAAAAGTCTTAGAAGAATAATTTTTAATTAGTAAAGGTTTAGAAATAATTAATTCAACCCCTCCTTCTTAATTATTCTGAGGCCACTCGATCCAACAGCTGGAACCTTCTAATACCACGAGATAACCTCCTTATCTAAGGCCAGATACAAAATATAATAATTGCTACATCAGTTTTAGTATTATAATAAATCTTATATGAAAGTTAATTCAAAATTTTTATTTATGTAAAATTTTTTGTATCATTAATCAATCATAAATTTTTTCAGTATAACTTATAAAATAATTATTATAAAAAATAAGAAATTTATCATATATACTAATTTTGTGATTAAATAACAATATAATTTATGCACATGTTATTCATTTATTAAATTATAGTTGAAGGGGGTAAAATTATCAAAATTTATGAGTTATTTTTATTCATTGTTTAAATAAACAAATTGTTCGTCCAATTATATGTTTCAATTATTCTATATTATTGACTATAATATCCGACTCTTTTTATGAAAGTAGAATGGAGATGTCAATTTTTTTGTTAGTAATAGATAATATCCGACTCTTTTTATTCACCAAAAATTAGTTTAAAAAAATACAAATTAAGTTTTATACTTTTCCTTGTATTTTTTATATTTTTTTAACATATTTTACTTTTTAATATAAGTACAATTTCACTAAAAAAAAAAAAAAGTGGAACGACGGGTTCTTGCACGGTACTAGTACATATAATAAAAGTAGTCATCTTGGACAAGTGTCAAAATTTTTTTTGCCACATGTCAACATTCTATCAATCCTTTTAAAACAAATTCTCTCAATTTTCTCATTTTTTACTTTTTTTTCTTTTTCTTTTTACATTTTTTATTTTATGTTGTTTTTTCTTTTAAGTCTTTTCTTTTTTTTCTTCTACATTTTAAATTTTTTAAATATATTTATATATTATTTCAATACTTATTATATATATTTTATATATATAATTATATTAATTAGTACCACAAAATAATATTTCAACTAAATATTTAAATAAAATTGCAATGATCTATTTAAATATTTTAATATTTTTTATATAAATGTATATTACATACTATTGATCAATATCAAACAAATTAGAAGGGATGAAAACAAATAATTATCAAATAAGATAGTTTATAATAAAAAAATTATATTATAATGATATTAAAAAAACGTTAAAGATATAGGAACAAAAACAAAAAATTAAAAATTCAACTTTTAGTATTTGAAAAAGTAATTATAATAATTATAGAATAAATAAAAAAATTTCACAACACATTCTTGCAAAGAAATAAGAAACTTAAGTTTCTGATTATGGATTAATATGCATGAATTTATAGTTGTGCATTGCAAGGATAAATTTAAGATTTAAATATATTTTTAATCTTTGTAATTTAATGTTTTTATTTTTTTCTTGTAAAATTATTTTTTTATTTTTAATCCTTATAATTTAATGTTTATATATATGTTTATATATATATATATATATATATATATATATATATATATATATATATATCAACTTATTAGTATGCACGTCGTTTTAAAACATGCACAAAAATCAATGTGGCCCGTGCAATAGCATGCACACCCTACTAGTTGGAAAAATTGGAAAGGTTGAAGATGAGATAATGAATGGAGAAAAATAGAACCAGCCAACCAGGGTGGTAAATTGAGTGTCTATTTTGATAGGCGTTAATAAAATTTACTTGGAAGTGATCTGTTTTATATTTAAATGTTTGATTATAAAATAAAATTAGGAATAAGATACACTACAAATAAATAAATTTAATATAGAAGTTTGTTAAAGTTGCTTTAAGATAGAATCAATTTTGATTATTGTTTAAGGTAAAATCAAACTTATGAAAATATATCTAAAATTAATTCTAAATTCAAAATCAATTCTTCAACCTTAAATCAAACACGAACAGATTCACCCTTCTCCCATCATTCACCCTCTTCTCTCCATCTTCCGCTTCCTATCATCCTTGCGTTGCTGCCACAACCTTCTCCACCTCCAGATTCAGTTGTATTCCATAATTACTCAATCTAAAATTATGAAGGCCATTTGGACTATAGCTCTCTCACTTTCAGAAACAAAATTGGTCATTTACCTCGATAACTAATAAACTAATTTGAAATTTAAAAATCTGTTTAAGAATAATAAAGAAATACCCCTATTTTCTATTTGGTGCAGATGTTTTGTTAGACTTGTTTATTCTTTAGCTACTCTCCGAACCATTCACTAATTGTTATAAAAAAAAAAAAAAAAAAACCCCACTAATTTCTTCCGGACACCAAGTTTTTTGTTTTAAGATCAGACTCCATCAAGTTAAACTCCCCTTAAAAATGGAATTACAGTAAAAAAAAATTCTTTCTAGATAAAAATTGTTGAAAGAAGTCAAATTTTATGTCTTACTCAAAATAAAAATAAAAAAATGCCACAGACAAGCACTGTAGTATCTGTCTTTCTGCTATTGTAATAAGCATTTTAGCATTCTAAAAGTTAAAAATAAGACTTTAGTTTATTCAACAACAAAAAAATATTTTGTTTTCTATTTTATTTGGCAGGAAAAAGGGAAGTTACATACCTCCACCAACACCAAGGTCATAGCAAACCCTATCTTTTTGCACACAAGAAATGGTGCAGAGGCAATTACCAAGCCCAAAATAATATTGCATTTAGCAATGAGGTAGAAGTATTAAGAACAAGGCATCATTGGAATTGCATTGAACGAAAATTCCATCATGCCTGATTGAGAAGCATCAAAAGTTGGCCATGCAAGCCCCCATGACGGTTCCATCCCCATCTAGTGGTAGGTAATTCTTATTTTGTGCCACAATTTTTCACATTGTCATACATGATAAAACAAACAAATCTATTATTCTGTAAATTCAATGTTTTCTAGAAGACAATGTACAAATCTGCATTGTAATATCCATTCACAAATCACAACACAATATAAAGGATCAAACATATAAGAGCAACTTGCAAGTTATAACCAAAAATGAACTGTATCCATGTTTGCAGTTGTAACCAAGACAATGAGACAAAAAGATTACATGCAGCCACCAATTAGTCAAGGCTTGATTAATACAAATTTTGTTGCATACATCTTGAGCTCCTTAGAAGGAGGATCAAATAATAAAGAACATACCTGTCTCTACATCTAAAGATAAGACAGCATTTTATCTTTTCTTCCTTCAAATACATGAATGATGTCATCACTCCTTGAATGGAGTCATAATTCCTCAACAATCAACTACACCACTACTGTCATAAAAGTTTAGAATTAGTTCAGATAAGCATCAGAGCTTCTCTCTGGAAAAGGGACCATAATCATCATTCCAGCAACTTACCTTCTCCCACATCTCCAATCACACTACATGTTACAACCATAAAAAAATAGCCAAATCAAAAGATCCCAAATTGGCTCCTTCTTTTAAGCATAACAAAGACAAATGATTAAGACCTCCCTAAATTCATTTTCAATCAAGAATTTTCACTGCCCCGTCTAAAACCATCCCATAGCAAAAATGGACGAAAAATTAAATTAGAATAAATCAAAATCGAAAAGAAAATCAAATCTCTAAGTCCTAGCATGCTGAATGCTAAAAATACTGCTCACTACTACTTTGCATTTATCCCATTCCCATTTGCTTCTGCCTCCTCATCTCTACTATCTTCCTGTGGGAATTAGAATGCAAATCACTATGAAAAGTTGGGCTACTTGCAGGACGGTATTCAGGCACAAGCCGCCCAGACTTGAACCTAACCCCACATGCATTACAAAGTGTTTTTGGACCAGAGGGACCTGCCCGCCATTGTGGAGTTTTTTCAGCTCCACAGTGCTGACATTTTCTACCGATGGATGAGATTTTCATCCCTTCATCTGCTTTGGAAGTTCCATTACTTGGCTGTCTCCACCAGACTTGCTGACTAGAATTCTCAGCAAGGCCAGGGCGATGCCTACTGCGACTCTTGCTCCGTGCACGGACTGGGACCTTCAGGTGATCACAGCTGTTTAGGAGGGAAATACTGTTAGTGCTGTTATTACTGTTGCTACTGCCTGTGCTACACTCAAGTACTGGGGCTGATTTTTGGTTCTTGATTGTGCCGGGTTGAATAGATGATAGGTCGACAAACGTTTCAACAGAAGGAAATGCATCTTTGTTGGATAGCCATTCAAGCTCCTCTTCTGCAAACTCCTGGAACATGAAAATAGGGCCATGTTAAACTTTGTAAGTATAGTAAAGAAAAAAGGGGTTTTCAAGTCAACACAAGCATCAGATCCATACAACTAGTCATGGATGAACAACCTATGGATCAAAAAAATAATGTCCACACTGTTTAATTTTCTTCTGAACTGAGGAATGCATGGTTCCACAATATGGAAACCTTGGAACCATAGTGATCATCACAAGTGTATGAAAAAGCAGAATATACTGTCCATTTACAAAACTAGGATTTCCAATACATTGATGCCAATAGAAAAATAAGTAAGAATCTGTCAGCAACATTAAATATAAGAGGACAATGTCCCCATCTTCAGTGAACATGCACAGAGAAAAACTTAAGTTTCACCAACTGTTTTAAAATTTCAGAGAACCCAGAGCTATTCAGATAAATAGCACTAGTATATGATCACCACAATAAGAGTCTACCAGGCAAACTTCTCCTGCAACAAAAGCTGCACCCTTATAAAACAAGTTGAAAGCCAATTAGAATTTATTCTCACTAAAAGATACCCCATATATCTTCTTCAATTCACTCACACAAGCCAGCCCAGTTCAAATTCCAATTTCAGATGTTTCCAACCAAGCCATAATTCACAAATGTTTTTCTTATTGTTTCTCTTACTGTAATCACAGAAGCACTAACAAGTCATAACTCATTCAAAAATCAATATTCTCTATTTTCTCAAGGCCTCATAATTATTCCTAAAAAGGTGAAAATGGGAATATCAAACTTACAGAAAATGAATGGTTTGGATCAACCTGGACCAATGGGTTAAACAATGATGGGCCGGCGCATTTTGAGTTAAGTGAAGGACAGGCTTTCCTAGGTTTGTCATCGTAATCATCTTCCTCGCCTATGTCTGATGAAAAATCCAAGAGGTCATCCACAGAACCAATGGTTTCCATCCCTGGAAAGAAAGACATGTTGAAGTTTAAAAATGCATTTATAGCGAGTTAAAGAATGGATAGAGATGTGTAAACAAAATACACAAAACAGTGAAGGGAAGAGAGTGCCACACAAATATGTGGTGTAAGAAAGTACAAATTTCTCAATGATTAAATGACAAAATTAAAGCCACAAAGTAGCATCAAGTCATACTAGACAAGCTTAAGAAGTCATGTTTGCACATATTGAATGTTGAGAATGAGAGATGAGCCAGCAAGAGGCAATATTGTATCAGAAACACTCCCTAAATTAGATGATATGTTTACCTTTAATTAATTCAAGTTTAAAAGCCTCATAAAAGATACGATTGTAAGGTAAATATTTGACCACGGAGCTCCCTTTCTAGAACTTTTTGTGAGCGATGAGCTGTTTTAAAAGGTTTAAGGTTTTAAAAAACAGTTTGTGACTGTGATTTTGGCCACAATGTCAAGGTTTTTGAGTGTCCGCCACTATAATTGTGACCCCATCAGTGACCCCATCAGTCTCATTTATCCACAATTTCCTGCCACAATTTCCTGCAATATCAAGAAATGCGACAAAAACAAGGAGACTATATTTTGTGGAAGTTTGCATTGCTTGCCATCCTTTGCAGAATCGAAGGCCACATAAGGCTCTTTTATCTGGCATGTGTCACGTCAGGCGCTAATTCAGGACAAATTTCACATGTTTTCTTACAATTTTTTACTTTTGCTTTCTCCTTATGAAGTATGGACATAGGACCAATTCTTGCTAAATGCTAACTAGCTTTAGTCAACGGTTTTATTACAAATAATGGGGCTAAATTTTTATGCCAATCTGCAAGCTATGCCACTATTTGGTTTGCTGCATTTTGTGGAATGTAACACTTGTATTTTGAAGGACAATTCACTACCTCAACAATTTTGGTTTTGAACTAAGAATAGACTATTGGCTTCTATTTGGTGTAAAGCGCAAACTCTTTTGAAGAGTGCTTCTTTAGCTTTCAATTATTCCAGGGATTATGCAGGTTTTTGCCATTTCTTTTTTGTTTCAGAATAAACACAAGCTATGACAGATTTTTTATATTATATATAATAAACCTTAACCCTATGATGTAACCCTATTGAAACCCTTTCATGCAGAGGAAATCCACAACAAATTAAACATGGTAGCAACACAAGGGGAAGTAAAGATAAAAAAAGAAGAAAAAAAAAACAACAACAAGGGGTAAATAAGGGTTAGGGGAGACAAAAAAAAACACACATGGGTGAGACCCAACAGAACAAAAGACTCAGACTAACCAGCTTTTCACGTTTTGTGTACTTTGAGTTGCAGCAGCAGAGAGAGAGAGAGAAGAGAGTTGAGAGGGAGTGAGAGAACAAGAGATGGTGAGGCACGTGTAGGGATTAGGGGAAGGTTCATGCGGGGATTATTATTATTATTATTACCATTTTTTGTCCTTTTTTGTCTTTTTATTTTATCTTGTTGTCTAAATTTTTCTTTTGTGATAAATAAATTCATATAATTTTTTATAAGGAAAAAAATCATTTATAATAATGTTTCATTAAACGGTGTTCCATTTTTGAAAAAAATGATCATGAATTTTCAAACATGTTCAATTTTGCTTAATTTCGAAGAAAAAATAATTGTCTTTTTTAAAAGTTTTTTATTAAAGAAAGTTGACGAAAAAGATAATTATTTTTTCAAAAGTTAAACAAAATAGTATTTGAAATTCAAATTCAAGGTTTTTAGAATTCTTCTAAATTTGTCAAATTATTTTACTTTTTAAAATTTTCCAAAAATATCATTTTTTTTTTACAGAAAATATCATTTTTTTAATAGGTGAGAAGCGTATCTTGTGATATGGTTAAGCGTTTATGGTAAAGTTATTTCATGGCCATTTTTTGGATACATAAATTTCGGAATCAAATTCAGGATTTAAAAGTTTTGAGTATCTTTCATTTAAACAACGCATGTTGTTTATAGTAATTTCTTATTTTTTTTTGGAGTTATAAGATTATTTGGATGTTAAAAAGAAAAAAAATTATGGATTCGATTCTTCTTGTTAATAAAAAATTAATAATTAATATTTATCAATAAAAAAAACTTTCTTATTTTGTCAAAAAATTATTGTTGGGAATACAAAGAGAGAAAATGAGCATTGAACAAACATAATGTGGATAACTTTTGTTAATTGATGGATAAAAGGATTTTTTTATGTCTTAAAAAGTTTAAGGATTGCTTAACTAAATTGAAAAATTCATGGTTAATGATTATTTTTGTCCGCTGATAGCTAAAAAAATTATTTCTTATGGTTAAGGTGTATTTCTATCGGTTGATGCTTGTAATTGCAGTGTTAATTATTATCATTATAAATAGAGAAAAATCATATATAATATAAATCCCTGACCAAAATCAATCAAAATTTAAAATTATATTTTCTAGTCATTTCATTTTTTATTTACTCTTTATTTACGGTTGTAAAACCTTATCAACACTTTTAGCAAAAAGCAACCACAAAAAAAAAATTAATCAGAACGTGGCACGTAACCGTCATCGTCCCATCAAAATATGACACACGACAGTCAACATTCCTTTGTAACAGTCAACATCTAAATTTGAATTTGGGACCACATTTACGAGATTAAACATAATTGGAGGATTAAATGCGTCAATAATTTTAAAGGGGAACCAAAATCGAAATTGGAGACAACTAAGGGAACCAAAAATGCAATTTTGTTTTTTTTTCTCTCAAGGAAATGAGTATTATGCATTCCAGGTTTTGAACGATTAACTTAAAGAGGATGAATTACCCTCTATGGTAGCTTTGTCTTGGTCCAATAATTTATCTTTTGATTTGCTTGCCAAGCTCCATAATAGTACCAATAGGGGTAAGCAAGTTTTTGCCACTCGATCGAGACTTGACATAATCAAACAAAAATTTGAATGCTTAGACGGATCATATTGGGTTAATGAGTTTTCAGGTGGAAAAAACAGGATTTCAAATTTTGTAATCCATCGGTGTCCGACCCAACCAACTATATTAGCATAATATAAAAAAGAAACTTGAGCCACATGTGATTCATTTTACCCTAGCAGCTTGCTCTCCCTTTTCTTATCTCTTTTCACACAAACCCTAGTGTTGCTCTCCCTTTTCTCCCAATCACATCGATCCCCTCTTTACCTTCTCTACCCTTTCTCAGTCTCTCGTCTCTTGTCTTATTCAATCTAAGATCCCACCACCACCTTCACAACCTTTTTCGAGTTTTTTTCACTTTTCACTTTATCTCCTATGTTGTCCACCAAAGAATCCAAAGAAAATAGGTATTTGTGTTTTGAAAGTTTGTAACTTTAACAATGGAGAAGAAAATTTGTAATTTCTCTCTTTTTTGTGTTTACAGGGATTGCTTGCAGGTTCTTCTATAACTTGAAATTGTAACATTGTAAGTTCTCTTTTTATTCTCACTTGACTCTAATTGCTCCTTGTTCACTTTTATAAAGATTAGACTTTTGTTCATTTTTTGTTACTTGGTATGTGGACTCCCTTTCTCTCTGTGTGTTCTAAGTTTCATGTGTGCTTAAAAAATCAAACTTGATGATTTGGTTCTTGTTTTGACTTGATAGTTAGTTTAAAAATTAATAGTATTTTGATTGTTTTGAGAAGTTTCATATACATTTTGAAAACAATAATACAAAATGTATAATGGTTTTTCCCCTATGGTTATCTTTAATGTTTAAGATGATTGATGGATTTATTGATCTTTGGTTTCATGTTGCAGGATACTTTCAAATAGAAGATTGGGACTTTTTTCTAAATCAATAGTGTTGGAGATGTGTTAAGGAATTTTTTGAAATTCTTTAGACACTTCTTCTGTGAAAATATGTTTGAGTTGTTTCTCTTACAACAAAGCAACAACATTTTCAAAAAGTGTTAAGAAATTTCAAGTTCTTTAAGTAACATATATTGGAGCTAGTCGCAGAGAAGCAACAAAGAAATGACAGCTGATATATAACAGAAGTTCAATTTGGAAGTGCTATATTTGTGAAAAAATCATAGAAGTTCTTTTTTTTTGTAATTGTACAATAATAGAAGCATTCAACATTTTTTTTTATAAAATCTAACATTTTACCTAAGTAACTCCTTTTCATTTTACTAAGTGTTATTTTCTGTGAACTAGCTTATTTGCAATATGATAAATGCTAAGTGTTTTAAATTTCTATTTCTAATACTTTTACTTTATTTTAAGAACAATATAGTTGTGAATTCATTTCAATCCTCTCATGAAATTTCAAGGACTCAATTTCGAATCGAGTAGTTTTGTTTAGTTGCATTTTGTTTTTCTTTCCCTATGATAATTTATCATATATTTTCTTATAATTATTCTAAATTTATTATTAATTTTTGTAGGAGATTCATCTACAAAGAAAGCCAAATAGAATCATATAGCCTAACATAGAAGGACTCTATTTGTAATAAAATAGCTTTTTATTTTTTATTTATATTTTTGGCTATATAGGCATTAGGCATCAATATGCCAATTAATTTGTATTATGAGGTTAACATTGTTTTATATTTTGCTTTTGTTTTGTTTTGTTGTTTTTGGCCCAATCCGATTTAACTCGACTAACCCATAATTCGTCCAACCCAAAGGTCCAAATCAACAAAGGATGGGCTAGAAATTCCATATGTCGGTTTGAACCATATTGGGCTTTTTAGGCCCAAATCCACCGTTGTTTAGCCCTAGGTACCAATGATATTGATGCTTGGGGAAGAGACTTCGGTACCAAGTTTTAGGCTCTCATTATTGCATGGAAGAATGTTTTATTGTCATGTGTTTATCTTGTTTCATGCTAGTGCTAGTTAGCATTTTGTTTGAATTTTTAGTCTCATTTGGTACCAAATGCATTGTTCATTTTGTGCTTCATTTTGAAGGAAAGCTGAGTACCTCAATTTTATGTTGGTTTGTTTTTAGACCTTTTATAGTGTTATTGATCATGTGATTGAAGGTTCTATGTTTGTTTGAGCACTTATGCATATGAATATTTTTTTTTGGAAAGATTCTCTTGCAATCGATTGTTGTGGATGCACTCTTGAGCATAGTTGTGAAACTCGGGATGACCCGGCCGGTGGCCTAACCAGACTGGTTGCACTATTGGATCAGTCAAGCAATTGATCCGGGATGACCTAGTCAAACCCGACCAATTTGGTACCTGATGAGAATCCCAAAGCTACCCAAATACAGGGACCTATGACCAAGAGTAGGACCAAACAGTCAGAGGATATCCTCCAACAAATGGTATTAGCCATACTTGACAAGGCCCAAGTGAAGAAGGATGAAGGCCTAGAGGCACTATCAAGAATCATCTTGATTGTTGCTGAAGGCCCAAACTAATTTGAAGGCCCATGTCAAATATTTTTCTATTTTTTTTGTAATTTTAATTAAATAAAATTGGTGCCTTTTCAGCTGCACCTCAGCTACACTATATGTATTGAACTCATTTTCAAGAAAAGGGACTTTTGGCACTTTTGAGAAAATATGTGTGTATTTTGTGAGAGCTTCTCTCTGGGTTCCTTACTGAACCAATCTCAGACTTATCAAGGTTGAACCCTTGTGGCGTCTACCCTTGGCTTATCTTCCATCTCTGGAAGTGGCATCATTCGTTTCTGTGATCTGTACTAAGCGATCCGCTCCTAATAAGGATCACATCAGTACCGGATCCCAGTTGGACCAGTCTGACCCGGCTGGTTTTACGAGAGAAAAAATAGACCACCTCTACGATGTTGTTTTTATGTCTCATTATTATAAATTTTTTATTTTGGATTTTAAAATATGGATGAACTTTTCTTACTCAAATAATGTTAGTTATATACTTATATATAATAGATACATATATAATTTTAAATTTTTAATATATACCGGGTCAAACCGGACCAATTATTGACCCATCGGTTGGACCACTGACCTACTAACCCACTACCACAATCGGGTCAATGACCTGGCCGAGTTTCACAACTATGCTCTTGATAGTATGGAATGTTGCATGATACACTGATTGTGGTTAGTGGATGTTACATGACTCTTGAATGTTGCTTGAACCGTGTGAGTGGTGTGATCATGGATGTTTGAGTGCCACCATTGGGATTATAATATAACTGATGATGATACCGCAGAGACTAGAGTTGATGATGATTACATTGCAGACATCATTGATGCACAGAGAGTGTTAAGACTTTTGGCAAACGTACCAATTGTCGTTATAGGTTTCACATTTATAAAAGATTTCCTCTCCATAAGGACTCGAGTTTACTTAATTCATTTGGATAAAGGTTATCAGTTCAATAGTTATATACAAACTTAATTGAATGTCATTGGTTTTGGTTTGATTAACTAAAGACAACTTAAAGTAAAAGAATAGTAAAAATAATGGAAATAACAGAAAATACGAAAATAACATAATTCAGTGCGTCAGAGATACGTAAATCATAGAAATAATAATAACGACTTGAATTAATTCAAGAAAACATAGGATTGGATTTCATCATTCATACCCTTAGTATCCTGATAAGATTAACATATATGAATCATTTTCCAACATTACTGATGCACACATTAAATTATCCCAAGTCAATCCCTCGCACTTGGAACCTAAGAATATTGACTAAATATTGATCCCTCACATATGTAGTAAATATCCCACCATTACAATTATATTCTCGTACTTTTTGCAATCAAAATGTTATGCTATATTCCTAGCAACGTAATGTAAAGAGTAAAATCATTCAGTTCAAATTCTAAGATTACTTTTCGGTCTCACTTAAAATCTAATTTCATGACACTAGTGATCAAATAGAATCAAGCATTACGAGTAGAATGAAATTACCAATAATGAGTAGAAAATATTCATACATATATAATATCAAAAGGGATACATAAGGGTACAAAGATTACATCCAATCCTTAAGAAAAACTAACCCAGCATTACGCAGAGCACAAGACTAACAAGAGAAATGACAACGGAAGTGATCCACGATCACAACTCTGCAGCGCCTCGACTCCACTTTTCCTCTACTCCTTCTTCTTTTGTGTTTTCTCTAGTATTTGAATGTTGTTGGATTCTTTTTCTCTTCAAGCATGCATGACCATTTATAGAACACAACCAAGCAGTGCAGGGAAATTTGCCCAGGCGAGTTGTAGCTTGCCTAGGTGAATTGTGGCTTAATGGTGAAGGCATCCACTCGCCCAAGCGAGTTGCTTGCTTAGGGTTGAAGTTACTTTTTAGCCTAAGCGAGATGGATGCTAGCCTGGGCGAATTTAGGGTCAAAAACCTTCATGAAAAAACCATTTTGCCCTTCCTTTTGGCTTTGTTTCTAGATCTAACAAACAACCATTAAAACCTGCAAAATCATGGATGAATCTTTCATATTTAAACAAAAATATTAGTAAATGTACAATATATATATATATATATATATATATATAAACAACTAGATTTAAGGGTAATTTATAAGAAAACTATTACAATTAAAGGATAAGTGCTAACAATTTAATCCCAATATCAACTCCTCCCAACCTAGAATCTTGCTTGTCCTCAAGCAAAGTAAAGAAAAATTACAAATAACAATAGTATAAGTATAAAATAAATATGCTTCAAAAATTATGAACATGCTTTGTAAAGAATCAATCCCCAAACTGATCAGAACAACATTTTTCAATATGCAACAATGAGAAATGAAAGCACAAAGATGGAATTCTCATAACCAAAAATGAGATTAAGATCATTTCACATTTTGTTTCTAAAGAACATCAGAGGAAACACTGGATTCATTCAAACAGAGGAAAACATCTCAAAGGTGTATAAATCTCACACAAGCAAGTGTTTTATCTCAATTCCAATCACAGATATGTCATAAATCAATTTTGCAAGTCATTTCCCATCAAATTAAAGATAATGTGCATAATCATCATGGATCAATAGGTCTTTTTAAGGTTGGGCCTGATTTTGAAGGAAATCTTGGTTTTTCTGGATATTCAAACATACCTTGAGAATAGGAAAGCAGACATAAAAATCTAGCTAGTAACTTAAATGAATGATCACTTCCTATCCTTTTTCTTTTCAACCAAGTTATCACTTCTTTCTATTCAGATATTTACAACAACTCTATACATGATTCAGACATTTATTTATCCATAAAGAACTTGTTTTTCCTTTTCTTTTTCTCTTTTATTTTCTTTTCTATTTTTCTTTTTTGTTTCTGTTTTCCCTTAATACCCATATTAAAAACAGAATATTTACATCATATTAGCCACCAAATGATAGACATCCCCAACAAAACACCTTTGCTCTCCTAACCTAAGGTAAGGTAGGAAACTTTTATCCTAGGTTAGTGTTCCAACAAAATATCAAGTGTTTGGCTCAAAGAGCTTGCAAATGATAAAATAATATACATTGGGATAGTTGTTTGGCTAGTGGCTAAAAATGTAAAGAAAGAAAGAATGCTTAGATCATATCCATGAATCATATGTTATGACAATTAGAAATTCATGCAAAACCAACTGTAGAATATATCAATGAGAAAACTCAATGTAAAATTTGTGGTTTGAACACAGTCACTAAAGCTTAAGGCTTGTTTCCATATTCAAATCAAATCAATGTTTTGAAAGTTGTTCTTTTATCAAGTCCATGCAAAAACATCTGAATTCATTTGGTTTTTGGGAAAGTCCTTTATTGTTTTCATTCTTAATGTTTTCAAAAAAATTCTTTTGTTGTGTTCTGATAAAAAAATATGTTTCAAAAATACTGGTTATTTGATTCTTTCAAAGCATGTTATGTTCAAGGAAAAATTTCTATTTAAGTCCCAAAAAGAGTTATAATCTATAACTATACTAACAAAATATCACAACACACACAAATTAGTCAAAATAAACTAGCGTAAGTAAATAAGGTAATATAGTACCGAATTTTAATACAAAGCGATAAATAAACATAAAGACAAGTTCATGAGTTTTTGAAGATCATGGTTGAGGCACTCAGTCTCCTCCAATGAAATAATCAACTAAATCTACCATGTCTTCATTATCCTCAGTTCTTCCTCCATCTCCTTGGGCATCTCCTGGAGCATCTGCAGATCCCGCCTTCTTCTGAAAAATAGGCCTGTCTCCAAGCCATGCAAAAATGGCTCTAAACTGTTCTAGAATATGCCAAGGGTAAGGGCTAGGGTCCTGGCGATGTTAGTGCAGTGTGTAATGGTAAAAGTTGTCATTCAACTACACCTGGCCCCTATGATTTGTTATCTGCTGGTCAGCCAAATGATGCATGTATGTGTGCATATGGAGCTCCATCCTCTCCAAGTGAGTTGAGATGGACTCCAAGGATGGTGGTTAATGTGGAGGTGATAGTGGTGCATCTACTTCTGGCTGGTGTTGCTAATCCTACTCTGGTTGTTGTACCTGGCTTAGTGTTGGATCAAGTGGCCTCAGAATAATTAAGAAGGAGGGGTTGAATTAATTATTAATGTACCTTGACTAATTAAAACTTATCTTTCTTAATGTTACTAAATTTAATTAGGCTTTTACTACAAAGTTAAGAAAGTAAAGAACAATAATTGAAACTTAACCAAAAGTAAAAGAAATAATTAAAAGTGCACAACGGAAATTAAAGAGTGTAGGGAAGAAGAAGACAAACACAAGAATTTATACTGGTTCGACAACAACCCGTGCCTACATCCAGTCCCCAAGCAACCACCGGTTCTTGAGATTTCTTTTCAACCTTGTAAAATCCTTTAAAAGCAAAGATCCACAAGGGATGTACCCTTCCTTGTTCTCTTTGAACAACCAAGTGGATGTACCCTCCACTTGAACTAATCCACAAGAGATGTACCCTCTCTTGTTCTCAGTTACAGCAACACAAGTAGATGTACCCTCTACTTGTACCACAAAGGATGTACCCTCCAATGTGTTAAGACAAAGTTCTCAGGCGGTTAGTCCTTTGAAATCTTTTGTTTAAGGGAAAGGGAAGAATCAAAAGAATTCTCAAACTGTGTCCTTTTGAATTCTTTGAAAAGGGAGAAGGGAGACATAAAAGAATTCAGGCAGTTAGTCCTTTGTTCTTTTGAAAAACGGAGAAGAGAGACACAAAAAGAATTGAGGCGATTAGTCCTTGTTGAATTCTTTTTGGCAAAGGGAGAAGAGAATGAAAAGATATAACACACTTTTGTTTTCTGCAGAAGAACAAGGTTTTGAAAACATAAAACTTAGAAAACTTTTTGGAAAAGGAAGAAGAAGAGAGATGAGAAGCAAAGGTTTCAAGATTTCTCAAAAGTTGTTCAAAGAAGTTCAAAAGTTGTAGAAGTTGTTTGAATGCAAGTCAAGGTCTTGCTTTTATAGACTCTTTATGTATGGTCAAGAAAACCATTGGAAGAGTTATAACCTTGAGAAAATCTTGAGAAAACCATTGGAAGAGTTACATCTCTTGACTTTTTATTCAGAACTTATCACTGGTAATCAATTACCATAACCATGTAATCGATTACACAATGCATTTTATGAAAAAATGTGACTCTTCACAATTGAATTTGAATTTCAACGTTTAGATACACTGGCAATCGATTACCAATATATTGTAATTGATTACACCATTTAAAAAACATTTGGAACGTTGCAAATTCAGTTAAAAGCTTTTGAAATCAAACTTTACCACTGGTAATCGATACAGGAAACTGGTAATCGATTACCAGAGAGTAAATACTCTGGTAACTTAGAAAAATTTGAGAAAATTTTTCTTGTAAAACAAAATTGTGCTATGTTTGGTTTTTGAAAAATCTTTTTCAATACTTCCCTTGTGAAGTCTTGACTTTTTGCTTTTTGGTTTCTTCTCTTGAATCTTGAAATCATCTTCTCTTGAATCTTGATTCTTCTTGATGTCTTTTATTTAATCTTGATCTTGAACTTGTTGACTCAATCTTGACATTATTCGTTTGGGCTTTTTGTCATCATCAAAAATACTTGAATCATACTTGATTCATCGAAGTTTTCTTCTACACTTAGCATGCAATATTTTTCAATAAATGATATGTTAATCGAAGGCCAGATGTGTTTTGTTAGTGTGACCGGTACTCCATAGAACTGACAAAGACTTGTAATTATGGTAAGAAATCTCAGCGCCTTGTTGGACTTTTATGGGTCCACTGGGTGCCTAGGAGGTTCAGTACCAACAAACCGATGGATAACATCTTAAATGAGTTGGGCCACATGAACACTGATATGCTCCATAATGTTGTAGACCAACTGACATTTAGGTAGGGCAAGATCAGAGTTGTGGTCACTCAAAAGGATATTACTGAGAAGGAAAGTCATCCAGATTTGAGTCAGAGACATCATAATGGTGCACATGATTCACAACCGCTTCCCTGTCATGCTTCATACAAAATCACGTCCTGGGAAGCAAAGTAGCTGACCTATAGCCTCTTCATCAAAACCTGTAGTCTGACTTCTTCTTGCAGTATATTCATATTGTTGCCCCTCCTCTAAGATCAGTGGATTCCCTAAAAATTGGTTGATGGCATCTGCATCATAAGGAATCCATTGACCCCGCACTTTTGAGTGCTTATCCATAACACTTTCCTTAGTAGGCCAGACATTTGCATAAAACCCCATGACAATTTCAAGGTCATATTTAGGCATAGGCTCTGCAAGCTGTGTCTAGTGCCTCCTAGTAATCTCAGCTTGGAATTCAATATACTCGCTCTCAGCTAATTGGATCCTTCTTTCTTTGAGGAAAGACCAATCTTTGATCACTTCAAAATGGCGTTGATGTTCCTCACTACGAAAGCGGTGTGCATCAAATTCAAATTCCACAGGTGGAGCTGTGCTAGATCTTTCTCTTACAGTGCTCTTCCTAGCTCTCTTAGAGGTGATTCTCTTCGAAGTCATCTGAAACAAAGACAAATTCAACTGGAATTTTAGCAAAAATTTATTTTTCAAAGAATAGCTAGCCATTGTGAATTGGTCAATTTTTTTAGCAACCAAGAAGTCACTATGTGTGAAAGTTTAATCCAAAATAACAATTTAAACAACAATTTAATCCAACCAAAAGCAATTTAAGTCCAAAAGAAAAATGGTGGTCATTCAAACCCAACAAGTTTATTTGCCTACTAATAACTAGTGTAATTGCATTTTTAGGAAATGTGGTAATTTTGAAACTCAATTAACAGCCCCATTTAAGTTATCAATTTGAGTTGATATCACACCTAAACTAATTAATAAACATGTTTAAACATTCAGAATTTGAAATAAAACATAGTCTAGCCATTGTGACATTTTATCAAACACTTGGTGTGCACATGTTAAGGCATGTATAAATGAAGGATTGACAATAATAAGAAAAATGCAACAAGTAGAAAAGCAAGAGTAGACCTATTACAATTCAGAACAACACATCTTTTGAACAAATAGTCATCCAATCATACAAAACTTTAAATTGCATTTCATTGAAAGGAAAGCACAATTCTTCAAATAACATAAACAAATTGCGAAATTTAGACAAAACATGGTTCTTACTTGAATGAGATGAAGTGAAATGCAAAAATTGGAGAAAAGGATGGCACTTGGATGAAATTATGGCTTTTAAAGGCATAGCCTTCGTGTTTTTAAGAGGAAGAAGGGTTTTTGAGCTTTTGAAATGAGTGGGGTGAAATCTGATTTCACCCCCTTTTTATTTTTTTTCTCGTAGATGTTCACTCCCCAGGTGAGTTAATGGTCTATTTTTTTTAGTACCAATTCATGGACAATTAATCCCTTATAACTAAAATGATAATTTTAAAACATTTAGAAATAGTTCAAACAAAAAAATATTTAAATAACACAAGTATGAAATCAGACGAAAAGAAAATTTAAAAAGTAGGGTTAGAAGTACTAGGTTGCCTCCCAGGAGCGCTTCTTTAACGTCTTTATAGCTGGACTTCATTGTTGTGGCTGAGGCTTCAATATTTCATCATCCATAATTCTTTTCTTCTTCATAAGGAAATCCTTTATGAATTTAGCATATTTTGGCATCTGCTCTAACGCCTCAGAAAAAGGAATGTTAATATGCAGTTGTTTAAAAATATATATATATATAACGCTTGTACTTTCTTTCCTTATCTTTCTTTGACGGAGCATGCGGATAAGGAATATGCTCAATTGATGGATGGTTTACTATAGCTTTACCTTTATCAGTGGTTTGTTCATTTGATTTCTTCTTCTCTTCTTCACTTACCACTTTTTCACTTGTCACCACTTCATCATTTTTCTCGTTTTCTTTTTCAACTCTTTCTTTATTCTTTTTCTCATCATTATCCTTCAACCCAACCACAGTCCCCCACCTTGTTGTAATTAAATTACAATGTTCCTTTGGGTTAACCTGTGTGGTTGTTGAGAAAGATCCACTTCCAAGTTTAGATAGTTGTTTAGTCAGTTGTTTAACTTGAACTTCTAGATTTTTAATAGAAGCATCAATGTTTTTCTGGTTTGAGATGGATACTTGCATAAACTGTGTTAAGGTATCTTCCATCTTTGACATTCTATCTAGTTGAGCTTGTTGTTGTTGTGGACCCCTATTTGAAAAACCTCTATAAGAGTTGTTAGAAGGACCTACAAAAGAAGTGTTAGTGGGACCAGAATTTTGTGGTCTCTAGCCATAAGGCTGATTTGAACCTAAGCCGCCTTGGTAGCTTCCTTGAATGTTTTGTCGAGGTATGGCTTGGTCATGCAGATAATGGGCCTCCTCTTCTTGTTGTCCATCACCAGGTGCTGAACAATGGCCATTCTGATGGTTACCACCACAGAAATCACATCTCAAAATTTGTTGAATTTGGTGAGCTTGATGTGTTTTCTGTGGTCCACCTAGGTGATGTTGTTGAGGAAGTTGTCTTATCTGCTTTCTTAAGGCCTCAATTTGTTGCGTCAAGAGTTTGTTTTGAGCTAAAATTTCACGCTGAGTGTCCAGCTCCATTATACCTGTTAACTCGTTGGCAAGTGTACCAAATTTGTCACAAGTAGTAAAGTACTCGAAAGTCTGAGTGTCAAATCCACAGGAACTTTGTTTGTACATAGATTAATACAAACCCAATTTAAAAGCAATAGATAAAGAATTTAAAATAAAGATAAGAAAATATAGTAGATAAGATAAAGATTTAAAGATGAAAATAAAAGATTTAAATTAAAAGATGATAAAGATAGAAGATAAAGAAAATAAAAGTAAAAGATTAAGATAAAGATAAGATAAGAAAAGTAAAAGATAAAAATAAAAAATAAAATAAAATCAGAATTTGATAAGGTTGGGACCTGTCCTGCCTTGTTTGCATAGGATGTATGAGTTTATGATTTTTCTTTATCAATTTATGTAATTCTATTCTACCCACGTCTGTTCAATTACTCGCCCCTGATTCCTCACGATGACAAGCCTATCTTATTTATCTATCTTCCAAATTTCTTTGCAAAGAATCAACAATAAAATGCATGAAGTATGAATTCTAGATGTTTGCAAAAATGCATGGGCATAAAATTCATTCTATTCCTAGCAATGATTTTCTTATGAAATCCTTTCTTTTTGTTCTATTAGAAGTTACCCTCTTCCAAGCGTCTAACCCCTAAAACCAATGCATGCATACCTTCTTTAAATCTTATTTAGAAGTTACCATCTCCCGAGCATCTAACCCCTAAAAAAATATAAAGATGAATAATGCAAGAGAAAAGAAAAAAAGATAATAGAATAGAAAAACCTAGAAAAGAATCATGTTGCATTGATAAATATGAAGTACATCATACATCGCTTTGGCTTTTTAGGCTTGCCAGACCCTAACTAGGGGTTTAGTCACTCATGGCCATTGAGGACTTTACAACGAGAGGGGGTGAAAGAAAGAAAGGGAGAAAATGATTTCCCCTACTAGAGGGGGTTTTGTAGTGGTGTGTTTTTCTGCTTGGCTTAACTTCCTTTTTATAGTTGTTGTAATGGACTTGGGCTTGATGCTAGAAATCTTCCTTTTTGGTATTTTTTGATATCTTTTGGATTTGTTTTGCTTTTAATCATATCTTCCTGAGACTTCCTGATATTTTGGATATTTTCTCAATCTTTTTCTCTTTTAATCTCTCTTTTTCATATCTGCAAACCATAAATAAGAAAAATATCAAATCTTAATATTTAAGTCAAAGTTAATTGCTAAATAAATATTTTTAAAGATATTTTCAATATATTTTTATTATCAAAATAACTCATATTTAGCAGTTATCAATACCTTTTCTTTGAGTCAGAGCTCTATCATGATGACTTTGATAATCACTGGCTGTTATAAAGTCAATGATTACAATAGCTTCCTTCGGACTCTTGGACATCATAGTGCCTCCAACTGAGGCATCAAGGATCATCTTGGATTGAGGTTTCAAACCACTATAGAATATATGCAGTGGTGCGGCATCATCAAAGTTATGGTTTGGGCAGCTTCGCAATAAAGCTTTGAATCTCTCCCATGTCTCACTGAGAGGTTCATCAAATCTTTGGGAAAACGTCACGATGGCAGATTTTCGCTGATAAATCTTGAAGGAGGAAAGAACCTCACTATGAATTTCTCCTCTACCTCTTCCCAAGTGTTGAGGCTTTTATTTGGATGTGATTGGAGCCATGTTTTTTCCCTACTAGTGAAAATGGAAAAGCTCTGAGGTACACAGCTTCAGCATCCTTGTCAGAAGCTCCCATAGTACTACATAGTTCCATGAAGGTAGACAAATGTGTGTATGGATCCACATGATCCATTCCAACAAAGGGATGTGAGCCAATTAGACTAAGCAGTGTTGGCTTTAATTCCAAGACCTTATTGCTGAAAGGATGAATGACTATTCTATTGTAATGTTTTGGGCCTTGTTGATAAGCATAGTCACCCAAAGTCCTCCTTGGTGGTCTATTTCCTTCTCCTCTTTCAGCCATGTTATTTTTTACAAGTGGCTTATCAATTGAAAGATAATCTAAAGAAGAAGACTTACTTGGTGTTATAGTGGTTGCTTGTTTCTTTTTCTTTCTATTCTTCCTTTCAGTCTCGGTAATTTCTTGATCAAATGACGACTTATCTGCAAGAAATTTACCTCGGATAAAGGAAAAAAGAACACACTACAACAACCCGTAAGCACCAAGGTTAGTGAAAATAAAAAGTAAGAAAAATTTATACAAAATTAAAAATGAAAGAAATAAGTACAAATGTAAGAAAAAATAAAGGAGGCAATTTATACAAAATCAAAAGAAATTTACAAAGGAAAATAGCCTATCAAACTGAAAGTTTAAATTTGAAAGAACTAAGTGGATGACTCAAGTCCCCAACAACGACATCAAAAACTTGTTAAGACTTTTGGCAAGCGTATCAATTGTCGTTGTAGGTTTCACATTTATAAAAGAGTTCATTTCCATAAAGACTCGAGTTTACTTAATTCATTTAGATAAAGGTTATCAGTTCAATAGTTATGTACAAATTTAATTGAATGACATTTGTTTTGTTTTGATTAACTAAAGACAACTTAAAGTAAAAGAATAGTAAAAATAACAGAATAACGAAATTCAGTGCGTCGAAAGTACGTAAATGATGGAAATAATAATAATGACTTGAATTAATTCAAGAAAACATAGGATTGTATTTCATCATTCATACCCTTAGTATCCTGATAATATTAACATATATGAATCATTTTCCAACATTATTGATGCACACATTAAATTATCCCAAGTCGATCCCTTGCACTTGGAACCTAAGAATATTTACTAAATATTGATCCCTCGCATATGTAGTAAATATCTCAGCATTACAATTATATTATCGTGCTTTTTGCAATCAAAATGTTATGCTCTATTCCTAGCAACGTAACGTAAAGAGTAAAATCATTCAGTTCAAATTCTAAGATTACTTTCCAGTCTCACTTAAAATCTAATTTCATGACACTAGTGATCAAATAGAATCAAGCATTGCGAGTAGAATGAAATTACCAATAATGAGTAGAAAAAATTCATACATATATAATATCAAAAGGGATACATAAGGGTACAAAGATTACATCCAATCCTTAAGAAAAACTAATCAATCATTGCACAGATCACAAGACTAATAAGAGAAATGACGAAGGAAGTGATCCACGATCACAACTCTGCAGCGCCTCGGCTCCACTTTTCTTCTTCTCCTTCTTCTTATGCGTTTTCTCTGTTATTTGAAAGCTGTTGGATTCTTTTTCTCTTCAAGCATGCATGACTATTTATAGAACACACCAAGGAGTGCAGGGAAATTCGCCCAGGTGAGCTGTAGCTCGCCCAGGCGAGTTGCTTGCTTGGGGATGAAGTTAGTTTTTAGCCCAGGCGAGTTGGATGCTAGTCTGAGCGAATTTAGAGTCAGAAACCTTCATTAAAAGACCATTTTGCCTTTTCTTATGACTTTATTTCTAGATCTAACAAACAACCATCAAAACCTACAATGTCATGGATGAATCTTTCATATTTAAACAACAATATTAGTAAATATACAATATATATAAACAGCTGGATTTAAGGGTAGTTTATAAGAAAACTATTACAATTAAAGGATAAGTGCTAACAATTTAATCCCAAAAATAACTGAAATTCGACACTTATCAGGGAGCTTGGGATCCAGGACCCATACAAGATTGAAGCCCATTTTGATAAGGATTTTTCTTTAATTTTATTTAATTATTTTTTTTTCATTTATTTTATTTTTTTAATTTCTTGCATTTAGGATAGTTTAATTTTAGCAATTTAATTTCAATAATTTAAATTTAGTCATTTAATTTTAATTCTGATAGAGAAGTAGGAAGTTATTGATTAGTTGCAACACATTTTGAGTTAATCAATTACATGAGTGAGATGAACTGCGTACTAATGAATATTTTTGTGAATTGTTGATTCTCATGCAAACAGGCGTCAATGTAAGTGATGGAGTGTAAACTAATAGTACAAGAGTGAAAAGGTTAGTATTTCTGACAGAAAAGCATGGAATGAGAACCTTCATACTTCAATGAAAATCGATAAGTTGTATGAACTTTCAACTGTGAAAGAATGACTAGTTTTAATTGCATAATTTTGTATGATTCTTGGATTTCTTGAAATGCATGTATGATGTGGAGATGATCAAGGCCTTGTTTGTTATTTTATTTAGCTACTTAGCCAAAAAGTCATTCTGTGAATGAATACATCCCTTGCACCCTTTTTGAGCCTAATGTAACATTTTTGTCATTGGAACCCAAGCCCAAAATGTGATATTTACTAACTACCCTTTTTTAGGTTGTAGGAGAGTACTCATGGATCCAAACAAATTTGTCCCAAATTTGGGAGAATGTTTTTGGGTGATTTTCTATTGCAGGAAAATAAATATACAGCACAAGTTAAATTGAGTTACAAAATATGGTATTACTCTAGCCTAGTATGAATGTTTTTACATTTGCAAAAAAAAAAAGAAGATAACCATCATCAAAGAAAATAAAGGTGTTGAAAAGAGTAGCAAAGCAATAAGGTTGGTGTTGTGAAAAAATCTAATTGTGGTTTGTTAATAATTTAGGGGAATGGATGCTCTCCTAGATCCTAAGTTTTGAATCCTAGAAAAACCATGATTTCTTTGTTAGCCCAACCACATTACAAGCCTAATAAAGTCCTTAGTGATTCACATTGTGCATGTATGATTGGATTGACCGAGATGATGTGCAAAGTTGAGAATTTTACTATCCAGTTGTTATAATTCAAACACTTTTACCGAGACTCTTGTGGGATTAAGAGAAACACTAGCCTTGTGAGGACTGAAGTTGGTGATTATTCCTTGTGATTTGTCATTCTTGCTAACCATTTCATTTGAAGTGCATCTTATTCTGCTCCTTTCATAAACTTATGACAACTGTGAACTTGAGAAATTGCTAATGAAGCTTTTTGGAATGTATGCAATTATCTCATGAATTCTGATTGGTAAACTCTGAACTTTTTTCTTTTTACTTGAGGACAAGCAAAACTTTAAATTTGGGGGAATTTGATAACTGCTAATTATGAGTATATTTTGGGGTTAAATTATATAGGAATTTGTAATTTTTCTCTCCTAATTTTTCCTTTTTGAGAAAATAATTGTTAAATTAATATCATTTAAGTTTTTGTGCAGAGAATATTAAAAATGTTAAATTTATGATGCTTGGTTAGTAAAATAAAGCCTAAAAAAGCAGGATAGTTAAGGAAATCATGACTAATTAAGAAAATAAAACTAATTAAGGAAAGCATAAATAATTAAGGAAATGAAGACTAATTAAGGAAAGCAAACTAATTTAGACTAATTCAGAAGCTCGCTAATCTACACCTATAAAAGAAGAAGAGAAAAGAAGGAAAAGACACACAAAAATTTCAAGAAAATACAATTCCTTATAGAAGACAAAGGCTAGAAGATGAAGAAGCAAGCATTGGGAGTCATTCCTTTCCTTCATTCCCTTTCTTATCTTTTCCCCCTTTACTAAATATTCCCTTCTTGCAATTGTAAAGTCTCCATGACAATGAGAGGCTAAATCCCCTTTGTTGGGAACTTGGCAGCCAACTACTCTTGATGTAATTTCTCTTCCTATCTATTTATGAATATTACATTTGCATTATCTTTTCCTGTGCTTAATATTATTGTTTGCGGCTTGATCACCTATTTGCATGGTAAGTTTAGGGGTAGCATTGGGAAACATTATTTTCTAGTAGAATTGGGAAAGGGTATCTAAATAAAGTCATCACTAGGGATATGTTGATATTTGTTTAGTCTGTTATACATCTTTATTCTTAATGCAATTTACTATTTTAGCTTTGCAAAGGGATTTGGGAGAGAAAATAGATAAATTAGGTTCTTTTATGCGGGGGACCAAAGTTAGAGTATACTAGTAGATGCTAGTGTAAATTAGAATAATTATAAATAGAGAAAATCATTAACATTACATCAAAGAGTAACTCTGGTAGGATAAGTTCTCAACATTCTCATCTTCTGAATTTCCTTCTACAATAATATTGGATTTTCTAATCTTTTTTGTCTTTTAATTTAAATTCTTGTTTAATTTCTCATCCTGTTTAATGTAATTTTTTTGTCAATTTAAATTACTGCTTTTCTACAACCTTTCCAAATCTTTTTCTTAATCAAATATTCATCTACATAAGTTTCTGTGGATTCGACACTCAAACTTTCATTTTAACTTTACTACTTGGGACGAATTGGTGCACTTGCCAATCCATCAACAAGTCAAACGATGAAAAGTTGTTGTGTTTGAACCCTTAAGCTTACTGAAAAACAAATTACTCACCATACCTAAGGGTTGAGAGCTTTTGTTATTACCATGGTTTGACACAATGTTTGGGATGATAATTTTTTTCCATATTATTGCAAAAGGGTTGAAAAATAAAAATTGATATAATTTGGGTTGGTTTGAAGTGGCTTTGCAAGGTTATATACAAAAAAAGAAGAAGAAAGAAAATGAAAACAAATGGTCAAAGTTGGTGAACAATGCAAATACATAGCCACCACCAACTCAATAAAAAAAAGTTTGTTTCATTTCAATTTTTGTTTTTGTTTAAGTTTGGGGTACTTGGGGGTATTAATGATGGGTTCAAGTTGGATAAGAGAAAGAATTGATGGTTGAGATGCATGTGTGTGAGAATTTTTGTGTGTGTGAGAGAATTTTTTATTTGTTTGAGATGAAAAGCAAAGTTGGTTGTGCAGTTCCAATGTGTTGGATTGAGAGAAACACTCACCCTTATGGCATATGCCTTAGAGTGAAACACTTTTTGTGAGGAGCCTTGCACATTTGGAGTATCCCATTCTCTTTTTGCCATGACCAATAATCTCTTGAAGTTGTTTTCCATGCTTCTTTCTATGATGTTCCTTGTGGGCACCATAATTATGATTGTGTGGAGAATGATATCCCTTGAATCTTGTTGAAAATTTTGGAAGGCTTGCATTGGTGTGATGACAAGTCCTGTTCCTTTTAAATCATGTAATCATGTTTTGAGTTTTTTTTGTGTTAGGAGTTTGTGTTTAGTTGTAGAATTGTTGCTTTGGTTTTTATGTTTTTTTTTGTTTTTCTGATGAAGCACACTCAATGGGAGAGTTTGCGCTTAGCGCAATGTATTGATTTAAGTCCCATGGAATAACGTGCTAAGCCCGACATTTTAGGCTAAGCGTGCAAAGTTGTTTTGTTGAGTTTGTTGCGTGTCCGCTAAGCCCCAACCTTTGCGGTGAGGAAATTTTTCATGCAAGTGTCACTTGGTTGGATCAAGGTTATTTAACTCCTCAGTTAAATAACATTGATATTGTTCTCTTTCCTAAAAAGGACAATCCTAACACTAAAGGATTTTTGGCCTATTGCTTTGTGTAATGTTTTATATAAGATTAATTCTAAAGTGTTTGCTAATAGATTAAATCCTTTCCTTGCCAAATGTATTTCCCGTGAAAAATATCTTTTTGTTGAGAGCAAATCCTTACTTGATAAGTTCTTGTTTTCATTGAAACTATTCATCACATGCAATGTAAAAGGCTTGACAAATTTGGCTAATTTGCTTTGAATATTGACATTAATAAAGCATTTGATAAAAATGATTGGAGTTATTTGCAAAGTCTCTTGGATAAATTGGCTTTTCATGAGAAATGAATAAATTGGATGGGGATGTGTTTTACTTCTGTTGATTTTAATATCCTTGCCAATGGTGAAGTTGTTGGTCCTATCACTTTTGAAAGAGGTATTAGATAAGGTGACTCGTTATCACCTTATTTGTTCATCATATGCATGGAGGGACTTTCTTGCCTCTTGAAATATGTAGAAGCCAAAGGAGATATTCATGGTATTAAGGTGTGTAGAGGGGCTCCCATCCTCTCACACCTTTTATTTGTTAATGATTGTTTCTTGTTGCATAGGTCCACTCAAAAAGAGGTTGAATCTTTACATGTTATTCTTAAACATTTTGAAGTTGCTTCTAGGCTAGCAGTGAACCTTTAGAAGTTTGGAATTGTTTCCAGTAAGAACACTCCTCAAAGCACTTAAAGTCATCTCTCCTTTCTTTTTAGGGTCACCAAATGTTTAAGGACTAGCAAGTACCTTGGTTTACCATCCATGGGGGGATGAAGAAGAATGTTATCTTTAATTATATTAAACACAAAATTTTGAAAAAGATTCAACAATGCAAGAAGATAAATTCTTATCAAATTTGTGGCAAAGGTTATCCCAACATATTGTGTTAATGTGTTCTTGTTTCCCTCTACTTTAGGGAATGAATTCAAAGAATGTTGAAGTCTTTTTGGTGGAGTACAAACATAAATTCTAGAAGATTCATCTCCAAAGGAGTTAATTGTGAACCCTTTGTCCTTTATGTGAATCTTGATTTGAAAATGAATTGTCATGTTTTCTTTCAATGCCAACATGTAATGCATCTTTGAAGTCTATCACAAGTATGTCTCATTCAAAACCTTATTATTAACTCTGAAAGCTTCTTAGAGGCATTTTTTAAAATCATGTAGCTAGTGATTCCTCCCCAACAGGTTGAATTTGCTACATTTCTTAGGTGTATTTGGAGAAGAAATGAAAAGGTTCAGGATAATGTTGAAAAATCTCCTACCATCTCTATTAATCTTTCCAAGGAGAGTATTAGTCAATGCTTAGCTATTAGATCTTCTTACCATGCATTAATGCAAGCCCACCAAGATCATTTTCCATGGAAAAAACCAAATTAGGGTTTTACAAAATGCAACATGGATGCAACAATATTTTCTATCACTAAGGGGTTGGCATGTGTATTTGAGGTAGTGATGGAGGCTACATTTTGTCAAAAATAGTTCATGCAATGGGCAATCCACTAGTTAGTGAAGTGGAAGCTACTGCTTTATTCCATGCACTAGAGTGGATCAATCAAATGAAGCTACAAAATGTGATTGTTGAATCAAATTGTAAGCAAGTGATTGAAGATTTATCTTTTTGCATTTATAAAATGTTACTAAGTTCCGTTCTATTATGGCCAAATGTAGAACCTTGTCTAAAGTGTCTATGTTTCATGCTAGTCACCAAATTTATGAGTTTTTGTCATCATGTATTGATTCCATTATTATGAATGAATGGTATGAGTTTTCTACTGTTAATAAAATAAAATGAAATATTTATAAAATTCCATATAATTTATTAAAGCTATTTGGAATTTATTAATAATTACTAGTAAATATTAGATCAAATAAATTAGTTTTAATGAATTTAATATACGTTTAATTACTCTATGGGTCCCTAATATTTGATTAATGCAAACTAAATATTAAGTTTTCAAAACAACACCCTGTTGTTATTAGACAAAGGCATCAATTAGGTTTCATTTGTGTAAACAAATTGTACCTCACTTGCATGGATCGTCCCAATAAAAGGATAATCAATGCTAAAGACTATGTATTGTTTATTCCATCTTGCAAAGTATGAAAGATATTATCCGGCTAAGCTTTCAAAAAACATGAAAAGAGTGGCAAAAAGAAAAGAGCTAATGAGAAAGACTACTTACCACACCAAAAGTGTGCCAAGAGAAAGAACCAGGACTACACAAAAGCATATATGCTCATTAGCACAAAATATTAGGAATCCCACACTCGTGTCATTACCCCTTAGACTTTAAGCCAAGGCCACACCCTCTAACTATACCAAATAGAAATTTCATATTCTAACCACCACTTTCATCTTCACTCTGTTAGAACAAAAATTATGGATGATGTCTAACCCTACAAATCTCATAGTTTTGATGATAATAAAGGTATTAAAATTTGATGAACTAATAAAGTTTATTAAGCATTTTACGAATATATATGTCCATAATAGGTTTTTATCATCATTGTTACATCATCAGTTAACGTTGATACTAGATTGTAGGGATTAAAATAAAAAATTTAAATCTATAAAAGACTAAAAAAATACTTGAGTGATGATCTAGTGATCAATTTAGACATGTTGCATTATCAGTTTCTAGTCCAATTCGTTAGATTAACTAGTATGAGTCACTAATAACACTACTTGATTGTGATATGAAGTTATTTTAAATTATTGCATTTTTAAAAAATATTAAAATTTAATTTAAAAATGAATGTTAAATAATGTAGATTAAAAGATATAAATAGTTTTAAAAAGTGAAATATCTAGATAAAAATAAAATGAAAATAATGTGAAATAGTTGAAAGATATTTTTTTTTGGCTAATTATATGATTGATATGTGAAATATACATTCAAACAAAAGATAATAGTATATTGAAAATATCTAAATACGAAACTAAGAAAAGTGACACATTTCAAGTTTTGTGGTCTAATTTATAATATTGAAATATATTTTTTTTGTCTCTAATTATAAGACTTTTTTTCATAAGTTTGTTTATTCTCTTTTATAAAATTATTTTCTAATTTTTAGATTATTAATTATTTTTTTCTATATACTCTTTCTTAATTATTTTCTATCTAAACATTAAAAGATAATTAAGTGTATAAAAAAAATGAGAAAAAAGTAATTTTAAAATGATAATACAAATAATTGATATATTTTATATGATTAACTAAATTAATTATTTTTTAAAAAAGTATGAATTAGTTGAGACTGTCTTTTTTGGGAGGAAGTAAGTATTTAAAAATCATCTCAAAATATTTTTTAAAAGCACTATTATAAGAATTAATATTTCTTTTTATAAATAGTAGTAGATTATGGTATAAAAAAAAACTTTTCATTCTTCATCCATAATCTGGTTCTCCCTTTGCTTACGTGGCAGCTTCTAGAACTATCTCTTTTCCAGTACCAACCTTAGCCCAACTGGGTAACACAACACAACACTTGTTTTCTTAAAAGTTCAAACTGTCTGAGTTTTGCAGAATCCACGGAGCTAAGAATGAAATTGTAGAAGAAGAAGCACTTTCACAGAAAACATGAAAGGGTTAGGTCCTCATGCCCCTTTGGTTTCAAGGGGAAAGCTTCCTCCTTCGTTGGCAGTAGTGGATGCCTTGCCAACATGCTCTTCTTATTTCTCTAGAACCACCGTCCTATACCCATGTAAGCTCTAGCCAATGCTTATCATGTTTTCTTACACCCCATTTAAAAAAATTTCATCTTGGGTTAGTTGTGCTCTTAAGTCTTAAGTATTAAATTCTTATCCTTTAGTTAAAAATTCACATGGATCTTTTTTGTGCTAGTTGGTTTTTTTGTTGACAATGGAAATATTTTGCTTAGTTGGACATCCAATTTAGGTGGGTCAAGTCCAAAATTTTCACCCTTTGGGTGGTTGATAAGAAAGTTTTATTGTTCCTAGTAATTGGTGACAAAATAAAGATTTTATGCAGTATTGCTTGCCGTGGTTGTTATTTTTTCTGTTGTAGTTTGAAGCAATGTTTTCTTGTCTTGTGGAGTTCAATGTTAGTGAAATTGGTGAGATAAATCCTTAATCTTGGTAGTTGTAGTTGTACTAGTCATATGTTTACCTCTGATTCCGATCTTTGACGTATGAATCAAATCTTATGTATGGATTTTTTGCTATCTCACATTTATTTGGCAATAGTTAGCTACTTCGCTTTTTATGTGGATGATATTGTTGGTACTTATATTTGTTGGCATAGTGAGTGACATTATGCCTGAATTATATATAGTAAGATGCAGACAAAAATCAAGGTTGAGCTTGGCCCGTGGCACAATTCGAGCCCAAGCATCCAATATTAGTGGTGTTGAACCTGGAGATTATGGAAGCAATACTGAGAAAGATGGTCAGAATGTATTTGAAGGGAATGTTATCGAAGGCAGTTCTTCTAATGTGTGAGTACCACTTGACTGATTTCATTTGCTGTGCTAGAGATGGCCATTGACAGCTTCACACCATGAGATGAAAAGTGGCTCTAGTAACTTATCTTGATAGACTTTTAGTCATGGCACCTTCAATGGTGTAATGTTTGGTTTTATAATTGTGTTCTCCCTTGAAATCCAAGATTTTGCATGTTAAATTTTGTTGTAAACTTGTCATATCATATATATACATATTTATGAAACTGAGGAGTGTGGGGATTATACGGTTCACTTCTTTATCTCCTCCTTTTATACACTTATACTATTAATATTGGTATTAGAGTTGCAGCTTTTGCTACAAAAGGCAACCAGCCAAAATTCTAATTACTGACCTTAAAATCTGAAGTTGGTCATATGAGCTTTGCATCAATAAATTTGGTTCCACTGCACCACACTCGTTCTCCTCCCCAATCATTTGTTTTCTGTCTGACCCTACTTGAGTTTGGGAATTTTATGTTGTTTTTGTTCAAACAATCTCAGATTATCCTCTTCTTGATGTTGGATCTGATTAAAGCTTGAGTTTGTGCTACTATTTTTCCATGAGGAAATTGCATTCCTTTTTGCAATATAACACTTATCATATGCCTTGTATGGGCTTAGCCTGATGAATCTATTCAAGGGAAAAATATATTCCTCTTGCAGCTGAGATATAAAATATGTGTACGATATAAGGTAAATAATTTGAAGAGAAGTTGGAAGTATTCATATCACCATTGAGAATAATAAGAGAGTAGTTATTTAGGTCTCATATGTGGAATGCATTCAAATTTCAATGAGGAAAGCTCTTCAGTTTATTCAGCAGGTTACATTATAGATTACGTCTCTTGGTTAGTTTTGTTGAGTCGAGTGATTTAACATGTTATTGAATTCAATTTGATTTTTTTTAGTATACTATCATCCTTCATGGTTCTACTACAATTCTTATGTAAATAAATTTTATGGTTTGACAGTGTAAAACCTCCTGATCGGATCCCTTATCCTCTCTCTATAGCTTTTGTGCTGTTGGGATGTGCACTTGTGTTTTCACTAATAGCCTTTGTGAAAGGAGGGCCTTCATCAGTTCTAGCAGCAATTGCAAAATCAGGATTCACTGCTGCATTTACATTAATATTTGTTTCTGAAATTGGAGACAAGGTAATTACTATTATTACCAAGACTTTCTGTTGATCCATTTTGTTTACGTTCTAAACTGCATATTTGATTCTTGCTTGTGACATATTATTATTTCTTAGAGGCTCAACATGCTTGTTTAGGTAATAGGTATAATTAAGATCCCAGTACTGTGGATAAACTTAATTGAGTTTGCCAAGTACCTCTCACCCAAAAGCTTAAGATGTTATGCAAGCCTCCACTAAATCTGCTACTTAGTACTTACAGCTTCCTAGCAAGCCCACACTACTTACCCAAATATTCTTCTTCGGTGCCACTTAGGCACCTTTTCATCCAAAAAAAGGGGGATCGGTGGTTCTGTAGCTAACAACTCAAAAATTTAGTAAGCAACTATAATAAAGTTTTTCAGTTATTTGAATCAGCAGGACTCTTCATGCTCTAAGAAAATCAGTTTATTCATGAAAATTCTCCAGTTATTGAAACTTTAGGAGATTATTTTGTTTTGTTTTTTAATCCTGCCTGGAATGTATTTTATGTGGTTTGAGTTTTGTAATGCTACAGACTTATACCAAAAAAAGGAAAATTAGGTAGAATTGGTAATGTTTAATCAGTAGATATATTTAATCTGTCCAAATGGTTAGATATGTGTCACTCCCTTTGGGGATATTTTCCTGCCTCTCACATCTGGTTTTTTCAGAATTTTAATTTTTATAATTGCATTGAAATTGCTGTATTAGTTTAGGTTTAGTATTCTAGTTTTTCATTAAACATTCATTGCAGTTGTATTATTAATGGACCTAAAGTCAGCCCTTTATCTTTTGACCAGACATTCTTTATTGCTGCACTCTTGGCAATGCAATATGAGAAAGGATTGGTGAGTATTCTGACTTCTTTTCTCAACAAATGTCTCCCTCTTCCCCCTCACCCAGCTTTTGCCGTGGCACAATCCCATTATTGATGTAATAATATTTAGTTTTCTTTGTTATTGTTTTAATTTTGTTGGCTTATATACTTCCTGATTTTTAGGATTTGAATTATTCTTCTCTATTGTTTATGTCCTCTTTATTTTACGTAATGGACCAACAAATTCATCTGTTTCCTGTATACCATTAGACATTAGTATTATGTGAGTCTCTACAATGTAGTGAAAGGGTTGATGTGCAAGAAATGCAAGAATGCAGCCTCTTATGTTACTGGAGTTTTAGAATGTTTTACAGTTATAAATGGATAGTCAACTGCATATGTCAGCTTGCTGTAAATTTATGATGATTACTGATTAGCCCTCTCATTGATTGTACCAATACTACTACTAAGAGATCCTTGTGCTAACCTAGACTAACATTTTTTCTCAAACACTCTGTTTATGTAACTTGTGTAGCATTCATCACCTTTCCTTCCTGCACTGTTTTACTTGTTTGTCAATTCGATAGTTTTATTATTGAAATAACATCTGATTAATTGGCAATTTCTTTATATATTGACCAGGTCCTATTGGGATCAATGGGTGCCCTTGCACTCATGTCAATCCTCTCTGTTGTAATTGGCCGAATCTTTCAATCAGTGCCTGCTCAGTTTCAGACAAGTAAGTTGTAACATATGGTATTTCTCATACTGATAAGATTTACCATGTTTTAGTATGTCTTTATGGTGAAGGGATTCGAGTCAGCATTTTGTACATGATACTGGAGTACTAAGTAATCTGTTTGATAAACACAAATAAATCTTGCTAATGAATTAGTATTTTGGGAATGAATTGGACTTTGAAAATTTTATATTATAGCTTCTTTTTCCTGAAAATTTTCACAAGTTTTACTGTTTAACGAGAACAAGAAAGTGGTTTTTATTGTTACATTCTTTTTCACACTATGGCTTGGTATGTCTTCTCTAATTATCTCCGCATATCTGTCTCTTTTAAATCTGTTTTAATGTGCAGTAGTCAGTACTAACTGTAAGTGACTTCCTAAATTTTGGCATTTAATGGAATGACATCCAACTGGCTGTACAAGCTACACATTGTGTAAGGCATTGGAAGCTCTGTTCAAGCTGCATTTTGATATATTTTAAAGAAAAAAATTGCTGTTGATACTGTACAAAAATCACTTTTTTCTCATTTTCAATCAAAAGCTGAAGTGGTTTTCCATGTGCATCTACTTAGGAAAATAAGAAACCCTCTTGAAAAGCCATTTTTAATTTGGAAACATTGTGATGGATGAGTGTCATCTTGTCCATGTCATTGACATCATTTCCCTTGGGAGCATAATTTAACAAAATACACATCATGCTCACATCTGTATCCCACTCTCCCTTAACAATTCTGGTTAGATGGGTCATGTTGGAAATGGTAACATTAGTAATTATAGCTTTGAATGCTGTTAAGATGTCCCACATCAGCTTGGAATATGGCCAAAGTATTCCTTATAAGACTTGGGTAATCCTCTCTTCTTGAACTAGCTTTTGGGATTGAGTTAGACCCAATTCATTTCTAATAGAAACATTAGGAACATATATATAAAATTGGGAAAATTAGGATAATATGGAATAGTCCGATTCTTTATTATTCTAAATATAAGTTGGAAGTTGTTGGAAGTTATTCTAAGTATCTCAAAGCGGAATGCATGTTACAGTTAGCTTATTCAACATTGATATAAACTGGCCTGCTATTTTGTCCCTTCTGAGGTTCCACTTTGGGCGTTTAAATTTTATTCATCTGTAATTAGTAAATTTTGGTTTTCGGTGTATCAATCCATGTTAATTGTTCTCTGTACTTTTCACATTAAACTACTATATCTGAAGTCTGTGTGTGTGCCATAATTTTCTTTCGTGTTTGTTCAACTTTCATTCAATACTTTTGGTTTCAGGTAATCTTAGTATTGAATTGTTGTTTCACTTTGACAGAGAGTTGATCTAGATCATTTATAATGATAGTAACTGATGTTTGTGCTTTGTGTGGTCAACCTACAGCCTTGCCAATTGGAGAATATGCAGCAGTAACTCTTCTTTTGTTTTTCGGCCTAAAAGCAATAAAAGACGCTTGGGATCTTCCATCAGATGTGGTTAAGGGTGATAACAGCAGTCCTGAACTTGATGAACTTGCCGAAGCAGAGGAGCTTGTAAAAGAAAAGGTTTGAACCATATGCATGACCAAGAGTCCTGGACAATTGTGCAGATGTAAATTTTTTGGTTAAGTTTTTATGATGCACAGCTCACTTATATATCCAAGGCTGGCGGCATATGTGGCTACATTATTCTACCTTGATATTGGCAATTCAACTGTCATTTATACCCTTTAACCATGTCTTTCCAAATTATCTTCAGGTGTCAACACGACTTTCAAATCCACTTGAGATAGTTTGGAAATCATTCAGCCTCGTATTTTTTGCTGTAAGGTTCCTCTTCTCATATCTTTTGTATTGTGGAACAACTCAGCTTATATTTCTGATTGTAAAATCATCATCACTATAATAAAACAAGTATATTAATGCATTGTGAAAATCTTACAATATTAATGCATTGAATGCTCTCCACGAATATAGGTGACCTGAAATTAATACCTAGTACTTTTGATCCTTTTTTTATGTCAGAATGCTGAGTCTAAATAAGTATTTTTCAGCTTAACTTTAAATTTCAAGTTGGAACTTGGAAGTGATTAATCAGCCCTTCATATATAGAATCTAACAGTTATATTGGTTTGTGTTATCATGCATGAAATTTAATTTAGTAACTGGAATTATACAGGAATGGGGAGATCGCTCTATGCTTGCGACAATTGCACTTGGGGCTGCTCAGGTGCATTTTTAAATTCTGAGATAACTCATAACATCTTTTGCTTTATATACTAATGTCATTAATTCTTTTCAGTCTCCTTGGGGTGTGGCAAGTGGAGCCATTGCTGGACACCTACTCGCAACTACTATTGCCATTCTTGGAGGAGCATTCCTTGCTAACTACATTTCTGAAAAACTGGTACAAGTCAACCTGATAGAGCATTCAATGCTTGAATTTTTAAATATCCAATGAAACTTACTTTGTCTTTTTTCAGGTTGGCTACTTGGGTGGAGGGCTGTTTCTAATTTTTGCTGTGGCCACCTTTTTTGGGGTTTTCTGATTCATTGTTGTCTATCCATACACCTTTTTTGTGTGCAATATATCACTGATGGAGCTAAAAGGAATAACACATGCTCAAAACAGAAAGATTGTGAGAGAACAGAGAAAAGCTCATATTTTAACTTTGTTAAAAGATTTCTTGAGTAGAAATTAGGAGCAAATTGCTCACATGGTTGGAGAATAAGAAGCATGAAATGTGCCATTAGAGTGAGGTTTGAAGAGAAACTTGTGTAATTCTTTCTCGAGACTAGCTTCTGTAGAGTGTCTTTATTTATTGTATAATCAAACTACATCTAAGATTCAAAGAAACGTGCCTATCAAAAACAATTTGCTGTTGTTAGATTTCCTTAAGGCAGTTTTATATTGCATTGTTCTCTGGTATACTTGAAAAGGGTCTACAATCTGGAACAATTTCATTAACTCAAGCGTGGGAACTTCTTAAATTCATTTAAGGGTAAATAATCACTTTTGTCTCTAAAAGTGTAATTTGCTAACAAATGTGTCCATGAAAGATGTAAATGCAAAATTTAATCCTCGAAAGTGTTAAAAGTGTGACAAAAATATCTTGTTGTTAACTTTTATTCGTCACCGTTAAAAAAGTTGTCTACTTGGTATAAAAGGACGAATTTGATAGTAAAAAATTACTTACGTGAACCTGGGAACATATTTGTCATATGCAAATTTAGTGACTTGATTTTCCTAGATTGTGGGAAAAAGGATTCTTTTGATGTTGGTTCATTTTCTTCATTCCCAAAATAATTTTTTTGACACAACATAATGCATATTCCCTAAAGTGACTCTTCGTTCCCAAAAGTTCTTCATTTTTCTTCATCTCCCACACTTCCAAAGCTTCCTTCCCAAAACTTCTTCATTTTCAAACTGTGCTTCATCTCCTACACTTCCACAGCCTATTTCCAGAAAGTTCTTCATGATCAACTGTGTTTCATCTCCCACACTTCCACAGAAAGTGGTTCGTTCCTAAATTTTCCAACCACGGTGACGATCACCATACATTCGTTCCCGTTGATGGTGGCCACAACAACACACACCCAGGTTTAGAGTTTGTCGTATACTGTGTCATCATTCTATGCTTTTTTTAATATTTTTTCTACGCGTATGGCGTTTATTGGTTGGCCATAATGGCACCGTCGTCGGCTAGTGTCTTCTTCATCGATGGATGATTGTTTTGGGGTTTTGACGACAATCGTAACAACGCCATCGTCATTGCATATTTCGTTGATCGAAGTGGCACCATTTCCGCTGCGTTTGCCATGGTGGTCATTGTGCATCTGGCCTCTGTTGTCAAACCTCTTCTCTTGTTTTCTCTTCTCTATTCTCAAACTTCTTCTCTTCTCTTCTCTGTTCTGAAACTTTTTGTGTTCTTTGTTTGTGAAAATACAATCAATGTTTTTTGTTTCTCCGTAGGATGTCTGATGAAATCAGTCTTATTTTGCACCACAATGATAAATTCATACAAAATGCAAAAGGGGCACTGGAGTATGTCGGTGGTAAATTTTGTGTCTAGGGAGAAGTTGAAACAGATTTGGTTAATGTGTGGATACACCAGGAATTGTGCAAAGCTTGCCGCAACCATGTGAAGTTTGTTTTAGTATGTTATTTGGTGCTTGGTATTGGTTTACAAAGGTTGGAGAATGATCGTAATGTGTTGTCTATGTGCCAAATTGGGCTTGCTGATCCAAAAAAAGAAGTGCATGTATACTTAGAAAATGTTGATCCAGAGGGGGGTCCTGTTAATGAAATTGGGTGAGTGATTAAAGTACATGCAATGCCTATAAGTTGCAGTGCAGAAAATGTGGTTGAGGATGTTGCTGAAGAGTGTACTCAGAATGGTATTGAAGATATGGATGTTGATGGTGCTAAAGGTGGTTCGGATGATGAAAATGAAGTAGTTGGAACTGTTGTACAAGATGCAGAAACTGAAGTTGTTGAAACAGGAGTTGAAACCTGAAGTTGTTGGAGTTGAAACTGAAGTTAACAATGGTGCAGATGATGATGAAGTTAAAGAACATGATGGGGATGTTGAGTTTTCTTATCATTCTAAAAGTGACCCAAACTATGTATATGTGTCTTCAGAAGATGATGAACAATCAAGTGACACATTGGCAGATAGTTACCAGTCTGAAGAATTTTAGTCTCTTTCCAATAGTGATGATGAAGGTGACTCCAATTCTAAAATCCTGTATCCTCAATACAATCCTACAAGTAGTTTTGGACAAGTGCATTTGGAGGTTGGGATAGAGTTTGATACCATCAAAATGTTTATTGAAGCCATGAGAGACTATACTATTTTCCATGCTGAAATGGATAAAAGTTGACACCATTCGAGCTAGAGCACACTGTAAACAAGTTGGATGTTCATGGGAAAGTTTTTGTTCATGGTCTGAAGTTACAAAAAGCTTTCAAATCAAGACTTTTTTGGAGGAGCACATATGTGGAAGGGTCTTCAAAAATAAATAAGCTACAATGAAATGGGTGGCAAAAAGGGTGGCTGATAAGCTTAGGTTTCATCCAAACCTAAATCATGTGGAGGCACATGAACATCTCAGAGAACATTACGGTGTGCACATTGATGAAAGAAAGATGTTTAGGACTATCAAAGAGGCTCGATCATTGGTTAAGGGAAGCATCCAATTGCAATATGCTAAGCTTTAAGACTATTCACATAAGTTAACAAGAAGCAATAAAGGATAAACTGTGAAAATGAATTGCATTCCCATACCTAGATCTTCTCCACAATTCCTTCGAATTTATATATGTTTAGATGCATGCAAGAAAGGATTCAAGGCTAACTGCAAACCTTTTATTGGTCTTGATGGTTGTTTCGTAAAAGGGTACTATGGCGGTCATTTGCTTGCAGCAGTGGGACAAGATGCAAACAATGCCTTTTTTGTGATTGCATATGCGGCAGTAAATATTGAAGATAAAGATAACTGGAAGTGGTTCCTCACTTTGTTACATGAAGACATAGGAGACTACAAGCAATATGGCTGGAATTTCATGTCAGACATCCAAAAGGTGCAATTCAATATAGAAAGTTGATTTCATGCATGCATGTGATAGTTTGTTGTCATGCTAGCAATATGATATACTGTATCCTGAACATTTTTGTTAGTAAGTATAATAATTTAAGGATACAAATGTCAATAAGTTATAAACATCAAGGTTTTTTTTTAACTCTGTAGTAATTTGGTCTATGATTTCATTCAAATCTTACTAGTGTGTCATGCTAGCAATATAATTTGTTCTGCATGCATTTAATTTTCCCTGCCTTTACCTATTTTGATATTTAACATGTAATGTTTATTTATATGCCAAGTTTAGGGGTTGCTTCCTGCAATCAGGAAGTTATGCCAGGTGTGAAACATAAGTATTGTGTTTTGCACTTATGGAAGAATTTCTCAAAGCAATGGAAAGAAAAAGAGTTAAGAGGCTTAGTCTGGAAGTGTACACAATCTACTACTGAAGCAGACTTTAAGGTTAGTATGGAAGTTGTAAAAAGGAAGAATTAAAAAAGCATGGGTATGTTTAGACAAGTGGTCCCGTGAATCATGGACCAAAGCTTACTTTAGTGAAAATTGCAAAGTTGACAACATAACCAACAACAATTGTAAGTCTTTTAATGCAAAGATTTTAAAGTTTAGAAATAAGCCAATTTTGAGTCTGTGTGAAGATATAAGGACGTATATAATGCGCAAGATGACAAGTGCAAAACCAAAAATTGCTGCAAGATTAAGCCCATTGGTACCTATGCAACAGTCAAGGCTGGAAAAAGAGAAAGTTGAATCCAACAAGTGGATTGCAAAATGGGGTGGTGATCCTGATGGAACTAGATTTGAGGTTTGCCATCATGAAACAAGAATTAATGTAGATCTACAAAACCAGTCATTCACATGTAGGCAACTTACAGGTATATCACTGCATGACTTAAATTTGTCAATTATGGATTTTATGTATTGCATCTCTATGAAAATTGTGCTTATGTGCATAAGTCTGCCTTGTAGGCATGTTGCCATAAGATACAATAACCACATATTAGAGGACTACAATGATGGTATGTTGACCATTGGATCTTACAATGCAACCTATGAAAATTACATACGCCCTACCAGGAGTCAACAATATTGGGAAACTACACCGTTTGATAGGTCAACACCACTCCATATTAAAAAGAGACCTAGTCGACCCAAAAAATGTAGAAGAAAAGATCAGAATGAGGGCCAAGTCAGTAACAGTAGACTGAAAAGATCCTACAAAGAGGTTACTTGTACTAGATGCGGTCTCAATGGTCATAACAGTGGAGGATGCATTAATGGTGGTGTTTCACCAAGACCAAAAAAGTGAAAACCTACTATTGCAGAAACCTATTGTTGTTAATCCACTGAGTATGCAATTTTGTTAATCCAGTACATGATTAGTTTCTGCTGGATTTGATGCAGGTCTGTTATTATTAAATGTAGTTTGTGTTGTATATTACTTTAAATTTTGTTAGCAAGCATTTGTTCTTAAATGTAGTTTGTGTTGTATAAGAAGGGATTAGTCATGTATATTGTTAGTAACCATTTGGCTACTTTGTTTTGTTGGAAAAGGTTAGCTTTAAAGACTAAATTTTCATGATTACTCCTTTTGGAGGATGCCACTGCATACACCATTTGTCTATTATAATGCGATGCTTTTTCTAGGGAATAATGCTAGCACAAACATTTGATAAAAATGTTAATTGGTTTGTGTTATCCACGTGGAATGTTAGTTGCTAATGATTACTTACTAATACTTTATTTGTCTATAGTTATATTAAATTTGTGCAGAGACTAATGACTATTTTACATATATGTAGGATGAGATTAACTGCTTTGAATCTGCTCCACAAGTTGAACAAACTTTAACTAATTTGGAAATTACTCTAACTCCTGATGCTGAAAATGCTTCAACTCAAAATGTTCCAACTCCAAGTCATGTAGTGATTTTTACATTTTATTCATTAGTTATTGTTAAATTATATTATGCATAACTAATCACTTATTACTGCGGTAGGAAACCATCTTCATACCTCCATCGATGTCAAATGCGTTTAGACCACCTCCACTTATGCCTCCAGCACCAATTCGAATTATAATGCCAGATGAAGTATTTCATAACAAGAACTAACTGAATTACATGAGTTTCATACCTACACCAGGAATGTCCAGTCGCCAAGATTCGAAGAACTAAAATATGGGATAGATTAATCTTTTATTTATAGTAGATAGTAACTAATTATTATAATTTAGATAAATTTGTAATGATTGATACAGTGATACAATGTTTATTTTAGTATTTTGGTACAATATTTATTTTGGATAATTTATGTTGTGACAAAAAAATTATGGTTCATAATCAATATTATTGATATTATGTTTGTTATAAATTATTTTTGCAAATTATTTTTTAAAGTGATTATTGTGACTTATGCTTGTAACGATAAAAAATGATGAAAATATATTATAAAATTATATTTTACCCATAAAAAAAATGAAATTACTAACATTACCGTCCAAAATTGGTAACTATTTTCATCCAAATGACCAAAATCTATCATAATTATTTTTGTGATTGACATTTTGTTCCAAAAGAAGATACTGACGTTTAGGTCCAAATAAAATTATTGACAATTTCCTCCAAGAAAAAAATTACTGACAATTTGGTCCATCAAAATTTTACTGACATTTACGTCCAAAAAAGATTTCTTACTAACATTTTCATCCAATCTAGTCAGCATGGTCACCTTGACAATCAATTTTGTGACAAATTTATCCCTCTGTGTCACGTAGATAACTTTTTTAACGGTAACGGACGAAAGTTGATGACAAGATATTTTTGTCGCACTTTTAACACTTTCGATGACTAAATTTTACATTTATATCTTTCAAGGACACATTTGTCAGTGAATTACACTTTCAAGGACAAAAGTGGGTATTTACCCTTCATTTAACAATCCTTAAGGGATATTTACCCCTCATCACATAAAGCACTAACCTCAACAAAAGCCTCCAAACAATCCTTAAGGCCTCCAACTTTTCACCAATACAATACAAAGTTCCCAAACTGTAGAACCCTCCAAAGATTAAGCAAAGTTAGTGTCATCTTGAGCTTGAAATTGAAAAGGATAAAGCCTATAATTGATCAACTTTTGTGTTTCCTAAATAACTTAACTTCAACTCAATTTCAACCATGATAGTTGTTTTACCATAATTTTTTAAATTATATAAAATACCCTAGTTAATGATTTATTATATAATGGATTACAAAATACTCAAACTGCAGAACCCTACAAAGATTAAACAAAGTTAGTATTATCTTGAGCTTGAATTTTTGAAAATGATCAAGTCTATGATTTATTAACTTCTTCATTATATTTATAACTTACTCCAACTCAATTAGAATACATTGCGTTTGGTTTGGTGTTTTAGATTATGTTTGACAAAACTAGTTGAAAATTGAAAAACTAACTTATTAAATTATAAATGCTTGGTAAAATTAACTGTTGAAATAGATAAAAATTGTAAAATGATAAAAAAAATAGAATTATGATTTATTTAAAAAGAGTAATTAAGAGATTTGATAAATAATATATTAAAGGATATAAATACAAGAAAATATAAAAAGTTAGAAGCTATCGTTTTAAAAAATGTTATTCGAAGAACCCTTTAAAAAATATTAGAAGCTATTAAAAAAATTAATTTACCGAACAATCAATTAAATTTTTCAATTAATAAAAAAAGTTAGAAACTAACTCAAATACTTTGTTTACCATAACCTTGGCAGTGATTTGTACTGAAAATTCATGGGGAATGAGGACCAAAACATCAGCTTTATGATTATCAGATGAAAAAAAAGGAGATGCAGGGAAAATTTAAGCCAAGAAAAGAGAAACAGAGGAAATGGTTCAACTATATTTTAGATAATTTATCGGAGTGTTGAATCCTGGTATTTGTTTTTTGCAATTACAATCAACAACGCTTCGATCTTCCTCGTGTGTGTCTCACAAAGATTAGAATCAAGAAGAGATTGGAAATTTTTGGGTAGAGAAATGGTATGGATACTCTCTCTGACTTTTAGACACTCTGAAGTATTAGTTTTGGGAACAAGCATTATGGTCCCTTCCTCACGTGTCCTCTTTCTTTCTTTTCTTTTTTCTTTTTATTTTTTCTTATCGTTTTAATGTAAAAAAATTAACAGATAATAAAAAAAATCCAACTCATCTCTTATTTATCTAATTAGCTTCTGTCACATCATTTAACATTTAGACAGTGTCACATGTTGGTTAATGTAACCAAACTTAATGGTCAACATCCTCAAAATGATTAAAATCGTGATTTTAAAAAAATAAATTAAAATCGTGGATTTGTTTAAATTATAAGTTTGGCCTATTATTGAAGCTGAAGCTCATGCAAATTGAAGAGTATGATCGAAAGGAAGACAAATATTGCTTTCTACACCGAGTACAATTGTTAGTACATCCAGCAAAATTACTAAATTCTATTTTTAAGTTGATACTTTAAATTCGTATAAGACTTACGAATTCATCAATTATATTAAAAAATAGTTATAAAACTAAAATTTCCCATGTATATTTAATACACTGTGAATTTAAATAATTAATTTTGTGACGATTCATTTTGATCTAATAATTAATTTGTATACATATATAAATTGTAAATAAAAATAATAGGTTTCATAAAAATTTATATATATAAACAAATTAATTGTCACAAAATTTATTATCTAAATTTATATGTACATTAAATATATATTAAAAATTTTAGTATTACATATATTTACATTAATTATTTTCTAACACAATTGACCTATTAATTAAGTTGGTTAAAACGTCAGACTAATAACGCAAAAATCACAAATTCAATTCTTGCATGCACATGTAACTTGGAACCGTACCCGTTGTCGTGTTGCATTTTGTGTTATTTACATTCCATGTTAACTATATCTTCTCCGCCTTGAGTGCCTGGATCTTATTCAGAAGACATAAAAAGGCTTGAGATTACATGAGGCATACAATTAACCATTCAAAAATATTTATCCCCAACTCAAGCGTATCGTTTATTTAGTTAGAGTGATCAATAAGGATGAAATGAGTAAAAGTAACACGAATATGTGTTGTACTCATCAGTTTTAACAATTTCATCACTTCAGATTAATCCCAATATGTTCTCATGATTTGACACCAGTAACAAAAGTGCATACCTGGGTAAAAAGAGCAAGAAGCTAACACCTTGATACTTAATTGTAACACGTACACGGGATTAGAAATAATTCCCACCTATAGTGCATTTGATCCAACTTTTAGTATTCAAGAACGAAGCAAACATCTCTGCCAACATCCAGCAATCAAATCTGAACATACATGCTATATTGATATCCATATTAAATTATAAAAATGCGAATCAGAATCGGCAAAAATTTAATTATGCTAACAGAATACATACTCATACAATACATAGCTATCTTGTATAAAGCACCACCCAAAAAAATCCATACCCCAACTATGCTACAAGATTTTCAATAGATAAGGCACAAAAACCATTTCTATAGTTGTTGCCGATCCTTCTGAGATTCTTTCAAGATGGATTTCTATTCTGTTACATTGTGAGATGTTAGGCTAGAGTCAGTTCATTCATATATGCACTGGCGCGATCGGAAAGTGCCATTAGCCAGCAATTCAACAATGGCCTTCTCAAGCCGTTGGGAACCTGTACCAGGTCTCAAGATCTTGGCATCACCCCAAGTTAGACATGTGTTGTTCCCAGGCTCACCTAAGCACCATCCACCGGGAACAATTGATCTAGGACTTCGACCCAAAAGTTTTTGGTCAATGAGATCAAGCACAGGATCATCGTTCTGGAACTTTTGAGCAAAGACAGCTCCGCTGTGAATCATGTCATCAAAATCAGTGGAATTGAGTGGTCTAAGATCATTTCTATGGCTGTCATGGATAGCATATAATAAGTTTTGATTTATGACTGTCCTATTAAACTGTCGAGCGTTGCAGAGAACTGTAGGGAAATAGTTGGACAAGGATGAAGGTGTGTTTGCAAAATACATCAGCAGAATCCTTGGGAAGTTGTCTTCTCCCAAGATGCAGAACTCCATGAAACTGCGGCTTAAGATAGAAAAAGATGAACCTGCACAAGAAAAGAGCAAGATTTACCCAACTCTTTTTATTGATAGAAAATGAAATATTATATGGTGAAAACTGAGAATAGAGGCAAGTACAATTAGATCATGATAAAATTCTTTCAAAATATATATTATAAAAACATATACAGAAAGTAACATGCAGAAACACTCAGGAATTCAACAAGGCAGCCAAAGTCTGTGTAGATGTCCAAAAAGGAAACTTCATTAAAGTAAAATCATGAGCAAATTACCTATAAGAAGGTAAAAACAAAATCTATACCCTTCAATGTATGATAGGTACTTTGTGTGACCATAGAATGCCTATAAAATGTATGATTCATTGTTAGTGTAAAAATTTTGTTGTGTTTTCGCTACTGAATCAACAGCTGAAGATTTATGATAATTGGTGATGCTATATAATCAACAATTTAATAACACTGAAAATGCCGGAAGTAGCTCAATTTCCCAAGCAACTGACCAAACACACCAATTTACATGACCAAAATAGCAATGTGGAAGTTCCCTTTTAGCCAATCACTTGATGGCTTGCAAGGATATGCTATAGTACTCTATCTCATTGTATCAACACACCACAAAACCTGTGGTCTGTTGCCCCAGTTTTAAAAGAATCAATTTAATTAACTTCCTGTTCATGAGCAATCCCCACAAGATCAATACTCCCGAATTTTTTTCCCCACAAAGAATGCTTCTACAGGTAATTCTTGAGGTTTTTTTTTTCCCCTCTACCCTCCAAAACAATAAAACAAAATTTAAAGTACACTGATCTGGTTGGTAACTGTCTGACATTCCACGACCTAGCATAGAATTCACATTTTCACCTTGATCAAAAGTGGTTTGGTAACTACAAGTATCCTCTAAAACTTCTAAAGGGAAGAACAGGAGGGGCAAGGCAAATACTTTTGACAACATACATTGTCAACTATTCACCTAAAGGTGCTAATTAAAATTCCGAATATCTCACCCAGCAACTAGACAACGAATATTTCATCTCAGATAACATTATTTTTTTCATTACTATGTTTCCAACAGTGGATTTCTTCTGTAAGCTGAACACGGGATTTATCTCTCATTTATCCATGACATACTGGAACAGTAAGGAACATATGAATGAAGTCCCATGATTCCATCAAGAAAGATTTTCCTTAAAACAAAATAAAAATCAAACATATAAAATGAAAGGTTTTCTTTTAATGTTAGACTGAGAGGACAAATATTAATCATTAGATCTTGATCTTATGTTTTTTTTTTTTCAATGAATGTCAATCATCCATCACAATATTATCATCACCAATACACTTATTTTCCACTCATGCACTTGTTGACACTCTCTAAATAAACAAAACGAAAATCCAAAAATATGCAGAGACTCAAATACATAACAATAAAAGCCATCCATACCTGTAAAAACACGGTAAGCACTAGGGAGTTCTCTCTTCTGTGTAGCATAAAACATTTCAGTCCCTTCAGAGAGATACAGGCCAGGATCAACAATAATAGGTTTCAATTTCTTCGCTCTACAGCATCAAAATACATGGAAAACAAGTATCATCCTTACAGTCCATATTATAATCCCCTATGCAAAACAAATAATAACAACAAAAGAAGAAAACACACAAAAACACTAACTTACTCTTTCCATCCAATATAACTTGAATGATTCACAAAGTTCATATCCTTAGGCAGAAACGACAATATGTGGAGAAGATCTGACACACCCACAAAAGATTCATCATCAAAACACCAAAACACGTGATTATAAGCAAAATACTCACATCACATAAAGAGAGAAAAACATCGTTTCAGCACCTGAAAGAAAAAAATTACTACTTTCATTGCTGAAAAATGAAGATGTTGGTCATTATAGTCCATTATTTCAACATCAATTTAGACCCTAAAAATTGAAAAGGTCGATCCACATTTTCATCTTTCCAAGATTAAAACAGAGATTTCCATCTTTCAAAGGCTACTACTACTGACTTTGAATCTTTCAGTACCTAAAAGTAACATATTCATGTAACATAAAGGGAGCAAAACATCATTTTCAGTACTTAAAAGATTTAGAACGTAATTGCTATGTACTATCAATGTAAAAGTCAAGCAATAAAAAATCATCATTGATATAACTTTTAAAATAGTTATAATAATACTCAACAAATTTGTCATATAGGTACCATATATGGCAGCTTATGATTGAGTTGACAGTCTAAAAACCATTTACATTATCAATGCAAACACTATTTACGGGAAGAGTTCATGTTAGTCACATTAGTCCAAAAAGATGAAAATCACCAATTTCATCACTAATTACTATATTCATCCCTCAAAAAAAGGATCAACATATTCCTTCATTTCAACATCAATTTACTCCCTACAAAAAACTAACATTTTCATCTTTCAAGACTACTACCAGCTTCAAATCTTTCAGAGACCAAAAGGGTAAGCATTTCACTCCCCAAACCATAAGAAAACTCGATCAACATAGTCCTTCATTTCAGCATCAATTTTAGTCCCTAAAAAACAACTAAATCCATCCACATTTCTCATCTTTTCAAAACTATTACTACCAGCTTCAAATCTTTCAGGGATCAAAAAGGTATGCGTTTCACATTTCCACTCCTCGAACCAAAAAATTGAAAATTCATTCATGAGAACCATAGCGTGCAAATATGTATATAATATACCATCTTGCGTAACAAGAGGGTAAGCATCGGCAGCGAGGCTGACGAACCAGTCCCAGTTCTGCGAGAGGCGGAGCAGAATGGCGGCAGCGTGGAGGCGGAGCGAGACAGGGGAGGAGCCTTTGTGGTAGGCGAAGTCGGGCCTCCCGACAACGTGAACATTCTGGGCGGCCTTGAAGACGGGGTCGGACTGGACGGAGAGGGCGAGGTGGTCGCGATCGGCGTGGGGGGCGGAGGGGTCGAGGTGGAGGAGGTAGAGGTTGAGGGGGTGGTAGGTGGCGCGGAGCAGGCGGAGGATCCGGGGAGAGTCGCCGTGGGAGCCGGAGATGAGGTAGGCGAGGGAGGGAGGGGAGGGGGTGGAGGGTTTGTGGGTGTGGAAGATGGGGTGGAGGAAGGGGTCCGGGCCGGAGTGGGGAGAAGGGGAGGTGAAGGAGAGGGAGAGGATGAGGGTGAGGGAGAGGAGGGAGAGGAAGAGGAAGGAGTAGAGGAGGAGGGTGGGTTTGGGCTTTGGATCTCTGAGGTTGAGGAAGGTGGAGAGTGAGGGCCAGTGCAGCTGGGACTGGGAGGGTGCTGGTGCTGTGCTGTTCTGCATTTTTGGGTGTGAAGGATGTGATGATGGATGGTGGTTTGCTTCAGCTGTGCTTTTTGCGCTGCTTCTTTACTTCCTTCCTCCCATCTACTCTTTCACTCGATATGTTAGAGAATCTACCACCAACACTTTAATCAATTATTAATCTTTATTCCAAACCTCATTAATGGAATTTAATGATATTTCTATTTTTTAATGACTTTTTCTAAGTGGGTTTTGGATAAGTGTTTATACAATTAATTTTAAATGAAATTAAATTTTATTAAAATTAATTTTAAAGTAATATAATTTATATTTTGAAGGTTTTATTATAAAATTAAACTATAAGTAAAATTTGATTTGTTACCTAAAATTGTTTTAACCTACCATCAATCATGAATTCAAAATCAATTATAAATTCCTTTTCAAGTAAAATTAAACATATGCTAATATATTTAAAATTAATTCTAAATCCATAATAAATTTCCTAATATCAAACCTAATACATACCAACAAAAAATTTGTGGTAAAAATGCATTTTTAGAATATGTTATATATAAAAAAATATATAAAAAGTAAAGTAATTAAATTCTATCTATTTATTTACTTTAATTATATGTAATGAATACTATTTATATGCTTCATGATAATTAATTATTAATTATTATCTTTCACAAAAACAATGATAATTAATTATAATTATAAAATTACGTATTTAGACTTTAAAAACTTATGTTGTTACAAGAAATACTAATAATCATTTTTCAAAGTATGTATTTAATTGATTGGGTAAAATATGTGAGTATTATGAATCCTTTCGTATAGTGTTCAATTTTTATGAATAAGAGAAAAAAATAACAATATAAGTAAGAGAAAATAACCAAATTGAAAATGACAATAACTTTATCATCTCAAATCTTAAGATGCAATTATACTTGCTAAAAAAAATCAAATCTATAAAATAACACCGTGTAAGTTAAAAATTGAATTTTCTCATATAATTAATATTTTTCAATTGTAAAAGTAAAAATTAAAAATTATATGATTCATCGGTTTAATCTCTAAATTCACTAAAACGAGATGCACCCATACGTATGATTAATTTATCTACTGACTCAAACCTAACAAATCAATTATATAATAAGTTTTGAGTTAACATGTCGACTTATCCATCCAAGCTAAGTTTGATAATATTATATTATGTCTTTAATGTTGTGTTTAACTTAGAGGATGAAAATAAAGATAATGAATTTTTTTTTAATTGAAGTAAAATATAAAAAATATAAGACCCAAGTGATCTCAAAGAATGTTTTTCACTATTTCCATCTTTCGAAGCAACACCTTCAACAATGTTTTTTCACTATTTCCATCTTCCGAACCACCTTCAACCAAACACAACTTATATGGTTTTTGAGACGTGCAATTCTAAGAATAAATCTCAGCCCTTAATATAAAAAGATCCAACGGATCATAATTATCTTACCAAGAATAACAAAGAGCATATGAGTAACACGTGAGTAAACTAAACCCTTCTTCCTCTTTCGCATTGTGACTCGTGAAGCATTTTTTTTCTTTTTCTGTCACAGTCCTCCTCCCAATCCCCAAATCACCCCTCCTCTCGTCGAAACTCTCCGACCCCATCTCCGAATTCGCCTCCGGCATCGTACCATGTAACGCCTCGCCGGTACAGTTCAGTTTCTTTCCTCCCCTAACCCTAATCTTCGCGTTTTCTAATTTTCGCGCAGTTCTCTCTGTAACACATCCGCGATTCGCTTCTTCTTCCGTACATGGCTCAACCAGACACTCTCACTATCACTCCCACCAGGTCAAGTTTTCTCCTTTTTCATTCTTCTTCTTGTTCCCCCCCCCCCCCTCCCCCAACTTTGGTAATTTACCATTTTGCCCTTTTGAGTTTTTTTTTTGCTCGTTTTTTAGGAATAGGTTGAATCAGACCTTAGAACATGTTATATGCAACTATGCAAGCTTAGACTACGATTATTATAGAATTAGAAGTCCCGAATGCCTCTTTATTTTAGATCACAAAATTTGTATAGCTTGCTGCGAAGTGCGAAGAGCAATGAGGGACAGATTATTTGTTGTTTTCCGTGTTTTTTTTCCAGATGCTGAACGTATTTGGGTTGTTCATGTCAATTTCTTTGTGTTCTGTGAAGATTCAACTAAAGGGTTACCATCATGTTTAGAAATTTTGGTTCTTTTATATTAAAAATGGTGTTGTTTTGAAGGCCGTGATTATTTGGATTGACTTATTTTAAAGAACATTTTTTGAGAAAAAAAAAACTTTCGTTTTAAAAAAGTGGGATAGTGCTGCTGATGTTGTTGTTGTTGAGGAAGTTATTAAGAGGAATTTCAAGGTAAATAATATCTCTGAATATTTGGTTTTAAAATGAGTCAAATGGTGTCATGTTGAGTGATCTATGCAGTATGCACTGTATGTTTGGATTTCAGTTGGGAGAACTTAAAAGTACTTTCAATCTCAAAGAAATGAATTTTCGCTTCTTCATTTTGTGCATTAGAGTTTGGAAATGTGCTTAGTATTTTCTCAACTTTTATCCAAACATAGCCGTAGTCTACTTCACCTAGTGGGATAAGGCTTTTGTTGTTTAAAAAAGTGACTACTTTTAAACATTATGGATTCTCAGACTGTCTTTGATTCTTGGAGCATCATGCTGCATAACATAGCAAGCAAGATAATCAATATGTGGTGATCGAGTGATTATTTAATGCTTGCGATACTTTTTTTTTCTCCACTGTATATCTTTCACATTATGAGCTTTTGTCATTTTATTTATTTTTCCTTGTTGGAGTTTGAAAAGCTATTCTTTCACGTTTGTTGTTTAACTCATGCGACTTGAATAGCACAAATGTTAAATCTCAGTGAGTTTATGATAAGCACTAATTGTTGGGCCATGGTCATGATATTACATATTTATCTCAATTCCTAAGTAAGTGGTGAATGAAGTCGGCAACATTTTTTCACCTGTGTACTTGGTATTTTGTGATCATCTTCACATTAGCTGGCTCACATTTGCACAATGACAGTGACTTCTGTAGTAGGATTAAGTTCTAGGGAACTCCATTTATATCATCAAATTTATTCTACAAGCACATGAATACATAAACATTTTAGTACGTGCTAATATACAGGAAAATATAAGCAATTGTGTGTTCATATGGACTCTTCAGCAGTTGACATTGTCTTCTCTGTTATTGCAGTTCTAAGGATGAAAGGGAATCCTTGAAGAATGACACTCCAATTGACAACAATGCTTGTAATAATTCTACAGATGAAAGGGAATCCTTGAAGAATGACACTCCAATTGACAACAATGCTTGTAATAATTCTACAGATGAAAGGGAATCCTTGAAGAATGACACTCCAATTGACAACAATGCTTGTAATAATTCTACAGATGAAAGGGAATCCTTGAAGAATGACACTCCAATTGACAACAATGCTTGTAATAATTCTACAGATGAAAGGGAATCCTTGAAGAATGACACTCCAGTTGACAACAATGCTTTTAATAATTCTACGGATGAAAGGGAATCCTTGAAGAATGACACTCCAATTGACAGCAATGCTTGTAAGGATGTGACAAAGGAGAAAACCTTTGATCTTCAACCAGTGTCACCTTTTTCTTCTGGTGTAGGTTTGCCATATGCACCTGAAGGGTGGCCTAATCCTGGTGATGTATGGGGCTGGAAAGTGGCAAAAAGGATGAACAATTCTGGATATTTTACTGATAGATTCCTTACTCTTCCAAGATCTCTTGAGAAGTCTCGTCGCAAGGCAGAGTTTCGAAGCAAGGCTGATATTAGTAGATATCTTCAATCAAATTATCCTGACATGAAAATTGAAGCATTCTTTGCTTTATTTAGCTGGCAGATTCCCTCAACTCAGCAAACCCCTACAAAAGGTTAGCCAAAAACAGTTTCACAATTTTCTTTTCAACCTAGTGTTGCTATTTTCTCATTCATTTTTGCCTTGTTTTTTTTATTTTTGGTATTGTCTTGATTTGCTGTAGTTTAAATCTTTCAATTTTTTCCTGCATAAAAGTCCTTCTATTTGTCTCAGTTTTCTTAGTCATTGTTGATACTTTTCCTCCATGATTGTCATGAGCCCCTACACTGTTCAACTTTTACTGCAATGGTTTGTGATTTTTATCATTTGTTGATGGACTTGCTTCCTTCATACTTCTTGTACGAAGGTGAATAATAAGATACTAGTGATGACTTGTATTATGTATATTTCCTCTGTATTTTTTTTTAAAGTGTGGTGTGACAGTTGTCTTTCTGAATACTTTGGAAAATGATGGTGATGAGATGAATATCTTAGTTCTAGAAAGGAGCAAATCAATAATCTTTTTGGTGTGAAGTTTGTGAACTAAGTTGGGATCCTCTTGTCTGCTACGGAGTAACTTTACTTCTAACTCATCCTTCCAACTTTTGTTGTTCCTTCATTTTATGTATTTTTCTTATTGTTTGATGTATATGGCGTTTTAGCTATAGAATCACTAGAGACTGGAGAAGATGCCACAGATGAAATTGGCACCCCAAGAAAGAAGTTAAAACAAGAAACAGGAAGCCTGAGTGTCCCCACTCACAAATCTCTAGCACTATTAGCTCTACCATCATCGGAGGCTGGAGAAGATGCGACAGATGAGATTGGCACCCTGGGAAAGAAGTTAAAACGAAAAACACGAAGTGTCGGTCGCCCCCCGAAGAAGTCTTTTGGACTAGTTCAGGGTCGACCCCATTTAACACCTGATCAAGTTGTGAATTTGGATGACTATCTAGATACCTTGGAGGACATGCTTGTTATGCCTGAAATTGAGACTACACCATCGGATCATCTGACTCCTCCTACCGTTTTGGATGATAATGAAATGATTGAGAGCTGCAAGAAGAAGCTTTCTTCCCTTCTTGCTATAGATTTTCCTTCTTTGGTCTCTCGTAGTGATGTTGCAGAAGTTGCAACCCTTGCAGCACATATTCGCGAAGATCCTAGTCTTAGTGTTGATCAACTGTTTAAGTTGAAGTTGGTGGAACAAGTTCCGTTAGCTGGTGAGGCTTTCGTGGAGGCTAAGGAAAACATTGAGGAGGTAAACAATTTTTTAGCTGACCTAGAGGCAAAGAAACTTAAAGTTCCTAGTCTCAAAAAAGAGTACAACGAATTAAAGGACAAAATAGGCCAGCAAGAGGCTGAAATCGACATAAGCACTCTAACTATTCGAGAAATTGATGATCAAATTCGGCAACTTAAAGCGAAACGGAACCGGATAAGTAATGGCCTTGAAACCATGAAGAAGACTAAAGCTGAGCTGACTTCTGAGCTAACAAATGTTGCCAACTCAATTTCAACCATTGGTCATGAGATTAAACATGGATTATCCCAAAAGTCAAAATTGGAGCTGAAGAAAGCAAACAATATCCGGCGTGTAGCCGAGATACAAGAAAAGTTCATCACTTTAAGAGGGTTAACATTTTAGTCAAACTCGTCTAGATGTTCTCATTTTCACAAAAACACTTTTGGATAGCTATAGCTAGCTATGCCGCCGTAAGTGATTTATAATGTTTTTATCTATGTTTCTAACTAATGGGTCTGCATCTGTGGAAGTTGTGCTATATAACATTGAGACTTAGTTACTTTGCGCGTAATTATGTTATTATTAAAATTTGCAAAATGACCTGTTTTGCAGTCACCTTTGTTTTATTTTATTTTTTATAATGCTCGTGTTTTATAATGTCTTTAATCTTGCCTCTCGGGTCAAGTATTGTTCATTTCCCTCCAGTTTTATGCATTTTCGGCATATTTGAGCAGCTTCTGTTTTTTTTTTTTAGTAACTCGACGTACTTTTATCAATACTCAGACTCAGTTATAACATATAATATTGATTATTCTTGGTTAGTTAAAGAAAATAAGAATGATAAATGGAATATTTTTCTGTTTAGTTTTTTTTGAAAAGATATACAGTTGCGTACGAATATTGTATAATAAGTTTAAATGGAAAGAGTGCTAGAAACTTTTCTCCTAAGTTCAGGAGAGAACGAGAAAGGTCATGCATCCTTTTTTTTCCTTCTAATGATAAGAAACAAACCCATTTTAAAGATGTATTAATTGTTAATTTATTTTTTAGTCTTCATTTTGTAAAATTCACAAATGGGACACCTACTCTTGTATATGTATATATATCATTAACCTTATGTTCCTCATCAATAAATGGACATTACATTGTGATAGGATTGAGTGTAGGAAAGTCTAAATAGAGTAATGATATAAAAATATTTCATCATTTTAAATACTCTTTTGAAAACATCTCTAATAGGTGTTCTTATACCTTAGTCTTAGATGAAAGAATTGATCTTGCTAAGATTTGTTCTTTGAGGGAGGGGCTTAATCTCCCGCATGTCAAGATTGTTCTTGTAGAACATTCAAAGAACAACACGTGAATCAATTTTTTTTCCTAATCCAACTCTCCATGGTGGTTCGTGGGAAGCAACATAAATTGAGGGAAAAAAAATAAATGGAGAAGGAGAACACAAACAAAATCAGTCCAAAAAATCAACAATAAAATTCAACAACAAAGACTGATAATAGTCCCAAAAATGAACAATAAAAATAAAAAAGAAATTAAAAAACAAAATTACATATTTAAGGGAGTATGAGGATGACGCGATAGAGAAGAGAGGAAGAGGAGATCACGGAGGAGTAAGGAGATGGTGGTGATGGCATGGTAGAGAAAAAGGGAGGGAGGAGAGGTTCACGGTGGTGGGAAGAGAGGGTGGCAGTGATGCAACAGAGAAGCGATGAGGGAGGAGAGGAGCATGATTTTGGGAGGGTGAGGGTGGCGTGGTTGCGGCATGATGGAGCAATGAGGAGGGAGGATGACCAATTCTGGGAGGGTGAGGGTGGTGTAATTGCGGCATGGCAAAGGAAGAGTGGGGGTTGGGGGACAACGATAATGTGTGTTGGTAAGTGAAATAGAGAGGGAGGAGTTGCTATTGGGGAGAAGTTGAAATAGGAAGGCATGGGAAAGTGAGAATTGTGGGAAGTGGGAAGGGAGAAGTTTTGAGAAATTTTTTTTTGATCTTAGAATGTGAATTCTTTGTCGGACCTATAAAAAATGGTTTAAGGTCATAAAATTTTATCTTTTATTGAAACAAAAAATTATATAGATCTTTAGAGTGATGTGATAATGTGAGATTTACCTAAAAATTGATTAAGATCACAAATTTTGATCTTCTATTGGAGATGTTCTAACACCTCTAATTTATTTTTATCTTTCTTTCTATCACATGACAAATCTTATCATATTTATATTTTTTTTTCTCTCCAAGTGTTAAGTAGCACAATGGATGTCCATATAACATTTTTCAAAGCGAATACTACTGAAACTATGTTCTGATCAATATTACTAATCAGAAGCAGTTGCCAATTGCAAGTAAAATACTAAGATGGTTTAACTGTGGAATAAAATGAACTTACAAAAGATAGGCGACTGTGTAGCGGGTCCTAACCTCAAACAAAGAAAATATCAAACCATAATAGACCTGAAGGATTGCACACATTCTGTATGTTCCCTTTGTTCAATACTTCCCTTGGATATATAGTGTTACGTAAATACAATGACTATGTTGCATAATATTGTTGATTTTTATATTATACAAGAAGCCTATATTTGCTAATATAAAAAATTGAGACCCTTGTAATCTAAAGCAATTTATTTGCAAAATTAGTAACTTCCAAAACCCTCTATTACAGCTCAACTATTTGTCATCACGAACATGTTCGTTTATAATTTTTTAAAAAAGTAGAGAAATTGTATGCTTGATTTTATTAAAGTAAAATATATAAAAAATAATAAAAATTACAGGCAATAAGATGGGGCTGCATTGCATCAGTGTAGCTCTTCATCATTGAACCGCATGAGGTTGAATATCTTGAAAATAACGACACACAATAGAGGTAAAAAAAAAAAGGTTAGGCTTTGTATACAATTTCTAGAGGTTCAACCCGTGTTTGCTGTAAAAAGAAGCATGAATAAGATATTGGTAATGATAAGAGAAACTGAAAACCGAGTATTCAATTACGGCTAAATCAAGGTGGATATATACTAAATCCAGGTGATATATTCTAACGGTTAACACATGTGATAATGGTTTGTGTCTTTAATCAAGTGGTCTCGAATCTTGATTATTGACCTTTAGTTATGAAATAAATTATGTTGAGAAGAAAATACCCTCCTTGTGTGTACTGAGAGTCCCATACAAAGATTAATCATCGCTTCAAGCAGAACTCCTTATTACTAAAATAATCGATGTTAACGAGCTCAAGTTAACGTTGATTTTCATAAAAATCAACTTTGTGTTTGTGCTGTTATTGAATTTATCTCCCTCTTTTTCTCGCGCTCACTCTGATCCACTCTAACCCTCATCTCTCGTTCTCGCTCTCACTCTCTGCAACGGTGCAGCGACTCCTCAGTCTCACTCTCCGCGGCGGTGTGATGACTCCTCAATCTCGCTCTCACTCTTCATGGCGACGCTTCAAGTCCTTAGTCTTACTCTTGCTCGCCGTCACATCTCACTGTCAGGTACCTACTCTTGTTTATTCTACTTTCTGCGACAGAGTTTTCATTGCTACTTTATGCATTGTAGGAGAAGCATTTCAATTTTCTTAGTTTGTGATCAAGGCTGTGCTGATTGTTGAATTTGATTAGTAGTAGGTGGTGATGGCTGAACAGTGTTGTAACCACTACCAGCACTGCCGCTGCCACTACCACTACCAGTGGCTGCTGATCCATAGGAAGTAGTAAATTCTGTTGCATTATTTTAAAGGCATTGGTAAGAACCAATATAGGATGGAGCAGTCATTATGATTATCCAAAGGATGTAAAAGGTGAAGATAAACACATCATCAACATTTTTCTAGCTTAAGTTTCTAACTTAGTAAGTACACATTGTTTATAAGCAGCCACAATGTTGGGACTTAACTTTGATAACTACATGCCATTGTATGACCTATGTAAGAAGAGAATAACAAAGATCTGTATATATATGTCTACCTACAGGAATGAATTTATCATTATATGGGTCCCATATATCTGGGTCGATTCCATTTATTATACCATGGAACTTGGGAAGATGAGAAGCAATTACGGTATTACCTGCAATCTCTCTTGAGTACGTGGGAGAGACCTGCCAAATACGCATCACCAAGATGTAAAACTCATAATCAGCTTCTTCATTTCAAATTATTGATTCTGTTTAAACTCCAAAATTTATATTATGAAGGGGAATAATCAGCACTTACAGTTGTAGCTTTGTCAGCATATGCCATAGCTTTTTGTTAGGCCTCTTATAAGTAAATATTATAAGAGGAGAGCCAAGACTTAAGATTTATTAATAGGATTGAATTGTTTCAGTTGCTGTTTATGGTAGTTATTTCAAGCAGTTGTTATTTTAATTAGGTGTGTGTTTTTAGAACCATACGTAACTGCCTTAAGCAGTTATTGCAGAATAAATTTTGTGTGTGTTTTTAGGACCATACGTAACTGCCTTAAGCAGTTATTGCAGAATAAATTCTGGAGTAACAGCAGGGGGGTTAGGCAGTTTTTGAGTGGGTTTTCAGGAAGGGAGAGACCAGGCTCTTGAACATCTTGGGGGAACCTATGTATTAACTAGTCTACTCAGTTTCCTGTGTAATTTGTAATTTCTATTCTATTTCTTTGAATAAAATTCAGTCCTTATTCCCTTACCAGTTGGTATCTATCAACTGGTATCAGAGCAACAAGTTCCTGGAGACAAATTCATGGTGTCAACACACAACATGGAGGCTAGAATGGAGGCATTGGAGAGGGGGTTTGAAGGCTTGTTGGTGATGTGTGAAACAATAGAGAAGAGCGATGAACAGTTAAGGGAAGCATAGGCCGTAGTGCAAGAAATTCGTGCAAGACAGGAAGAAGAGAGCATCGAACACAGCCACACAATTCCTCAAGGTGAAACACATGGAAGTCACAATGGAGGACGACACAAAGTGGATAGATGGAGGAAGTTAGAGATACCTGTTTTTAATGGAGAGGATGCGTATGGCTAGACAACCAGAGTAGAGAGGTATTTTGATTTGAAGGGGATGTCTGAAGAGGAAAAGTTGCAGGCGGTTATGGTAGCAATGGAAGGGAAAACGCTGACTTGGTATCAATGGTGGGAGTTTTCTGCGCACCATCCAAATTGGGAGGATTTTCGGACAATGGTTATTAGGCGTTTCCAACCCACCATGGTTGAGAGTCCTTTTGAATTGTTGCTGAGTCTCAAACAAACAGGCTTAGTGGAAGAATATAGAGAGAAGTTTGAACTCTATGCTGGTCCGTTAAAGAGTGCAGAACCAGCGTGCTTGAGAGGGATTTTTTTGAATGGACTAAAGGAAATAATTAGGGCAGAGTTAAAGCTCCATCCAACAGAAAGTTTGTCTGATTTAATGGATTGTGCATAGCGAGTGGATGAGAAAAACCAGTTGTCCATCAAGGAGGGAAATCCAACAAGTGCGATGAGCAGGCCAATGAGGACGTACAACAGCAACCGCACAGTGACATGGGAACCGGGAGTGAAGCAACAATCCAATGTGTCCGAGATTGGAAGTTCTACCGGAGAGGGAAGTGTAGTGAAGGTTTCCAATACCTTCAGAGGAAGAAACTTTAGAAAGTTAACAGATGCGGAGTTCTAAGAGAGGTCTTGGAAGGGATTGTGTTTTCGGTGTGATGAAAAGTTTGGTCCAGGCCATGTGTGTGCCAACAAACAGTTACAAGTTTTAGTGTTGACCGAAGAGGATGACGAAGTGGGTACAGCGGGGGATACTAATGCAATTGAGGAAGAGAGGGAGCCAAAAGACCTCCAGTTATCTATGTGTAGTATTGCTAGCCTTTCATCAAAGAAAACAATTAAGTTGTGGGGTAAGATTGGGAAGGAACAAGTCATGGTACTTATTGATTGTGGAGCCTCTCATAATTTTATTTCAGCCACGTTTGTGAAACGACAGGAATTAGATATGAATGCAACCTCCATCTATACTGTGGAGGTGGGTGATGGGAGAAAGCTAGATTGTGAAGGGATATGTTCCGAATTGACATTGGAGATGCAGGGTCTAAAAATTCAACAAGATTTCTATGTCTTTGATCTTGGAGGAGTGGATGTGGTGTTGGGAATGGAATGGTTGGCTAGTTTGGGAGAAGTAAGAGCATATTTTCATGAATTAACTCTTAAAATTCCAGTTGCCAATGGATACCACACATTGAAGGGAGACTCAGCTTTAACTAGGGCTGTAGCCTCTTTAAAATCTATCCTAAAGACTCTAAGTGATCAAGATCAAGGATTCCTGGTGAAGTACTGTCACTTGCAAGGGGAAGGTAGAGAATCAGCAATTTATCCTGCTTGAACAGAATCGATTTTGGAAGAGTATGAATCAGTCTTTCAAGAGCCGGAAGGATTACCACCCCCTAAGAGGCAAGATCATGCGATTCGGTTAAAGGAAGGGTCTAATATTCCTATCATCAGACCATATAGGTACCCACATTACCAGAAAAATGAAATTGAAAAGTTAGTAGATGATATGCTTAACTCTGGTCTAATCAGAACTAGTGTTAGTCTTTATTCTAGTCCTATAATCTTGGTGAAGAAAAAAGATGGTGGATGGCATTTTTGTGTAGATTATTGGGCTCTTAACAAGATTACTATACCAGATAAGTTTCCTATTCCTATTATAGATGAATTGCTTGATGAATTGGGAGGAGCGGTGGTTTTTCCAAAGTTGGATTTACGATCCGGTTACCATCAGATCAGGATGCGTGAGGAGGACATTCATAAAACGGATTTCCGGACTCATGAAGGGCATTATGAGTTTGTGGTCATGCCATTTGGACTCACCAATGCACCTTCCACCTTCCAATATCTTATGAACGAGGTGCTAAGGCCATATTTGAGGAAATTTGTACTTGTTTTCTTTGACGATATTTTGGTTTACAGCAAAGGTGAGGATGACCATAAGGAGCATTTATGGGTTGTTTTAGCATTGTTGAAGGAGAACCAGTTGTTTGCTAATAAGAAAAAAAAATGTAATTTTAGCCAAACTCAATTGGAATATTTGGGTCATATCATTTCTGCAGAAGGTGTGGCAGCAGACCCCTGGAAAATTGATGCTATGTTGGACTGGCCTATACCCAAGGATGTTAAGGCTTTGAGGGGATTTTTGGGGTTGACGGGTTACTATAGAAGGTTTGTTAAGGACTATGGTAAGATAGCCCGACCTTTGACTTAATTTTTGAAGACAGATAAGTTTCAGTGGAATGAGGAAGCACAAGCTGCCTTGGAAAACTTAAAGCAATTGGTGGCTGAATTGCCTATTCTAACAGTCCCTGATTTTTCCAAAACGTTTACTATAGAAACTGATGCATCCAACAAAGGGCTAGGAGCAGTTCTAATGCAGAAGGGTAGACCTGTGGCTTTTCTCAGCCATACTTTATCTGATAGGGCGCAAACTAAGTCAGTATATGAGAGGGAATTAATGGCAATTGTGATGGCTGTCCAAAAATGGAGGCACTACTTGTTGGGAAGGCACTTCATAATTTTAACTGATCAGAAGAGCCTCAAATTCCTCACTAAACAACGAGTAATGGGCGAGGAATATTTCAGGTGGACCTCTAAACTCATGGGTTTGGATTTTGAGATACAATATAGACCAGAAAAGGAAAACGGGGTGGTTGATGCTCTCTCTAGAAAGATGACATTTTCAGCTTTGTCTTCAATCCACTTTGAGCAAATAAAAGATTGGGAAACTGAAATTCACCATGATCCTAAGCTCCAAGGAATCATTCATGATCTGATACAAGATATTAATTCTCATCCGGGCTATAAATTTCAAAACCAGAAACTGTTTTATAAAGGATGGTTAGTGCTTCCCAAAGGCTCTTCTCGAATTCCATTGTTGTTACAAGAATTTCACAATTTGGATGTGGGGGGACATTCGGGTTTCTTTAGAACCTATAAACGAATTTCAGAAGTTGTTTATTGGGAGGGAATGCGGAAAGACATCCAGCAACATGTAGCGACATGTGAGGTATGCCAAATGAATAAATATCAAGCTTTTTCTCCAGCAGGACTTCTTCAACCATTGCCTATACCAACTCAAATGGACTTCATTGAAGGGCTACCCAAGGCTCACGGAAAAAATGTCATCTTAGTAGTGGTTGATAGATTGACTAAATACACTCATTTCATTGCACTTAGCCATCCCTTTACTGCAAAAGAGGTTGCTGAAGTTTTTATCAAAGAGATAGTTAAATTGCACGGGTTCCCTTCTTCGATTGTATCGGATCGTGACAAAATTTTTCTCAGCCACTTTTGGTCAGAATTGTTCAAATTGGCCGGCACTAGACTCAAATTTAGCCCTGCTTACCATCCCCAAACAGATGGTCAAACCGAGGTGGTCAATCGTTGCTTGGAGACTTATCTGCGGTGCCTCACAGGGACTAAACCTCAACAATGGCCTAAGTGGTTAAGTTGGGCTGAGTTTTGGTTTAACACCAACTACAACAACTCTCTGAAATTGACTCCTTTCAAAGCCTTGTATGGTCGTGACCCACCCCATCTTTTGAAAGGAGCCACTATTCCATCAACTGTGGAAGAGGTAAACGTGATGACTAATGACAGGGACCAAATGTTACATGATCTCAAAGGAAATTTGGCCAAGGCGCAGAATCAAATGAAGAAGTATGCTGACCGATCTAGGCGTTCAATAGCATTAAATGTTGGCAATTGGGTGTATCTCAAGTTACAACCATATAGGTTACGATCATTGGCTAGGAAGACAAATGAGAAGCTTAGTCCACGTTTTTATGGTCCTTACCAAATCACAAAACAGATTGGGTCAGTTGCTTTAAAGTTAGCCCTTCCACTGGAGAGTAAAATCCACCCGGTATTCCATGTTTCTTTACTCAAGAAGGCCCTCTCCCCTTCAGCGAATCCTCAACCTTTACCACCTATGTTATCAGAGGAGTTGGAGTTGCAGGTAACACCAGCTGCTGTAAAAGCCGTGCGTAACACTGTTGCAGGGATTGCCGAGGTGCTTATTCAATGGACTAACCTCCCAGACTTTGAAGCCACTTAGGAACCAGTAGGCACCATCATGCACCAATTTCCTTCTTTTCACCTTGAGGACAAGGTGAATCTTTTGGGGGGGAGTATTGTTAGGCCTCTTATAAGTAAATATTATAAAAGGAGAGCCAAGACTTAAGATTTATTAATAGGACTGAATTGTTTCAGTTGTTGTTTATGGTAGTTATTTCAAGCAGTTGTTATTTTAATTAGGTGTGTGTTTTTAGAACCATACGTAACTGCCTTAAGCAGTTATTACAGAATAAATTTTGTGTGTGTTTTTAGGACCATACGTAACTGCCTTAAGCAGTTATTGCAGAATAAATTCTAGAGTAACAGCAAGGGGGGTTAGGCAGTTTTTGAGTGGGTTTTCAGGAAGGGAGAGACCAGGCTCTCGAACATCTTGGGGGAACCTATGTGATGCAATCCTACCCCCCAAGGGTATTGGATAGAAGACTCCAAAACTTAGGCTTAGGCTAGAGCTACTAAAGAAGGCCCTAGGGTTCTCATGAACCTTAGGGTAGTTTTTTGAGCCCATGGGTCAAGGTTGGATCCACTCTTCTTTGTAAATATTAGAATAGGTTTTTTCCTTCTTTTAGGCCTTGTATTTTGGCCATTCTAGTAGTATAGGGTTTTAGCCTTGTATTTCAGGGCATTTTGAGTAGTCTTTGTAGTAGGGAATTTTTTTTGTATTTTCATGTATTTTGTCATGGAGGTGAGCTTAGCTATTATAAGGGGTGTGTAGCTAAGCTCTAGCTTTTCTTCTCAAGGAGGTGAGCTTAGTTATTAGAGGGGTGTGTGTAGCTAAGCTCTAGCTTCTCAAGGAAGCTTCTCAAGGAGGTGAGCTTAGTTTTTAGATGGGTGTGTGTAGCTAAGCTCTAGCTTCTCAAGGAAGTTTTCTCAAAGAAGCTTCTCAAGGAAGTTTTCTCAAGAAAGCTTCTCAAGGAAGCTACCTAGTCTATAAATAGGAGCATGTGTAACACTTGTTGTAACTTTGATGAATGAGAGTCTTGTGAGACACAACTCAAAGTTCAACTTCTCTCTCTATTTCTTCCTTCAATTTTGTGCTCCCCCCTCTCTCTTTCTCTCCCTCTTTCTTTTCCTCCATTGAAGCATCCTCTCCAAGCTTCTTATCCAAGGCTCATCTTGGTGGTGAAGCTCTTTCTTCCATGGCTTATTCCCTAGTGGATGGCGTCTCCCTTCTCCTCTACTCCTTTGTCTTTCGCAGCATCTCCATGGTGGAAAATCACCATTAAAGGACCTCATTGAAGCTCAAAGATCCAACTTCCATAGAAGCTCCACAATCAAGCTTCCATCACTATGTATTAACTAGTCTTCTCAGTTTTCTGTGTAATTTGTAATTTCTGTTCTATTTATTTGAATAAAATTCAGTCCTTATTCCCTTACCAGTTGGTATCTATCACTTTTCCAATGGTATGGGCTCTAAATTCAAGTTTATGAATTGTGAAGACAACTCGTGCTTTACTATGACCATAAAGTGCATAGATGTCTTTAAATAGCCATGCAATTAGAGCACTTGACCAATCATGGCAGTGGATGATATCCTGCCCATTGGTTAGAGCCAATTAAAATACATCCTTTGTGACAATGTTTTTTTATTCCAAAAGGTATGATAATATACGTTGTTAAACCTGAGATCACTTGATTTATATAAATGGTATGTTAAATAAATTAGAAAGAGAAATGTTTAGCCCAAATAGGAAAGTTGATCACTTGGAAAAGAGCTGATAATATTTTTGGTTGTTTTATGCATAGGAACTTTAGTTTCAAATACACAAATGCATGCAACTACACAAGGAAGGCATAGATCAACAACGTAAAATAGAAAATATCAGTAATTTGTATTGCACAACACTAAACAATGAAAGATCATCTATTAAAAAAATAAAAAATAAAAAGGTGAACATTGTGGTAAGTACGTTGAAAAGTCAATAAGTAATTTACCAATGTGTCCCTTCCAAATCCAAGTTTTCTTTCAACATTTGTCATCTCATAACAAACAACATATCCAACAACTCCTAACTCATTAATAAAAAACTCACCAATAGTCGTATGAAAACAAACTTAATGCAAAGAAAATTCACCTCAATGCCAAGGCGAGTCACTGCCACCTCCCTTGCAATGGTCATGGTTATCTGTATCCAACCATAAAACAATAATTTCAGAAATGATGCTGAGAACAACATGATGTATCAAAATATTTCATTTCATTTCAATTATTATATTTTCAGGAATTATGTATTGTCACTCTTCTCTAGTTAACTTGTTTTCTCATTTCCCTAAAATGTCCCTTTAAGTAATTAAACCATAGCAAATATCTATTGCGGCTGTTATATCTATGTAAACTTGTAATTAACAATTAGAAAACTAATTTTATATAATGAAGGTAGTAACACACAATAAAATAGTAGAAAAATGTCATGCTCATGCAAGTGAGAAGTTATTAAAAAAAGAAGAATTGAATAGAGTGGGAAAGCAAAGCAGGGTATGTAACCTTAGGGTCAATGTTCTGAGAGGGGTCTCCAGCAAGTGCTTCTCCACTAACTTTGAGCAAAACCCTTCACCATTTAAATGATGGCTTCCTAACAACAAATTTTATTTATTTCAGCCATAACGAACAATTATTATTATTATCGTCTTAGTTCCACAGAAGCATTTCTACAAACAGCTTGTTTAAAGAAGAGAAACAAACCTGAAATTGATGGGCTCATGGGAAGAGCCCATTTCAGAATAAGAGGAGCGAACAACGAGATTGGTGGTATGGGAGGTTGAATAGAAAATTAATTAACAGAAATTTGAATATTAAGGAAATAAGAAGAAACCCTTAACAATAAATGCAAATTGAAACCTAATACCGTGCATAAGCAAAAGCAATTGATGCAAAACTAGGAGAGAGAGAGAGCAATAAGCAACGGATTCGCAGCAAGCGTAGAGTCTTGTGGCGCAGCCGCCGCACCGTTCTCCGCTCCCCTTCGCCATCGGCCTCGTGGACCACAACAAGACCACCTTTACTGTCGCCCTGACCATGGCCCTTGCCGCCCTCGGCAACAGCACTCGCAAAAAATACGACGCGATCAACGCCGCCCCGGAGGAGCGCGCCCGCGACATTACTATCAACGCCACCACCGTGGATTATGAGACCGACAATCACCACCACGCCCATGTGGACTGCCCCGACCACACTGACTACGTTAGAAACATGATCACCAATGCCGCCCAGATTTGAGGGAGAAACAGTATGTGGGTTCCTCGTGGAAGTAGATTTTGGTGATGCTAGGTGCACCAACATTATTGCTTGGGCATCCAGCATTTTGTGGTAATTCCAGAATTAGCCCTGCGAGTCTTCTTCTTCCTTTTTAAGTTGTTTTTAGCCTTTTATGTTTTTATTGGTTTGTGACATTTGTGCTCCGTTTTATGCTCTGTTGGTTTTTGTCGTTGAGTGAGGCGCTGCTTGGGTGGAGGTGAAAGTGTTACCGATGGGTGGTGGTTGTTGCGGTGATTGGTTCGTCGTCAGAGGTACACCAGGTATGCGAGTTGTGTTGCTGGCTGAGTGAGTTGATCCATATGTGTAATTTCAATATACAGATCAAGTTGATCTGTAAGGTTTATATGGATCAACTTGATCCGAATGGTTTACAGATTTTGAAATTTGTAAAAATTGTTTAAAGTTTTATTTAATTATTAATATGTTTGTATGTAAATTTGTAAAAAAAAATATTTGTTTATATCTGTATTTGAAATAATTCGTATATAGATTGATATAGGGTTTTGGGTTTTTAATATATATGGTTATGAATTGTAGTGTTCATAAAATGGTATGCAGTAAAAGATTATGTAGAGTTTTATATGATATTATATGTATAGTGCGGTTAGGTGTTGTATGTTTGCCATGTGGAAATTTTTGATTTGTTGTTAAGATTGATGAAGATCAATGGATGTATGACAATATAATGTCTGAACAAGTTGATATGGATGATGAAAATGAACAAGAATGTGGTGTGAATGAACAATATGTTGATTGTTCAGATGCGTTCAATACTTCTTAGGTAATAATCTTCATTATTGTTATTAAATTGATAAAATGAATGTCCTTTTGAAGACTAAAATTGTGTGGGTTGCGTTGTAGGTGTTTGCTACCCGAGATGATGTTTTGCAATGGGCTCGATGAGTTGCTTATGAAAACGGATTTGTGGCGGTGATTACGAGGTCAGACACAAACGCTGGTATTAGAGGAAGGACTTCATTTGTGTTAATTGGTTGTGAAAGAAGTGGTCAGTGTAGGTCTAGGAAGAAAGATTTTGTTAGAAAAGATACTGAGAGTAGGAAACGTGGGTGTCCCTTCAAGCTTTGTGGGAAACCAGTGGTTGGAAGGCAAGGTTGGATGGTGAAATTGATGTGTGGGAGTCATAATCATGAATTGGTGAAGTCATTAGTTGGACATTCATATGTTGGGCGATTGACTAAGGATGAAAAGACAATTATTGTTGATATGCCAAAGTCAATGGTCAAACCAAGAAACATTTTGCTAATGTTGAAGGAACACAATGTCAATAGTTGTACAACAATCAAACAAATATACAATGCAATAAGTGCATATCGTTCTTCCATTAGAGGAAGTGATACTGAAATGCAACATCTAATAAAGTTTCTTGAACGGGATCGATATATTCATTGACATAGATTAAAGATTGAAGATGTGGTATGTGATATCTTTTGGTGTCACCCTGATGCAGTGAAGTTATGTAATGCATGTAATTTGGTATTTTTGATAGATAGTACCTACAAAACAAACATGTATAGACTCCCACTACTTGACTTTGTTGGTGTGACACCAACAGGGATGGCATTCTCTGTTGGTTTTGCATATCTGGAGGGTGAACGTGTTAATAATGTGGTATGAGCTTTAGAACGGCTTCGAGGTTAATTTCTAAGACGTGATTCCCTCCCTGAAATTATTGTGACTAACCGAGACCTAACATTGATGAATGTAGTGAAAAATATATTCCCTAAGTGTACAAACTTGTTGTACAGGTTTCACATCGACAAGAATGTTAAGGAAAAATGTAAATCTCTAATTGGTCAAAAAATGCTTGGGAGTATGTGATGAATGCCTTGTGAAGTTTGGTTGATTGTCTTTCGAAACATCAGTTCGATGATTGCCTTAAAAAGTTTGAAATTTCTTGTTCACCCTGACCAATGTTTGTTGACTATGTTAATGAAACATGGATAATTCCCCACAAGGAAAAATTTGTTACAGCCTGGACGAATAAGGTGATGCACTTAAAAAACACAACAACAAACATGTATGAAAATTACAATAGTTTTTCTATTAGGGTTGATGAATTGATGGATTTTAATTATTGTATTTGTTTATTGTTTTTTGTGTATTTCAAATGTAAGGTTGAATATGCTCATTGAGCTTTAAAAAGAGTATTACAGAATAACCTTGGAGACTTATGTAGTGTTTGGGATGCCATGAACAACATGATCATGCTGCAACACACTGAAATTAAAGCATCCTTTGAAACAAGTACACATATGGTTGGACATGTTTTTAAAGTTACCTTATACAAGAGGCTTCTTGGCATGGTTTCAAGGTATGCTTTAAATCAAATTGTTGTTGAGTATGAGCGTGTACATTATGCTGGCAAGAATCCTTCTTGTTGTGGTTGTGTCATAAGAACTATGCACGTCTTCCTTGTGCATGTGAGCTATCAAAATATGTTCTTGGTAGCATCCCATTAGATTCAATCCATATGTTTTGGTAGCATCCCACTAGGAGTATGTTGATGCTTTATATTTTATGCAAAATAGTAATTCTTTAGTGAAGCGTAGTGCATCATCTTCTGACCAACCGATTCCAAGAAGAACCATGCCGATATTTGATCAATTTCATCCGTTTATACACGATTTCATTAACAACATTGTGGATGTCAAAGTTGACGGTAACTGTGGATATCATGCGATTGATGCTTTATTAGGTATGGGTGAAGATTCTTGGTCCTTGGTGCACAACCATTTGCTTTAAGAACTTGACAAATGGTCATATGACTATATCAAGCTCTTTGGTGGCACAGACAAATTCGAGGAGTTAAAGAGGTCCCTACTTGTTGATGGGTTATCCATGGTATGTAATTTATGCTTTGCTTTTTAAGAATTAACTTTATAAATGTGATGTGTATATTTGTTTGATTCAAGTTACTATGGATAAGTGGATGGATATAATCGAGATGGGATATGTCATTGCATCAAGGTATAATGTAATCCTTGTATGGTTGTCGCTACAACAAAGCATGACGTTCTTTCCTCTTAGAAGTCAACCACCAACAGATTCTTCTGTGCATCGCATAATATGTATTGGTGACATCTATGACAATCATTTTGTTCAAGTAGATTCAAGATAGTCCTATTTTTAAATTTATGCAATCATTTGTGTTATAATAATGTAAAATTGTTTGTGCATGTACATGTTTATTTAAAAGATTGTTGTCCTTTACCGTCTTTAGCATTGTTATGGTCTAGGACTTGTCATCCTCAGGAAAAGCAGTGACCAACTCCATATATTAGTAGAATGCATCAGTACAAAAACTTGATGATGTTGAAAAGAGACTATGTTGACATAACTGAAGAATTGATGGAAGATTGCTTATTGAGCTTCTATGGAGGCTGGATCTTTGAACTTTAATGAGGTCCTTCAATGGTGATTTTCCACCATGGAGATGCAGTGGATGGCAAAGGAGAAGAGGAGAGGGGATGCACCATCCACTAGGGAATAAGCCATGGAAGAAGGAGCTTCACCACCAAGAATGTGCCTTGGATAAGAAGCTTGAAGAGAATGCTTTAATGGAGGAAAAGAAAGAGAGAAGGAGGGAACACAAAATTGAAGGAATAAAAGAGGGAGAGAAGATTTCTAAAGAAGCTAGAGCTTAGCTACACACACCTCTCTAATAACTAAGCTCACCTTCTTGAGAAACTTTCTTGAGAAGATTCCTAGAGAAGCTAGAGCTTAGCTACACACCCCTTATAATAGCTAAGCCCATCCCCATGCCAAAATACATGAAAATACAAAAAAGTCCCTACTACAAAGAGTACTCAAAATGCCCTAAAATACAAGGCTAAAACCCTATATTACTAGAATGGCCAAAATACAAGCCTAAAAAGAAGGAAAAACCTATTCTAATATTTACAAAGATGAGTGGACCCAACCTTGGCCCATGGGCTCAAAAACTCTACCCTTAGGTTCATGACAACCCCGGGGCCTTCTTTAGCAGCTCTAGCCCAATCCTCTTGGAGTCTTCTATCCAATACCCTTGGGGGGTAGGATTGCATCACTGAACATGTAGCTTCTAATGACTTTGTAATGTCTTACATTAATATATATTTGGTAGGCTGCATATTCACACAATTGTCAGTAGCTTTGTTACGTTAAGTTTAATTTTTAAGGTGTAGAACTTATGGATATACTGTTATGTCATTACTAGGATTACCTGATACGTTTAATGATTACATAATTTAAAATAATTTGCTAACGTTAACCCTAATATTTAGAGGCATAAACATAGACTAAAAATCATAAACCAAAATAAGTTAACATTTACAAAATGTTTGGGAAAACCAAAATGTTGTCAAATACAAGAAAATTATAAACATAGTCCAAATATTAAAATATAAAATGGATGGCATCCATGGCTGATCCGTGCGCCGCCTTCGTCGCGACCTGACATAACATTTCCATCTACTGTGACACCCTTAGCGATCCTTAAGCAGTCTTCCATAACCTCGTGTATTTCTGTGCCTGCAGTGACTATCCTTAGGTTGAGCAAAAGCTCCAAACTTTCTACGATTGCTTGGCAAGCCTCCTATGACATTGAAAACAACCCATAAAGTATTACAATAATTGAACTAAATGACATTTAATAGAACATTAATGCAACATTATTTACCACTGGATGTCTAGGCTGCTCCACATCAGAAGGGGCATGTGCCGATGCTACTGCTGGTGCCACTGGGACCTCGGGGATATATGGCTCTGCATATGAGTCATCCTGCGTCACAGGTGGATGTCTGGCCGAATCAGCAGGCTGTGCCGGTGTCATGAATGGATGAGAAATCATGAAGAACTACTGCATGTAATCTGATGCACACTGTCCTAGCAAAACACAAATCTGCCCCACTGCTGCAAGATAGTCAGAGTAATGCATCTACCTGTCGTCAATATCTTCAAATGATAGCGTTGAACTTGTAGTCTCTGGAGGAATGGTCTGAACATATCCAAATTACTGCACCACCCTTTCTGGTCGGTGTCTGACAACAACGGGACCCCATCGTATATGACCTGAAAAGCATGAAATCAAATCAAAATCCCGCACTAAATGGTGGTCACTGTAAGACATCTAGCAAACATCAGCAATTGTCAGTCCATCTAGACGTTTTCGGTACGTCGATGCTGGTAATGACTTCGAAGAAGCCTTAGTAGCAATCCATTGACAGGCACGTGGTGACATCTCATCATAGTCTGGATCACTCAAAGACTCAACAATAGAGGAAAATGCTCATATATCCAACACTACAATGATTAGATCAAAATAAAACAAATGTCAAATTAACATATTAATAACATTTTAAAAACAATTAAATTAAAATAATTGACAATAATTACCTGTAATAGGGTGATGTAACTAGCAAGCTGTCGGCCGTCGCTCTTACAAGCATCATTCAAATAATCATACATATGAACTAGGGCGACAGCTCCCCATGCATAGCGTCCACTCTGACTCAAGTCTCGGAAAGCATATAAAAAAACAACATGAACATGTGTTGCACTCTTGTTAGCAAAAAGAGTGCAACCTAACAAACGCAGCAGATAGGCACGAGCTGCAACAGTCCAATGTTCGACCTCACATTTACTTTGATAAATATCTCATAGCCACGATAGGCGTACGTATGCCCCATGACATTGTGTTGTCTCATCTCTAGCTTCCTCCCAAAGACTTCAAGTAACTCCACCAACATCAAGACCGCTTCGTCGACATGCAGAGTCTCAAAGCTATAGAATGCGCCTATAATAGGAAGATGAAACAGAGAGGTCACATCATCCAGGGTGATGGTCAGCTCTCCAACGGGAAGATGGAAACTGCTAGTTTCCTTATGCCACCACTCCAAAAAAGTGAATATAAGTCCCCGATCGCCATTGTCTACTGAACATGCGATCAAAGGACTTAATCCTGTGGCAGCGACTAGCCCTTCAATTTCAGGAGTAGGCCTCCCAAATTTTTGAACCTTCCTTCTATGGGCGGATAGCTTCAATTCAGGACGTTCCTGCAAAAAAAAATTAAATGATTCGACAACTTATAAAAATAATAATTAAAATTATGACAAATTTAAATAATAACAAATACTTAACAAATAAGTTTAATTAAAAATTTTAAATATCTCTCCATTCCATATGATGATTGCAGCATGGTCACCATAGTCAGTCAACACTAATGGGTCACGCAGATGTACGTCTTCAGTCACGACAGGATCATCCTCAACAATAGGGGCAACTTCTCGTTGCTTATGTACGAATGTTGTAGGCCTTCGCCGCTGGGGAACATCATCTGAATAATGATGATCCTCTCTCCCTAGGGCTCTACCTATAACCCTGCCTAAGGTACGACCTAACCCTCTAGTTCAAACCATAATCTGCAAATTTTAACACACGTGCATTTTTTGGTCAAATTCAATATTTACTCTTAAAATATACATAAACAACTACAAAATTTATAACTACAAATAATATATGACTATTTTTCATTGAAATAAAATAACACCATTTAAAACTATTTCATAACACCATATATGACTAAATGATTAAAACACAAAATTCATAAATAAAATAACAACTACATAATTAAATAATATATGACTATTTTTCATTGAAATAAAATAACATCATTTATAACTATTTCATAATAGCATATATGACTACATAATTAAAACACAAAATTCATAAATAAAATAACAACTACATAATTAAATAATATATGACTATTTTTCATTGAAATAAAATAAACACAAACAACTACAAAATTCATATATTTACTATTAAAATTTATAACTATTTCATAACACCATGCAATCATACATATTATTTTTTAAAACACAAACAATACCTATTTTTAAAACAAAACTAACAAATAAACTACCTATTTAAAAACATTTTTCAAAACACAAATACCTATTTATTATTTTTTTGAATTAAAAAAGGTCATACGGATCAACTTGATCCGTATAAGTCATACGGATCAACTAGATCCTTATGACTCATACGGATCAAGTTGATCTGAATGAGTAATACGGATCATGTTGATCCGTATGACAACACAATACCAAAAACGAAAAGGCAACCATTAACGGGGAGAAAAAGCTTACCTCGACGGTGGAACAGCCCAACGAAACTGCAGGTCCTCAATGTCGACAACCAGTGAAGGAGAAGAAGCTTGAATGACACAACAAAGAAGAAGCTCCAATGGCACAGTGAAAGCAAATGAAACGACGACATAGGGAAGAAGAGGGAAGAAGATGCTCTTACGAAACGCGTGATATGAAGGTTGATGGGTGTACACCTTTTAAATTTATAAGGAGGGCATTTTCGCCCATTCACGTTAAATGTTGGGTGCACTAGCAATAATGTTGGGTGCACCTAGCATCACCCGTAGATTTTTTGAGTGAGGGCCCAAATAAAGGGTGTTTGAAGAGAAGGGTAGCCTGAGCATTAGAACGAGGAATAGGGTTCAGGAGGACTAATTTTAAAGATGCTATTAAGAAAATTGTCTTTTGAATATTTGATTTTTAAGATGGTTTTACCAAAGCTGTCTTTGAATACTCAATCTCAAAGACGATTTAAAAAAAAATAAAAAATTGTCATTGTATATATCCAACTATTTAAAAAATTGTCACCGCTTGATCTTCTAAGATGGTTTTTTAAGAATCGCTTTAGAAGACACATTGTAAAAAACTATTCTTTTAGTAGTGATTTTACACGCTATAAATGTTACCTAATAGGTTTTTAGTTTCTACCCCTTCATTTTACTTGTACGGACATTATTGCTATAAATATTATATTAGTTGCATGGAACAAATTAAATTCCTAGATAAGCATGATGCATAGTCAGTTTATGTATGGATTAGTTAGTGAATTTAGTTGGTTTGACAAAGTCTATATGGTGGAATCCAAATTTGAAAATGTCATACAAATAATCATTTTCAATTGGTCAAATGCACAAGCTACTATACATTATCCTTTTCCTAAAGAAAATTTCCTTTTGTTAGTAGTTATTCTACAAGGAATAATACTATTCACACAACACTTTCTTTCACCATTATGTTGTAATGTAGTTTCATCTAAATTCAAGTGGCCCCATTAAGGCACCAAGTTACTATTATACTTAGATGTAGATCATGTGTATAGTGTACAATTGAGAGTGCTAAAGTTGTCACTTGTCAATGTAGGTTTCTTCCTCTACTTGAGCTATGTTTGTATTTTATTTATTTATTCAAAGTAGATTTTGAGTGCTAGGAGGATCAATGATTCTACCCTGCCATGTTTTGCCAATGTTCAAAATAAATGCAACTTTTCTTATGTAGTTGTCCACTAGATTAATCACAAATTTTGAGCATAAATTTATAGTTCTGAAGTGAGTTCAAAAACTAGACAAGTGATACTTTATTATCATTGCCACAATAATTAACACATTTTTTTCTAAATACCCAAGTGATAATCTCCATTGATCGCCCCGGACAAAGAGTTAAGAGACATTGTGTTAGAAAATATAATCAATACAGGTTAGAGAACAGATACGATATGACATTTGAAATAAGCAATTTGATACATTAGGAAGACAAGACTTTTGTGTTGTGGGTTGAAAGGATGTGATCATATAATAAATAAATATCACATTATAAAAGAATGGTCTAAGTTGTTTCACTGGGGTGTTTGTTGATATCCACCACAATTATGTCTTGCATTTTCATCCCTTTTGGTTGTGCGAAAATCTTTATCTTGTGTTAGGAGGTTAAGCTCCAATGAATCTGCCACCAAGCAATTTATGCATGGGCGAATTAAATTTAAATTGAATTTACTGTGCAGCACCTTTTTTTCACTTTCCATTTTTTCAAGTAAATGACGTATATTGTTTTCTTAAAAAAAAAATACTTGTTGGAATCGATCAGCAGAGCATATTTAACATGGATAGTTGAGAAAGAACTCAAGGTTGACCTACGTTTATGAGCTGATAAATAATTGGATGCCACAAAGCCTAATCTTAATTGTACCTAATTTCATGATTTTTTCTGGGAACTTATTTCAGTAATGATCTCAGAATTTATAAAACGCTTTGATTCAACACATTTAGTAAATAGGTTTAACATGATATAAATTTGTTACGGGTTAGGTCATAATAAATAAATAATGATAATTAAAGATTTGACTATATCATTATATAAAAAAATATTAAATAAATATACATATATTACAGACTTAATTATTATATTATTTATAAGATTTGACTATTTCAAGAAATATTTTAATATCTTTTATTTTCATTTCTAATAATTTTCCTTTTATAATGTAATTATTATTTTAATATATATATATATATATATATATATATTGTACTTGTAATTAAATAATTTTATTAGATTTATTACTACTAAATTGATTTAATTGATTTGAGAATTAAATGTTATTTACCACTATTTGTTAATGTAATAAGCTTATCGATGATATATAAGGAATTGACAACTTAAATTTTGAGACACGTCAACAAATATCTCATTTTTATCACTATTAATTATTCTAATATTTTTATTTTTTTTCTCCACTCTTTGTGTGACTTTTTTATTCATGAAAAAGTTACCTGTGTGACCCATGATGAGTATATTTTAGTTGCATGTAGTAGCTTAATTATAAGGGTAATTGTCCTAGAAGAATTTAGTTTTTATATTTTTAATAAATTTTAGTTTCACACCCATTAAAAAGGTAGTGTTGTTGCTTCCATAAGATTTTTTTTAAAAAAAATGAATGTACAAATTTATACAAGATAAAAGAGAGTAAAATTATATCATGTCACCCCGAGTTTCTTGAAGGTTTGAATGTAACTTGTTCAATGTAATTTGTAGGCACTTTTCCTTTTCTTGTTTGCATCATCATCATGACATTTGTGTTGCAGATTGTTAGTGATCATCATCAAAGGTACGAATGTCTTTCATACTCTTTTTAGGCTTTTATTTGTCATGAATGCTTTTATAACTTGTATTATGTGATTAATGACTATTACTTTATACACAAGTTATGTTTATTATGAGTGAACCTTAGTTTCCCATTTGAGATTCAATATAATGATTCTTCCAGACATATTGGATAAATCGGTGTATTGAATCTTGAATTGTTTGTTTGGACAGTTTGGAAATAGTCATTTTTTATAGTAGATTCATATGTATAGGTTAAGTCTTTTTTCTTAAATTTGATGAAATTATGGTACAATGCATTTTACTTTGTTCTCTGAGTGCATACTTGATTGTGGTGGAATTCATATCATCATTTTCATTTCGTGTACTCGGAGATCAATGCGAAATGCTGCTGAAATTTCATCAAATTTAAGAAAAGAGACATAAGCTTTACATATGAATCTACTATATAAAAATGTATTCTTGAATGGGATACGGTCACACCTTTAATGAAAAAAGTGAGATTTTCATGCACAAAATAACTTTTTGTGTATCACAAAGTTATTAATTAGATGGACAAAAGTTAGATGAATGCAAGTCGCATGATCCATGTGTATGAGGAAGGCATTGAACAATTATTGGAATTTCCCTCCGAAAGAAGTCGATCAGATGAGGATGTTATATTTTTATCCTTGTATAAACTGTTTGAATCGGAGACAACAAGTACTAGATGACATACGAGAACATCTTTTGTGTGATGAAATTAAGAAGAATTATACGACATGGATATGACATGGTGAATTGATAGACATGCAGAGGGGATCCTGAATTGGTTGATGTAGAAATGGGAGATTGATTAGAGGATATGATTCATGATCTTGGACAAGAGTCTCTTCAACAAGCACATGCCCTTATGTATGATACATTGGAAAGTGATTCGAATAAGCTTTTTGTATCAGAGGTGCAAGAGGTCGTTGACCTTGTTGTTAGTGGTGTTAAGTCTTGTTAATGTGAAGGCCAAATATGGGTGGAGTGATAAAAGCTTCACTTTACTGCTTAAGGTAGTGCAGGATATGCTTCTAGAAGAAAACACGTTGCCAAAAAGATACTATGAGATGAACACAACTAGAAAATATAGATTTAGCATCGCTAACTTAACATCGATTTTTGATAAAACCGATGTTAACATAAACGCGGTGGCATAATTGTTAATAACGTGTGTTTGTTAACATCGATTTTTTAAAAAACCGATGTTAACGAACTGACGTTAACATCAATTTTTCAAAAACTGATGTTAACATTGATTTCTTAAAAAATTGATGTTAAGAAATGATAAGTTAACATCGGTTTCTTCCAGGAAGTTGATGTTAACGTTAACATGACTTGGATAACATCATTTTTTTTTATGGAAAATTGATGTTAAACCTACATTTTAAAAAATAAGAATATGAACCCTATTTTACTCTCGCTCTCTTCTTCTCCGTTTGAGCTCCGTGTTCGCTTTTACACTTCGAGACTCTGTCTCTCTCTCGAACATAATATCACCACCGTCACACCTCATGCTCTGTCACTGTGACACTTCGCGACTTGTTCCACCACCGTGACAACTCGTGCTCTGTTAGGTTGGTTTTATTCTTTTACTTTTTGTTCGTCAATGTGTGTGTTTAGCTCACGTCGCATCTGTTTATGAGTTAATGTTGATAAATGGAAGTGCCATGATGGAGTGGCATGGCTGAGTTTTTGCCAAATGTCATGGCGGAGTGGCATGGCATGACCTCAACTATGGTGGCGTTGTTGACCACAACGGTATGTTTTTGGCCTTCCACCATCTTCCATTAATAATAACATTGGAATGATGAGTCCATTGCAATGTTTTTATGCTTTCCATTGTCTAGTTCTATTGTAGTTAACCAGGTTGATGTGGTAGAGTTGTTGTAGTAGCAATCTTTCTGTGATGGCCACTACCTGGTTCTACTTTTGATCAGAAACTATGTTATATGATGATAAATTTGGCAAATCTTCAACTGTTATATGAAATTTGTTTTTGTTTTGAAACTTTGCAGGTCAATTTGTACTCCTTATTGGATTGGGCTGTCTTTTCCAAGGCTTCCTTATCTATCTCAAACTCAGATACAATATCCAACTCTTGCATTGGTAGTTTGAATTTCATGTCATTGAATCAGTTTCCCTTAATTTCATACAAATTGATATTGTCCTAACTGTACTAACCAATTAAATAAAAAATAAAATGAAGTATAACTAACATGTGTAGCTGTTCCAATTTGTAGTGGCACGACTTTTTTGGCCTGACCTTGAAATTTTGAAATTCATCGCTTCTGAGTGTCAATGTTTGTACCTTTGCCATAGGCCATTCAAGTAAGTTGCTACCAATTTTCTTATCAAGTGTCATTGTTCTTGGAATACCCTATATGATTAATGTTATTTTTAGCTTATATAGCTTATTGTTAGCTAATCTCTTCGGGTTAGGTTCTTTTTTACGTGTTGGGAAGGACAACAAAAGCAACAAATGATTTGTGGATGTCATGGATTAATTGGATTGGTGGTTTGTTTATATATATGTTTTTTCCAGATAGGAGTTGTTTAAGTTGTGTCTTGTGTATTGGTTGCTCCCACTCCAACCCAGCTTCACACTAGTTTGTCGCTACAATTTTTTGTAAGTTAGTCAATTGACTTTTTTTATTACTTGTTGATTGTGATTAATGAGTATTGATTTATATGCAAGTTATGTTCATGATGGGTGAACCTTAGAATCCTGTTTGAGATTGAATACAATGATTCTCGCGGATAGTTTGCATTAATCATTGTATTGAATATTGAATTGCCCGTTTGGATAGTTTAGGAAAAGACATATTCTTATAGTACATTCAATTGTTAAGGTTAAGTTTATTTTCTTAAATTTGATTAAATATCGGTACAATGCATTTCTCTTTGTTCTTTGAGTGTATGCTTGATTGTCATGGAATTAATCTCATCGCTTTCATGTCGTGTACTTGGAGACCAATGCAAAATGCTGCCGAAATTTTGTCAAATTTAAGAAAAGATACTTAACCTTGACGTATGAATGTACTATAAAAATATGTCTTCTTGAATGGGATAGGGCCACACCTTTAATGAAAAAGTGAGATTTTTATGCATCGAAAAACTTTGTAAGTATCACAAAGTTAATAATTAGATGGATTGAAGTTGGATGAATGCAAGTCGCATGAGCCCTTAGTATGAGGAAGGCATGGAACAGTTCTTGGAATTTGCCTCCAAAAGAAGTCAACCAGATGAGGATGGAAAATATTTATGTCCTTGTATAAATTGTTTGAACATGAAACGACAACTACTTGACGACATATAAGAATATATACTGTGTGATGGGATTAAGAAGAATTATACGACACGGATATGATGTGATGAATTGACAGACGTGTAGAGGGACGCCCAATCTGAGCCGATTGATCTACAAATGGGAGATCGCTTTGAGGAAATGATTCACGATTTTGGACAAGAATCTTTTTGCCAAGCATAGACCACTATGTATGATAGCAAAGTGATTCCAAGAAGCCTTTGTATTCGGGGTGCAAGAAATCTTTGACCTGTTGTCAGTGGTGTTAAGTCTAGTTAATGTCAAGGTCAAACATGGGTGAAGTGACAAAAGCTTCACTTCACTTATTCAGGTGACACATGATATGCTTCCAAAGGAAAACATTTTGCCAAAAAGTTACTATCTGACAAAGAAGATATTGTGACCGATGGCTATGGAGTACCAGGAGATTTATGCATGCCTTAATGATTGCATACTATACAAAAATGAGTTTAAAGAAATGCACAATTGCCCCAGGTGTGGGGTATCATGGACAAAGTGAAGGATGATGACGAGTGTAGCAGTGATGAAAGCACCAACAAAGGCCCCCTAACAAAGGTGTTATGGTATCTTCCAATCATTCCAATGTTTAAGAGTCTGTTTGCTAATGCAGATGACGCAGAAGACCTTACATGGCATGCAGATGAGAGAAATTGTGATGGAATGCTCTGCCATCCGGCTGATTCCTCTCAGTGGGAGAAGATTAATAGTCTGTATTCGGAATTTGGCAAAGAGGCAAGAAATCTCAGGCTTGGACTTACCACTGATGGAATGAATCTGTATGGCAGTTTAAGTACTCAACATAGTTCGTAGCCTATTTTGCTAGTAATTTACAACTTGCCTCCTTGGTTGTGAATGAAGCGAAAATACATAATATTGTGTATGATGATATCGGGCCCAAGACAACTAGGAAATGACATTGATATTTATCTCAGTCCCTTGATTGAAGACTTGACAAAGTTGTGGGACGAGGGGATTGTTGTGTTTGATGAGTATCAAAATGAAACATTTAAGTTGCATGCAATGCTATTTTGTACCAATAATGACTTTCCAGCATACGGGAATTTGAGTGGATATAGTGTTAAGGGCCATCATGATGCCCTATCTGTGAATGTTGCAACCTACCCTTTGACGAGAGGGCGAGGCGAAAGGTAAAAGTGTGTCTTCTCATGAATAAAACACATGGATTTTCCACCAACGTTTACTTAAGGGAAAACGTTAGAAAAACCAAAAAGAGGTTTATGGATTATGAAAATAAGGGTTCAAGAGTTGTTTGTGCATGGGAAAGGTATTAGCATCCTATGCGCCCATCACAAGGGACGACAATCTTTAATTGAGTGTGCAAAAACATGAGTTCAATATTATTTATTTTCCCTTTTTATATATCTTTTTTTATTTTTTGGGTTGACAAGGGGGCTGTCTTTGCTCCTACGTATCCTCAGGTTTGATGAAAAATTCAAACTTACGTAGTTCTTTAAGTTTGAATCTTTGTGTGTTAAATTGATTTTTATGTTTTTGAAAGATTCATTTAAATTGCTAACAAAAACTCGTTTAAGGCGTTGGACCTTGAAACAATGTTTTAAATTTTGCAGAGCAGAGAGAATCGTTAAGGCGTTGGACCTTGGAACGATCTTTTAAATTTGAAAAAACTGAGTGAATCGTTAAGGCATTGGACCTTGAAACGATCTCAAGCGATATTTGATGAAATGAAGAAGTTTGGTTGTGAATTGATTTTATCTTGGTTTTGTTTATTAACTTTCAATCTCTTTAAAGATAACTTTACAACACTAGGGATCGGTTAAGATTGAACTTTACAAAGAAAAATGAGATCGCCGATGATAGATGGAGAAGATGGATGTGCACATAATAACAAGGGAGAGCCCTAAGGGTACATAGATCACATTTAATCCTAAAAAATAAAACTAATCGGCGCTCGCACGAAGAACACGGAACATGAAACGAAGTAAGGGATGATCGCGATTGCGATTCGGTAGCGCTTCGGCCTTGTTTCCTCTTCTTTCTTCTTCTCCTTTCTCTCTTCTCTCAATTCCCTCACCTTCTGACCCTTGGAACCCCTTAAAACACCCCTAGGTTGCCCATTTATAGGCAGAGGGTCACTTTGGGGCAGTTGCAGCTCGCCCAGGCGAACTGAAACTTAGTGCTGAAGCAATGAGCTCGCCCAGGTGAGCTGGTTTCTTCACCATGAAGCTATTTAGTGGCCCAGTCGAGCCAGAGGCTAGCTTGAGCGAGCTAGGGTCTAGGAAAACCAAGGAAAATACCTTTTTGCACTTTTTTTGGTATTTTTCACATTCTTGATCAAAACACTGAATGATCATATGTTTCGTACTGTAACTGGCATTCAACACCGTAAGTCGACTAGCAAGGATCAAAAGATCAACGAACGATAGTCCCCAGATGAAATTAGGGTATGACAGTGAAGAAGACACAAGCTACGTACAACTAAAACATGGAAGAAAAACAATATACAGTCGGCATCGATGCTTTCTGAAAGCTTATCACCCTTACCAATGATTGAAAAAAGATTTTAATGGAAGTCAAGAGCATGATATTGCGCCGATACCGTTAACTTGTGAACAGGTTCTTGAGCGGGTTGACGGCATACTATTTTTGGAAAGACCGAAAAGAAGGAAAAAAAAGTAAAACTTCCATATGGAAGAAGAGGTCGATATTATTTGATCTTCTATATTGGTCCGATCTAGATGTCAGACATTGTATTGATCTTATGCATGTCAAGAAAAATGTATGTGATAGTGTTATCGGCACGCTTCTTAACATTCAAGGTAAGACAAAGGATGGTTTAAATACTCACCAAGATCCAGTTGAGATGGGTATACGAGACCAGCTACATCCAAGGTTTGATGGTAAGAAAATATACTTGCCTCCAGCTTGTCATACTTTGTCCAAAAAGGAAAAGATAAGTTTTTGTTAGTGTTTGTGTTGTGTCAAAGTGTCATAGGGATACTCTTCAAATATTAAAAGCCTTGTGCAATTGAAAGATCTAAATTTAGTTATCTTAAAGTCTCATGATTGCCACGTCTTGATGCAACAACTGTTAGCTGTGGCGATACGAGACATTTTGCCTAAGAAAGTCAGGCATGCCATAACTCACATGTGTTTTTTCTTCAATGCCATATGTAGCAAAGTCATTGATCCTCTCAATTTAGATGAGATGGAAAACGAGGCTACTATTATCTTATGTCAATTGAAGATGTATTTTCCTCCTTCATTTTTCAATATCATGATTCACTTAAATGTTCATATGGTGAGGGAAATTAAATGTTGCGGTCCCGTTTATTTGCGGCGAATGTACTCTGTTGAGAGATACATGAAGATCTTAAAAGGATATACAAAGAATCTACACCATTTTGAAGCTTCTATTGTTGAAAGGTACATTGCAGAAGAAGCTATTGAGTTTTATTCCGAGTACATGGAAAATGCAAAACCTGTTGGGGTTCTAGAGTCTCACCATGACAAGAGAGTGAGAGGTAAGGGTTCAAGAGGACTGCATGTTATCACTCCAAGTCTATAAGAATTGCAACAAGCTCATTTGTATATACTGAATAACAATAAAGAAGTTTTGCCATATGTACATTGTCTCGAAGCTTTAGTCAAGGAAAGTAACCCAAAAATGACCAAGAATAGGGAGTTGAAAAAACATAACAAGACTTTCCTAAATTGGTTTAAAGACATAATCTTCGGTGACCATAATGCATATGAAATGTTAAGGAAGTTAGCAAATGGGCCTAAAAGAAATGTTATAACTTGGAAAGGATGTGATATCAACAAGTATTCGGTCTACACAAAATCACAAGACGACAAGAGTACAATGCAAACAGTGGTGTAAGTCTAAGGGCTGAATCTCAACATTTTCCTATTGTACATGATAATAATCCCCGTGTAGCTTTCATGCCTTACTTTGGAGTCATTGAAGAAATCCAAGAGGTTAATTATGTAAAATTCAGTGAATGTGTTTTCAAGTGTAAGTGGGTAGATAACAATATCGATGTGCGAACCGATGATTTCAGATTTACTTTGGTAGATCTAAAGAAGCTCCCTTATGAAAATGAGCCTTTCATCTTGGCTGAACAAGATGAATAGGTATTTTATGTTCACGATCCTTGTGATGAAAGATGGTCATTCTACATGGAAAAACAATTGTTATTAATATTGAAGATGATGATTCAACCCTTGAAAGTTGTCTCACTCCTTTCTAGACACAAATGTCGAGTAATGTCAACAGATAAGAAGAAATTGATGACGTCCTCGCAAATCATAATGATCATGATGAAGGAGAATTAATTAACATCATATGATGTAATTTATTTTATATTTACTTGGTTTGTTAATTTTAGTTACACAACTTAATATAGTTTTTGTACGTTGTTCTTTTTTGACAGGCACGTGGCTACACCACCCAGCTCACTTTCTCCTCCTCCTGAGTTAGCAACACCTTGTTCACCGTCTTTGTCAAAGAAGACTAAAAAAGCAACATGACTCAGATTGTTGGCTACTAGACCAGCTGGGGTGGAGAGACCAGTGGTCTATGTTAATCCTATCACTTGGAAAGTCGATGGTCCCCACAAAAAACAATTGAGAACATATTTGGGGATTGTCTCTTGCGATAAGGTGAATGTTACATGTCATAATTGGAAACAAGTCCCCGTCGCTCAAAAGGATCTTACCTAAGAGGATATTTAGGTATTTCAATTAAATGTCGAATATTGTTGCAATATGTTGTACTAAAATCGTAATTTGTAATTTACTAACTACAAAATGTATTTAGCCTATCCCAGTTTAAATTTGATATCCCTGAATCATCCGATTTGAGGACAAAGAAAAAAATACTTCAGATCCTAGGAAAGCGGTGGAGGCAATTTAAGTCAGATCTGACCTCTAAGTGGACCCTGACACACAACAAGGAGGGATGACAAAGTCTGTGAGAAGTACGAAATAAGCAAAGAGAAGTGGACCCAATTTTGTTAGAGTCGTAGAGATCTTTCATGGGAGGTTAGTTGATTTTCAATGTTTTTAAATCTTCATATTTATGAATTATAGTCAACTATGCCAATTACTGTTATGTATTATAGTCACAAAATGTTCGAAAAAAGGCACAGGCCATTCAGAAACCAAACACTGCCCCTTATGTGTTGTCTCGTGGGGATATAATTTTCTAGAAAAAAAATGGTTGATGAAGGAGAAACAAAATAAATGATTGGAGGAAACAACTTAATCTAGGAGCACTGGCACAATCGTTGATCCTCTATCTCCCATGAGACGACACGTGAAGTAGAAGATTGTCAGCACAAGGATAACTGGTCAAATGATGTCTGAGGATGCAAAGGAAATTGCATAGAGGATTGTAAGTCACTTTCATTTCTCAATGGTCATTTTTTATAACAATTGTTGGATGAGTAAACCAATATTGTTTTGTCTGTTGAGTACATGATTCCTTGGAGGAGCAGGCCTCACAGGGAAGCTTTTGTTGCCCATGGACGTCAAGATGTACTGACTGCTGCCGTTGGGAAACTAGAGCACCTTGGTTGTGCCCATGTTGCTAGAGCTGGTGTGATGATCAAATACTACTTTGGATCGGCTTCAAGGGGCTCCCGCACCTTTTCCTCCATGGCTACTGAAGACCTAGAGTAGTTGACACAAAAGATCAGAGACCAGCTAGAGGAGTCGATCACACAAAAGGTGACTCAACAATTAATGATGTCCTTCAGCCAGATGCAATCCCAAATGCAGTCACATATGCAATCATAGGGACTCGCATTGCCTCTTGAGGTTGGGGTTGTTCCTTTTGTTGCTCGTGTTAGCACAAATAAGTTGTGTTAATCCTTCAGGGTAGGACCCAGAAATAGGAGACTCAAACAAATGTGGCTTGTATGTCGATGATAGTCTTCCCCGACTGGTTGTTGTTGGAAGAGTTTATGAGGGTCCATGACTATCCACAACAGTCTTTTAGGCAATGATCAAGTGAAAATTGGTGTTGAGGAAGTTCGAGATGTTGATGCTTGCGTTCCTGTACCCATTTAAGGGGTTCAGTTAGTGGGACAAACACTTAACACCTTTCTTGCTTGGCTGACACATCTTGTAAAGCCTTTTTCAGAACAAATATTTCATTTTGTTTTTTTAATACTTATTAATAAATGATTTGTTACAAATCAAGTTTTGATTGTCATTTGCTTAATGTTTTCGGATCCTGACATCAATCCACTGTACCTGATGACATTGACCATCCCATATCTTTTCCTGAAGCTGTTGCAGGTGTCGTGGGATGCTAGTGTGTTTGGAGTGTATAATGATAACTTCCCATAGTAAATAAAGCATGAAGATCTTTATGAATAACTCACGGTAGTCAATGCCTGAGCATCTCTGTTATACAATTGTGGATTTGGTAAGTCACTTTACATTATTATATATTACCTAACTAATTATTTTATATTCATTCATAATGTACTATAACAACAATAGGCATATGGCTGAGACAACTACGCGAGCGGGGAATGCCAATGTGTATGGATTCCTCGAGCCATAATCTATACAAAGATCTGAGCAATCAAAATTTGAATAAAAAGATTATATTAAGAAATGAATGCAGAATTCACAAAGAGATGTGTACCTAGGAGCCTACTTGAATGGATAAGTTAAACTGAACAAATCAATTTAAATAATGTATGCTTTATAATAACTTAATGTTCTCCAATGCAATGCACATTGGCAAATGATCGTCATTTTGCCTAAGGACAATGTTGTCTTCTGGGTTTGTTCCTTGCACAATAGGTCTGACAACTACTTGAAAGGAATTATTAATAGGTCAGTTATATTTTGTAATACATTTACTTTATGATTACAATTTGACTTCAATATTCTTATTGTATAATACACATGCATGTTTCTCTTAATCGGTGCTTTGAAAGGATTCAACGACAGTCAAGGAAGTAAATCCAAGGTTGCTACTAGATGGATTGTAGTTAAAGTAAGTCATTTAAATAATGTTTCATGTCTTAAAAATTAAATTTTATTATGATCCATTTAACTTTGAATATTTAAATATCCTATTCAATTTAGTGTAATAAGCAAAAAAGAAGCACTGAGTGCGGGTACTACATAATGCATTGGATGTCAACAATAATCCTAGGAGGTTTTAAAGATAACTGGGAAATAGTAATTGTTTACTTCACAACTAATTCAATTTCTTACAATTGTTATGATTTAGACTTATTTATTAACTTATGTGTTTCATTATATCATGCAGTATTTTGTTGATCAAAGACCATTGGAACAAGAGAGAATGAAGCCAATTCGTATTCAGTGGGCAAGATATTATTTGAAAGTTAAAAATCAAAAACTAGGAATTGAAGTGATTTTAGAATTATAGAGTAGTTATTATGTTAATTTACATTAGGTTACAAATAATTTTATGTATTGACTTTCATTTTTCTTATGTTTCATTGTAAATATTCAATTATATATAGTGAACAAAATTTAAACTGGTTGATAAAAATTGTTTGGTCTGTTATTGCTTTTGAATTTACAACTTAATTGGGGTAACTACAAAAACAGACAGGATATTACAAAAAACAACATCAGTTTTTTTATGAAAACAATTGTTGCTAGTAACAAATAACATCGGTTTTCCTAAGACCATTAGTTTTCCAAAAAATCGATGTTGTTTTTCAATGACAACATCGGTTTTCTGAAAATCGATGTAGACAACCAATGTTGTCATTCAAAAACAACATTGAGTTTTTGGAAAATCAATGTTGTGGTTGACTGACAACATAGATATTCATAAAAAACCGATGTGCACTTCTAAATATTTTTTTTGGTTATTTTTTATGATAAAATGTCGGTTTTTTATAAAACCAATGTTGTATAATTTACTTAACATCGGTTTTGAAAAACTGATGTTAACATTGAGACTTTTAACTTCGGTAGTTTCAACATCGATTAATAACCAATGTATGATGTTGAAAGTCCTTAATAATCAATGTTAAAAGCATACTTTCTAGTAGTGGAGGAAGATTCTATGTCTGATGGGTATGGAGTATAAAAAAATTCATGCATACCCCAATGATTGCATATTTTACAAACATGAATATGAAGAAATGCATAAATGCTCCAGTGTGGGGTATCACGGTACAAAGTGAAGGATGATATTGAGCATAACAATGATGAAAGCACAAAGAAAGGTCCCCCAGCGAAGGTGTTATGGTATCTTCCAATCATTCCAAGGTTTAAGCATCTGTTTGCTAATGGAGATGACGCAAAAGACCCTTACATGACTTGTAGATGGGAGAAACTGCGATGGAATGCTCTGCCATCCGGCTGATTCCTCCTAATGGAAGAAGATTAATCTTTTGTATCCGGATTTCGACAAAGCGGCAAGAAATCTTAGGTTTGGACTTCCCACTGATGGATGAATCTCTATGGCAGTTTAAGCACTTAGCACAATTTGTGGTCTATTTTGCTAGTAATTACAACTTGGCTCTTTGGTTAGTCATGAAGCGAAAATACATGATGTTGTCCATGATGATATCGAGCCCAAGACAACCAAGAAATGGCATTGATGTTTATCTGAGTCCCATAATTGAAGTCTTGACAAAGGTGTGGGATGAGGGGGTTGTCGTGTTTGATGGGTATGAAATGAGACATTCAAGTTGCGTGCAATGCTATTTTGTACCATTAATGACTTTCCAGCATACGAAATTTGAGTGGATACAATATTAAGGGCCATTGTGCATGCCCTATCTTTGAAGAAGACACAAGCTACGTAGAGCTGAAACATGGAAGAAAAATAGTATACACTCGGCATCGACATTTTCCGAAACCTTATCACCCTTACCGACGATTGAAAAAAGCTTTTAATGAAAGTCAAGAGCATAAAAGTGTGCCAATACCATTAATTAGTTATCAGGTTCTTGAGCAGGTAGAGGACATCAATATCATATTTGGAAAAACCCAAAAGAAGCTGACAAGTAAAACTTGCATATGAAAAAAGAGGTCGATATTGTTTGATCTTCCATGCTGGTCCAATCTAGATGTTAGACATTGTATCGATGTTATGCATGTGGAGAAAAATGTGTGATAGTGTCATTGGCACGCTTCTTAACATTCAAGGCAAAACAAAGGATGGTTTGAATACTCGTTAAGATCTAGCTGAGATGGATGTACATGATCAGTTACATCCAATGTTTGATGGTAACAAAATATACTTGTTTCCAACATGTCATACTTTGTCAAGAAAGGAGAAGACAAGTTTCTGTCAATGATTGTGTCGTGTCAAAGTGTCATAAGGATACTCTTCAAATATTAAGAGCCTTGTGCAGCTGAAAGATCCAAAATTAATTAGCTTAGAGTCTCATGATTTCCACATCTGTGAGAATTACGATATCAACAAAGAAAAGTGGAACAAATTTTGTTAGAGTCATATCGACCCTTCATGAGAGGTTAGTTGACTTGCATTGTTTATGAATTTGACAGTTATGCATTATTTTGAAGCGTATTTTGTTGACAAATTTCGGTCTAATTGTCACAGGATGTTAGAAAGAAGGCTCAGACCATCCAGAAACTAAACACTACCCCTTAGGTGTTGTCTCATGGGGGTTATGATTTACAAGAAGTTAAGTTAATGGAGGAAAAACAAAAGAAACAATTGGAGCAGACAACCTAATTCGAGAGCACAGAAACAATCGTTGATCCTCCATCTCCCATTATATGACACATGAAGTGGAAGATGACTCGCACCAAAATATTTGGTTAGATGACATTTGAGGCAACACGCAAAATTGCATATAGGATTGTAAGTTTTTTTTATTTCAACGGTCAATTTTTATAATAACAACAATAGTTTGTAAACTCATGCAGTATTTTGTTGACTAAAGGATTCCCTTGAAAAACAGTCAGAATAGGGCAACTTTGTCGACCATGGACGTCAGGATGTAGTGACTGCTGTCCTTGGGTGACCAAAGTACCCTGGCAGTGTCTGTGCTATTGGAGCCGGTGTGACGATCAAACAATTCTTTGGGCCGACTTCAACAAGCTCATGCATATCTATGTTGATCAGCCTAGAAGAACTGCATCGAATAACAAAAAATATTAAGTAGAAATTGACACAAAATATCAAGAACAAGCTGAAGCAATCAATCACTAAAAAAGTGACTCGACAACTAATGTTGTCCTTCAGTCAGATGCAGTCCCAAATGCAATCCTAGGGACTCGTACCACCTCCTGAGCCTGAGGTTGGTCCTTCTGCTGCCTGTGACAGTACAAAGGGAAGTTGTATCAATCCCTTGGGGCAGGACCCAGACACGGGCATATCAGACAAGCGTGGGTTGTATGTTGATGACAATCCTCCCCGCCTGGTTGCCCTTGGAAGAGTTTATGAGGGTTGACAACCGTCCACAATGTCCCTTTGGGCAATGATCAAATGAAGGTCGGTGTTGAGGAGGTTTCGAGATGTTGATGCTCGCATCCCTGTACCCACTCAAGAGGTTCACTTAGTAGGGAACACCCTTAACACCTTTCTTGCTTGGCCAACACATCTTATGTAGCCTTTTCCAAAACATATATTTCCTTTTGTTGTGTTTGTTATTATTAAAAAAAGGATTTGTTATAAATAAAGTGTTGATTGTCATTAACTTATGTTTATTAACTGCGTAGGATAAATAGGGACCTGAGGAATCGGCAAAACCTATAGATAAGCCAGAACCTAATGACGATCCCCTATAATAGATGACATTGACGATCCCACAACGATTTCTCAAGCCTATGCAGGTGTCGTGGGATTCAATTGTGTTTGGGGTGTATAATGATAATATCCCCTTGTACCTAAAGCATGAAGATTTTTCTAAAATAACACATGGTGGTCAATGTCTCAACATCTTTGTTATACAAATGTGGATTCTGTAAGTCACTTTACATTACAATCCATTGCATAACTGATTGCTTTAAATTGATGCATAATTTACTTTATTTTAACAACAATAGGCATATGAATGAGTTAAGTCTGTGATAAGGGAATGCCTCTGTGTATGAATTCCTTGAGTGACGGTCCATATAGAGATCTGAGAATCGCAATTTGAATCTGACGATTATATTAAGACATAGATGCAAAATTCATAGAGAGGTGTCTACCTAGGCGCTTACTTGAATGGGTAAGTAAAATTTAACAAATCAATTTAAACAATGTATGCACTATAATAACTTAATGTTCTCCAATGCAATGCACATTGGCAACTGGTCGTTATATGTCCTAAGAACAATGTTGTCGTCTAGTTTTGTTCTTTGCACAATAAGCACGACAACTACTTGAAATGAATTATTAACAGATCAGTTGTATTTTGTAATACATTTATTTTATCATTAATATTTGAAATCAATATTTTAATTGTACAATATGAATGTGTGCTTCTCTTAACCAGTGCTTTGAAGAGATTCAACGATAGTCAAGGAACTAAATCCAAGGTTACAGCTAAATGGATTTCAGTTAAAGTAAGTAATTTAAAAACAATGATTGATGTCTTACTATGTACACTAATTTTTGGTTAACTTTGAATATCTTATTGAATTTAGTGTAACAAGCAAAGAGGAAGCACCAAATGTGGCTATAACGTGATGCATTGGATGTCAACGATAGTCCTATAAGATTTCAAGGATAATTGATAAATGATAACTGTTTATTTCAAAACTAATTTCATTTTTTATACTTGTTATTATTTACATTGATTAAGTTATGTTTTATTATATCATGTAGTATTTTACTGATCCAAGACCATTAGAACCAGAAAGAATAAAGGCAATTTGCATTCAATGGGCAAGATGTTATCTCAGAGTTAAAAATGAAACACTAGGTGTTTAAGGAATTTTACAATTGTAGAGTTATGTTTAATTACATTTGGTTATAGATGATCTTATGTATTGACATTATTGTTTTCTTTAAATATTTCTTATAATTGATAGTAATGATTCAATAATAATATAAAAATTTGTACAATGAAACTGCTTGTATTAGTATATTTTTTTATTTGTAGGTTTGGGTAATATTAAAAAATAGACAGAATATTAATTATTATTTTTTTGCAAAAAAAAACATTAGTTTTCCTAAAATTTGATGTTGTGGTGCACACAACAATATCGGTTTTTAGGATAACCGATGTTGTCAGGTGTAATCTTAATGAATTTGCATTACCAATTCAAGAGGGAGAGTGAGGTTCTTTTTCATGCTCCTTCTCCACTCTTATTGTTTCACCATTATATATAATCCACCACTGAACCTAGTTCAAATTAAGTTGCTATGTTGCATCACTTGTTCTCCAACACATCAATTTTAAGAATCTCAACTGCTACTTTCTTTCCCCTTGAACACTTCAACATTGAATGCTTCCAGTCAACTTGACTCAAACATAAAACAAGACAGGTATCAACATTTGGGGGGGGGGGGGGGGAAGAAGACAATGAGTGTGATATTTCTATCTATACCAAAAATTTAGCATAAATCATCTCAGGGTATCCAAGAAAATAACACGAAATTATCCCAATTAGATATATGAAGTCTTAGAGAAAGATTATAAGCATAAATTATAGTAACACAAGTTATGAAAAAAGGAACATAATATTGAAATTCAAGCATGGAAAACAACATTATTGCTTTTGCAGTGAAGAAAGAGAAAAACAAAAAGATTAATCATGCTATTAAGGTTAACAGGAGAACCTCTAGCAGATATCTTCGGGAACAATAATGGATTAGAGTCAATGTGGGCTTTGGGGACCTAGTAGTGCATGATGGTATAGTCACAGGGATCTGTGGTGTCACCGAGAAAGGGAGAAAGATAAGAAGAAACAAGGAAGAGGGAAGGCTGAAAAAAAAATGGATTGTTTGTGTCTTGCTCGCCTCAGGTGTGTCATTGTCACCTATCCAAATAAATTTTACACACTAATCGTAATCAAAAGTGAGTTAAAAAAAAAAAAGGAAATTTGAAGCAACTCAGACAGTGGCTCTACCTCAACCAACTAAGTTAAGGGTGTATTGAATTAGAATTTCAAAGGATTTTAAAAGTTTTTTATAAAAAAGTTTTATGGTATTCAATTAGAATTTTTAAATGGTATAAATAAGTTTTGTGGTGTTCAACTAAGACTTTTAAGATTTTTTAACGAGGACAACAAAATTTGGTGGTATTCAACTAGGATTTTATAACTTCTAAAAAGTCTTTTGGTATTCAAAATATACAAATATCGATGCATTATTTTTTAAGAAGAATTTCAATGGATTTTATTAGATCTTTAAGTACAAAACATCTATAAAAAAATCTTGCTCAAACCCTTGAGATTTTGCTAGACTTTTTTTTTCTATTGGTTAATAGACTTTCTTTTCTCTCATCACACATATCTTCTTCTCTCTTTAAAATTATTCAAGATGTGTGTGTCATATATATTTCTCCTATTCTTTTGGAATAAAAAATATCAAATATACTCCTCCCCTTTGTAATTTTTCATGTGTTTTCTAAATTAATATATGTCTTATGTGTCAAGACTAACTATGCATTCCTTATACTAACTATGTTCATCACTGCTTGGCGCAATGTTTTCATGATCGTGAGCCTTAATTTTGTCATCCACATAACTCAATAACCCTCCTACAAATTTTCCACCTTCACCACTCCCTCCTATCCTATTTAAACATGTCATTAGATTTATCATCAAATAATTATAGTAATTAAAAATAATCAAAAAATCAAAGTATAATTTTAAATCTATTGTTCAAATCAAAAAGTGAGAATGAGAAAATACTATTGTAAGAAGGGTTAGTATAGGAGAGCATAAAGCTATGATCAATTTAGCTATTAAAAGATTAAGAAAAAATACCTCATCATTGTTCATTATTTTTTTTACTAACACTTGTAATTTTGAATGTATTTTTAAAAATTCATAGAATTTTTTCAATCTTATAAATCCATAAAGTCCTTTCAAATATTTTAAATTCTTATGATATAAATTCATTAAAATTCAAACTATCATAAAAGTCTTGTAAAAACAATCTGATAAGTTATAATATTTCTACATAATCTTTAAAATCTACAAGATTTTTTTATGCTAAAATAATTTTTTAAAATCCTAAATCTCCTTAGTATCAACCTTTTTGTTATTACTTAGGTTAGGGATGAGTATACGGACCCAGGTCCACATATCATTATGTTAAGCCCACTAACCTAACGAATAACAAACCTTTCTTTTAAAATTTGAATTGTTAGAGATGTATAAAACGCGAGTTTCACAAGTCAAACCTTAAAGAGGTCAAACAAGTTTGTATACCCACCCTTAATTTAGACGATTAGTTTCTTGTGACCATTTGTTCTACAATGGAATTTATCCACAAGTAATTTTGAATAAGTATTTTCTTATATTTAATTACCTATTTATCCACGGACTAGTTATGACTATTTCAATTAGTTGTCAAGATAGTTGATACATTATATCATGTATTCCCAAATCTAGTTGTTGTCAGAGGAACAAAGTAGTCATAATTGTGGGTATTTCATAAGTTGTAGTACCAGTAGGCACTATGGTAGACATAGTGTTAGTTGAAGGATTTGGCAATGTCGTTACCATCGGACTTGTCATCAAAGAGGTGGGCATTCCTACCAACTAACGAATTCTTTCCTTGTTTCGATCCATTCTTCTTTTTGGCTTGTTGTTCCATCTCACTGTAGTGGTCTTACCAGAATGCAAATGTATAAGTTCACACAACTCTGCCTATGATTCAAATTTTTCAATCAATTCACCTACTTTAGTCTCACCGGACATGTCAATTTTGTTGTCACGTGAAATAACAAGCTTAATCGAATTTGTTTTGGCTAATGTTTAGTTGTTTGCTCCAACATGATTCCAAAATTTGAATCCCTCATCAAAATTTGGAAAAAGTATGAGACTAAAAGATAAATTAAATTGAAAATAAAAAAACAAAAAACTAATAAACTGAAATAAAAATATCTAAAAAAGATAACTATATTGATTGATTAGTTTGATTGTTCTTTCTAACTTTTTTCAAACACCTATTTATACAAAAAAGATCATAAATAACTAAGGTCGTGCTTGTCCATGTTAGGCCACTAACTAGCTAGCTACCATGATATCAATTTCAGCTAGTTTACAAAGGCTTTGGCTAATCTCATCTTGATCCTCTTACTCTTGAATCCGATTTTTATTCTTATCTTTAAGACACATTCAATTAAACTTATCTTTCACTAATTAATTGCTTATTTTGATCATTTGACATTTCTTGGATCCATGATAAGTGAAAATCTCTTGTTGACTCTGACTTTGCCAAGTCGTTATACAATGATAATAAATTTAAATAATTTAAAATTTATTTTTCTTTATCCTCGTCTTTATAATTCAGCAACAATCTTATCTTCTAACTTTATCGGATGGGCTTGTTAAAATAACTTATGAGGAATAACAATAAAATTAAAATGTAATCGCTAAATATAATAAAAACCCATAAAAAAAGAGAGAAAAAAAACACCAGTGCAAGTATTTTACTGGTTTATATATAGGCTAAGGATTTTTACCTTTTATAAAAAAATTGAATTATTAGAGATTCTCCAAGTCACTTTTATTTTTTATAATTATAGAAAAACAGCCGTTGCTCTTGAAGTCAATTCATACGTTCACGAGACCGCATCTATTCCCTTAGTACGCTGTCAACCACCGAACCGTTTGCATAATTGTTGGCTGCACTTTTTCACTTCTCAGTTCTCACCTCTTTCTGTCATTCTTCTTTCATACACTTTTATTTTCTCTATGGACCCAAACACAACCGAAACCGAGTGGGGTTCGAAGGCATGGCGGCTTCTCTCCGAGGTCCGTTCCCAATCCCCACTCATTCAATGCATCACCAACTTCGTCTCCATGGACATCGTCGCCAACACCCTCCTCTCCGCCGGCGCCTCCCCCGCCATGCTCCACGCCGCCGAGGAGCTCCCCGACTTCACCCCGCGCGCCGCCGCCCTCGTAGTCAACGTCGGCACGCTCTCCCCCTCCTGGCTCCCCGCCATGAAGGCCGCCGCGCGCCTTTGCATGACTCTCGCCACGCCCTGGGTGCTCGACCCCGTCGCCGCCTCCGCCTCCGCCTTCCGCCTCGACGCCTGCCGCGAACTTCTGAAGCTCAGGCCCACCGTCGTCAGGGGAAACGCCTCCGAGATCATCGCGCTCTCCCAAGCCTCCGCCGCCGCACAGCCACACACCAACGCTGCCTCCAAGGTGATCGATCATCAATTAATTATAAATCATACAAATTGATATAAATTAAAGTAATTATTATAAAAATGAGCAAACTTTTATCATTCAGCGCAAGAATTTGTGATTGATTAGACAATAATTGTGCATTCTAATTATAATTAATAGTTTTTTTTTATAATTTTTATCTTTTAATAATTGAGTATAATTAACATGATATGGGAGTTTTAAAAAGAATAGTTAAAGGGTAAAGTAAGGAAATAATTAAAAGATAAAGTAGTGAATAGTTTCGAAAGTAGTTAAAGAATAAAATAGTCTAGTTAAAAGCAAATGTTTTGTCTGTGTTAATTTGTTCCTAATGCTACGAAGAAGCAAATGTAGTCCTTGGGTAAATTTAATTTTTCTAATGTTAAGGACCAAATTTACCAGTATTGTAAATTTCAGGGACAAAATAGTGTTAATAATGTCAAGGACCCAAATTGATCGTTTGTGCCAAACTAGATTAAATTGATGTTTTGCTTATTCTTCTTATGGTATTCATGGAATAAACATTAGAGTGCTTGTAAATGAGTAATGACTACTGGCCCAATATTTCTTCAAAAAAAATATGTTTGGGGCTCTTTGAAAATTTAACTAAAACATTCATTAGTTGTTCTCTCCCCTTCTATCTGAGAAAATTAGTCACTACACATTGTCAAGGGTGTGGACAGTGTTCACAAGTCAATGGATGCGGTTGAAGCAGCAAAGTTGTTAGCTCGGACAAGTGGTGCAATAGTTGCAGTGTCAGGAGCCACGGACATTGTCACAGATGGAAATCGAGTTGTTGGGGCTCATAATGGGGTGGCGATGATGCAGAAAATAACAGCAACGGGATGTTCAGTCACTGCACTGATTGCTGCCTTTGTTGCTGTTGACAAAAGCCATGCTTTGGATGCTGCAGTGTCTGCATTAGCTGTATTTGGTGTTGCTGGTGAGCTAGGAATGAAGATGGCTAAAGGTCCTGCATCGCTTCGAATGCACTTGATAGATGAACTCTATGGGCTTGATGAATCTGCCTTGAATTCTCATGTTAATGTCACCAGTTTGTGATGAAATGTGAAGATCTGCATTCAAATTGATAATTAATTATCATAAAATTCGCATGTATCATGGTTGATAGTTGTCTATCAATGGTGTCCATTGGTTGAATTGGAAGGTGGATCGTATTAGTTAGCAATAGAGATCCCTCTATAATTTATGTCAATAATAATCACTGGTAGCTACCTCTGGTAATAACAGTTTGTTCCTGTAGTTAAAAATATCTCATGGTTTCAGCCCTTAATTTAGTTTGGTCAACATTTTGTATGTATAGGTTTATTTTGTTGAAAGTTAACTTCGTAATTTCTGTTTGATGTAGAGGAATGGGTTTGGTGGAAATTGTTTATGAACTCCTGATGCATTGTTAATCAGATTGTGAACCGGTAAAGTTGAGTGTATATATGAATTAACAAATAACATTTTCTTATATGCCATGCTTCATATGCAGTAAACTTTGTCTTTTTTGTTTGTCTGCGTTTTTTCTGATTATTTTCCATCCTACATTTGTTTTGCTTTATTTATGGCTTATGTCCACACCATAGCTAGTGCTTTCAGCACTCATTATAGCTTATGACTGATTTGCTTAATTTTTATTTTAGTTTTACTTGTAACCTATCATTTTCTGAGTCCAGCATTTATTGTTTCTGCTGTTTAGCTTGTATTGAAAAATCAAAATTCAACCTCCAAGTGACAGAATTCATCATTTAGGAAAAAAAGAAAGAAAAAAAATCACCATAAAGTTTTTTGGGATTACAATTAAGATTTCAAATGCATTCTGCAAACAAAGTATCAAACTGACAATATACAAGACCAATCTCATACTCATCCTTAATCAAACAGCACCCAATTGCTTTTAGATTTCCACACTAAACTTTCAGTATTTCAAATAGATAGTGATCCTCAGCAGTGTCTCTGCACCATCAGTGGCAATCTGTCCTGGTGGGATAAGAGCTCTCAGTTCAGCAAACCCCCTTGCATTCTTGAACTTCCCTGTGCCCCCCATCACAGATATTTGTGACATGGTGCTTCCTATCCTGTACAAGCCATAAAAGTTCAAGCTATCACCATATTCCCCTCCTTCAAAGAGGGCTGTAAATGCCATCATCTGTCTTGTCCCATCTGCTGAACTTGCCACATACACCCCTTGAGCCTTCCCAACTATTTGGGACCCCAACTCAGGTTGAGAGGTCAATATGTCATCAATAACAGTGATTGTACCAAAGCCTAGTCCCAGTCCATCAGGTCCTAACTGCAGCTGGGCATTGTTTTGATTGTTATTACCTGAGTTTGATGCAAATGAAGTACCAGCCAATCCAGTACCTAAAGGGGTACCAAAAACTCCATTGACGGTGGGGTTAGCACCATTGGCATTGGGGATGGGAGTCCCTTGGGTGTTGAATCCTACTGGCATTGCAAAGGGTACTTGACCACTGTATATGCTCCCCAGCAAGCCAGTTACAGGTCGAGCCGTCGGGTTGCTGCCCCCTAGAATGTCATGCATGTATAGCTCAATAACATGTTCTTTCCCTGTGGCTGCAATGGGGTCAACTGTTGCTATAGTCGTTGCCAAATTCGCAAAAGCAAGCAACATTGCCAGGGAAGCTGCAGTTAATGATCCCATTCCCATAGCCATCTTGTTTCCTAGTGTTTCAGATGTAGATGCCATTTTTCTATAAGGTAATGAATCTTTGAGAGGATGTGGAATGAAATGCATGTCTTGGTATTATATAGGAGGCAACACAGAGTGTGTTGGAGTGGTTGTGAGGCATAGGTGATAATGTAGTTGTTCAAATTAACAGGAAAGTAGATTAGTTGTGCCTTAAATTCTACCAAAATAAATTAGTCAACATTTGTGTTCAGTGGCATTGTTTAGATGTAATGAAAGAAAGTAACTGTGCTATGAGGTTCATTGTGTAGAAATCCATGGGAGAAAGCAATAATTTGTTGGGTCACAACTACTCCTTTTCAAATGCTTTCGTTATGAAAGATCTTGTCTAAGACACAGCCACAGGACCGTGGAGGAAAGTCAGAAATTTGAGAGGTTTAAGTACAACTAAACCAAGATCTCTAGACAATAGCTTAATTAATTATTTGACCCTCTAATGGGGAAGAATAATACTTGTAAGCGTATGAACTATGTTGTACTAGTATTTTCGAACATTATTTATTAATGTTCCAAGTTATCATTATCTTTTTGTAACAAAAAAAAAAAAAAGAACAAGTTATCATTATCTTTTGTTAAACCAATTGAAGGATTCTTTTTTTTTTTTTTTGTTTACTTCATAATTAAAGGCTTTTTACCTCTGTTCAATCTATTATTTGTCTCTTAATATTTAAACTAGTGAAATACCCTTCATTTACCTTCTTTCGAAAATTAATAATTGTACCATGATCCCATATAACCAAGTATACCAACAACAATAGTATCCAATTCTTATATCATTAAGTAAAATTGATTAGATAGATTAATTAATGTTATTGGACTTGATCAATAATTCTTCAGCAACATATTATTTTGAGTTATGCATTTTTTAAGCTTATATCAACGATTCACTCATGTGCAAAGTTAAAGAAAATAAATTTACATATCCGGCCTTTGCACTCCAACAAAAAAGTGGCTATTGAAATGAATATAAAACCTAAATTTTATAAAAACAATATGATTCATAGAAAGTAACACTTAGAGGAAAAATGTTAAGATGAGACGGCATATTTAATTGAAAATGATTTCTTTTTGTTTTGATTATTTTATGTGTGTGTGTTCTTCTCTAGTCTTTTCCCCGTCATTTTTAAATTATTTATTGAATTAATGTATTTTCTCTTACCAAAAGAGTTTATTGTTACCACTTTGGTAAGGTATAATTTTAGAGGGAGTGAACTGAGTTATTTTCAAAATTTTATAGTTAATAAGTGAACAATCACGCACTCAAGGTAACCCTTCATACCATTAAACATATTAACTGCACATGTTTTGAACTAAAAAAATGCTGGTTGGCTTTATTTTGTGCTATCGTCATTTGATGCTTGCCATGACTTTTGTTTTCTTTTGTTAATTTTGGCTTTGAAAACTAGTTTTCTACTGAGTGTTTTCTGAACAGAGTAGAAGTTCTTTTGTGCTTAATTTTTTTGGTTCGGTTGCTAACTTGCCATACAATTCAATCTTGTACCTTGTAATAATATACTGGTGAATGCAGACAAGAATACTTCTTCTGACTGTAATAAATATTTGTTTTATAAAAAGAAAAAAAAAGGCAAATGCTATCAATTGGAAGCAATTATAGAAATTTAAGATACATGTGTATTGAGATGTTGTGTGCATCGAGTTGTGAGTTATGAACCTTACAATCACACGACTATAAGATCATTTAAAGGTGACGAGTTAAAGCGCAACGAGTATTATGATGAGATCCACTGTGGGAACCCGACGAGTTTAATCACTTTGAGACGCAATGAATAAATTATTTTGAGAACAATTGAGGAGTCGTGTGTTTTGTACAATTCATAGATATAATTTGTGTGCTAAAATATTTTATGAGTTGGACCTGAATAAGGAGGGAGAGACTCTAACAGACTCTTCAGAATCTAGGCCTTGGAGGTAAATACACTAGATTTGAGTGCTCCTTTAAGTCTATGTCGATCCTACATGGTTGGAACATTTTCACAAAACAACATAACCCTGATTAGTCTCCCTATAATTTCACCTAGTGAGAGTGACTTGACTTACTAGTGTGCGGTTTATCTTGTCATGCACTCCTAGGCGCTCGAAGAGATTGTATATAGGATTGAATCTTAGTGTATCTATTGCATAACACTTATGTAATGATCATTGTGATTTGTTATGTGATGGTGAAATGTTGTGTTGTGCTTGAGATGTGTTGTTTTGAACACGTGATTAATATGAAGGTGTAGAATATGATTTTGTGATTAGATTCTTAAGACAAGTGATGTTACACAATAAATGGTAAAATGATGTGAATTATGCTAAGTTGAGTTTCTTTTACTTATATTATATTATATTTTATATGTGTGTGTACTTTCGTTTATCTCTATCTGTTTATGAATGTGATAACTTACTCCTTGTGTGTGGTTAGGTGGATTGTTTTAAAGAACCTTGTGTTAGAGGACGCTGAGACACAATGGTTTGATAGGATGTGACAATGAGACATGAGTTTTTATTTTAATTGTATGATGTTTTGAACATATTATTTTACTTTATTTTATTTCAGTACTTGACTTGAATTCTTTTGTAAACTTAGACGGCCTTATCCTAAGCCGAATATGTTTTTAATAAGTTTTATTTGACAATAGTGAAACAAATGTAGTCCTTCTACACACCTGGATTTGTTTACATGATTTGAATAAAATTGGTTAAATTAAATTCTACATTTTTATATATTTTTTTATTTATATGTATGTCTTGATAGAAAGTGTCAAATATTATATGTATAGATATCAAAACAAGGCTATTTATTAATTTTATTATATTTGTAATTTTATTCAGGATGGTTGAGAAACACTTTTAGACCTTTGCTCAATCATCTTGAGCAAGAGAAGTTACCAATCTTCTCTTAACATTGTATCCTAAAGTATATTAACTCCAAGTTTTCCTTTCTTTTCCTCTTTCCCATGGTAGTATTCAAATGGCAGATATGTTGAACTGGTTTTGATGATGTACATGTGATGTTTCTACGCTAATGTTACTTCAGATAATTAGAGGCAAGGAATACAGACGTTTTTTTTTTGTCGACAAGGATTATAGAGGTGCTACTTTTTTATGTGGACAATGGTCGTAATTATGAGATACATGCACCGCATAGAAATTAATCTTTTAATTGAAGAAAAATAACAAAAGGCATTTTTTGTGTTGTGTGAGTGTAGAGTTAGGGAAATGGGGAGATCCTTTATACACATGATTCTTGGAGAAGGTGTTGCTGTTGACTGTGTTAATCTTTATTTGTAGTTTTTTTTTTTCTTAATACAATACACTAAGTGTTTGCAAAATCATTAACTTCTTTGTAGCTAATTCTTTTATGATCCTCTACAATTCAATTGAAACTTGCTTTGTTATTATTAGATTTTAAGTTTAATCTATGGCTAAAATATGTACATAAGTTTAGTTTGGGCAATATTTTTTTTTTGATCAATTAGTTTTTTTTAGGAGAGGTGATCAATTAGTTTGGATAATAATACCTGAATTGAGTAAAATTAATTTATAAATTGAAAATTAAACTTAAGTTTAAATATTTTTTTTAATCTTTATACTTTTGCATTTTTATTCTTGTAAAATTATTTTTATTTTAATCATTCTAAATTATGTGTTTTATTTTAGTTTTTAAAATACTTTAGATAAAAAAATATTAAAAAATTTAGAAATAAAAATAAAAAACATTAAATTAAAAAAATAAAAAAAAAATTTAAACCTTAAAATAGCTATTGGAGTAACTTCATATTCTCCCTGCATTTACGATGGAATATGACCAATTCTGCGTGAAAAGTTGCCATGGGCATTTCTATTGAGAGAACCCAATGATGTTGTCACTTCCTACGGTCCAAAAGGCTTTTATTTTTTAAAATGCAAAGAAGGTCAACGAGTATAAGATATATCCCGACCCTCCATGTATCCTTGCAGCTATGTAACATGGTGAAAAAATAACACGAGAATAAGACAGATCTACATGTTATACAAATATCATATTATACATTAAGAAGGACTTAAAATGAATTAATTACTATTACTTATACTAACAAAATATATTTATTTATTTTAATCCATTACTTAATAAGTCTACAATTAAGCATATCTGATCTGAAGTAATTATGGGATAAGTAACCTTATGAAAAATTACATAAAGGTAAAATATGTTGAAAAATCTTGTATTGATTTGTAATGACAATCATTTGATTCTGAGAGCAGCAGAAGCATATTATCGAGGTCTCGAAATAGACTATCTATGAAGGATTTTATCTAAAAAATTCTAATCAATCAACAAAAAAGTTTAATAAAATATCACAGTATAACATACCATGTAATGTGAATGGACAAGAAATCAACCATCAACGGTGTTACACCCCACCAAATACAATTCATGTGTCATTGGCCATGAGAAAGTGCCAACTAAACTTACATAGAATTCATGAAATTCTCATTATCCAACACATTATAGTGTTCATGCAAAGTCTCAACCTTTTTTTCCACCGTACCTTTCATGCAAATCTCTGGTAAAAAAACATGTTTTTTCCGTTTGACATAATTTTTTTGTGTTTTTCAACATTTAAAGTTCCTCCTAAAAGGAAGCAAACTTTGCCATATCAACATGTAGATCCCCATATAGATCTTGTACCATATATAGCAACCCATATTCACATGGCACCCATTCTCACACCATCCTCCCACTCCCCATTATCGACCTACTTGGTCCCAACTTAATCTAGAATTATACTGAACCGTTTGCGTGGCCATAAATACCATGAATTTTTCCTAAGTTTCTTTAAATGTCATTAATACCCTGTCTCCTAAGCACTCTTAGGTTTCTCCAATGGAGAAGAAATTGTGAAACAAAATTAGTTGACTAGAAGAAAACACAAGACCAATTAATCTCATAAAATAATCTATAATCAAACAGGATGCAGATTATTATTTTATTAGATGAAAAAGCTAATATACTTATATTTAATCAAAGATGAATCGGAATGGTTGCATGTAAACATAACATGTCCCAGATGTTAGTTCAATCCACTACACACTCTTCTCACAGATAAACATAAGAAGCTTGGAAGAATTTTGTAAGTCTTCCACATTTAGTTGTCTATAACAAAGTAAGGATGTGATAAAACTGTTGTTATACATCAGAGATATCTCTGAGTTGCTGACATGAAAAATTGCAAAAATAGATTTTATTTTCAATTGAATATGTGAATGGTACATGGGAGGTATACATAGAATGCACACTACATAAACAAGAACAATAATCTAGTCTAAAAATCAGGGGAATTGATCTCCCTCCCCATTCTAAATATGGTAAAGACAGAGATGACAACCAATAATTATGTACATAAAATCCTACTGAGTTGTACGAATAGAATATGTTGATTATGCGTTCATATTCAACATTCTCCCTCATCATGGATGGTAGATATCTATCATATCCAGATTGGATCTGATATTCTAGTATACATTCCTTGGTGGGCTTTCGTTAGGATGTCCGGTGTCTCTTGACATGATGGAACATGATTGACACTTGTAATCTTACGATAATTTAATTGTCCTTAATGAAATGTATATCTATCTCCACATGCTTTGTTCTATCATGATGAACTGGATTTCTTGGCCATGCTTATAGCAGCATTGTTATCACAAAATATACTCTTGCTGTAGTTGGTAGGAATTCTGATTTCAGTCCGCAGTCACTTGAGTCATATTCCTTCACAAATATTATGTGTCATAGCTCTAAATTAATTATGCTTCTGCACTACTCCCACCCACAACAGATTGTTTCTTGCTTCTCCAAGTTGCCATGTTCCCCATTTCTTGTAGTTGATTTCCTGTCAAATAGACATCCTACCCAATCCGAATCAGTATAGACTTCAATACCTTTGTTTGAGTTCGTCTGGAAATAGAGCCCTCGGCCTGGTGTACCTTTAAGGTATTGGAGGATTCTATTCACATTTCTCATGTCAGTTTCAATTGGGTTTGACATAAAATGACTAGCCACTAGACATGCTGACCGTAAAACCAATGTCTGGTCTAGTATGAGTTAGATAGATTAGTTTTCCAACTAGACTTTGATATCTATATTTGTCAGCTGCTACACCCTCCTCTTCACTCCTTTTGACAGGTCCTATGGGAGTATTGGCTGCTTTTCATCCAAGCATCCGTATTTCTTGAAGTAAATCCAAAGTGTACTTCCTTTAATGAACAAAAATACCATTCTTTGTCCGAGCAATTTCCATCCTTAGAAAATACTTGTGTTGGCCCAGATCCTTGACTTCAAATTCCTTGGCTAGAAGATTCTTCAGATGATTTATTTGATCATAATCGTCTCTTGTAATTACAATATCATCTACATAGACAATAAAAAAGCTATCTTTCCATCCAAAAAATGCTTAACAAACATAGTATGGCTTGTTTGGCATTAAGCAAAATCATCTTGCTTGACAACTTTTGTTAGCCTGTCAAACCACTCTTGGAGATTGTTTAAGGCCATACGGAGATTTACTAAGCTTGCACACCATGTTTAAGGTGCTAAGTGATTCAAGTTTGAGAGGTGATTTTGTATGTACCCGAATAAAATTGAGTTTAGCAACATGTGTGAATGTCTCTTCATAATTTATTTCATATGATTGTGTAAATCCCTTTACAACCAACCGAGAGCCTTGTACTTATTTATACTTCCATCAACATTACATTTAATTGTGAATATCCATTTAAATCCCACTATTGTCTTCCCTTTTGGAATAGTGGTGACTTCCCATGTGCCATTTGTACAAGTGCTTGAACTTCTTCTGTTACAATTGCTGCCCATTCGGGTCTTGTATCTCTTGAATATTTCTTGAAATTTCTACACTGTCAACAACTGCTACAAAGGACTTGTATTTTTGTGACAATTTTCCACAAGAAACATATCTCTCAATAGGGTGTTGAGCACAAGTTCTCACCCATTTTCTCTTAGCAATAGGAATATCAGTATCTTTTGAATTTATATCAACAGGTTCAAGGTTAGGAAGAATGTAGAAGCAAGCCATTTTGATATTTTAATGATGACAAAGGATCATGCTCTTAAGTTATTTTGATGATTTGATGATACCAAAGGATCATGCGCTTTTCAAGTTTCATTCAAGACAAGAAGCCAAGAAATTCAAGATATATGATCAAGATAAACTCTAGAGTTGTAGGAAGGGAATTCCAAGTTGAAACAACAAGACGTTTGGCCAATGAATTTAAGCTAAAATGTTTTTACAAGAGATTTACTCTTTGGTAATCAATTACCAGATGATGTAATCAATTGATAGTGGCCAAAATACTTCCTGAAATACTTTTAAAATGTTTTTAGATGTTTTTGAAAACATGTAATCGATTACATAAGGATTGTAATTGATTACCAGCAGTTGAAAATATTTATTACAACTATTAGAAATTTGAATTCAAATTTTACACCCTGTAATCGATTACACATGGATGGTAATTGATTACCAGCAATTATTAAACGTTTTTAATTCAAATTTTAAAGCCTGTAATCGATTACACAAGTCTTGTAATCGATTACCAGAGGAGCTTGTCAGAAAATATTTTCCAAAAGTCACATCTGTTCAATTGGTATTTGAATGACCATAAAAGGTCTATTTATATGTGACTTGGAACACAAATTTGATTAGAGTTTTTCTGAACAAAAAGTCTTATCCTCTGAAAAGAAAAATTGTCTTATCCTCCAAAACATGCCTTGGCTAAAAACACTTACAATTCAATAAGGAATTATTTGAGTGCTCCATTGTTCAATCTATCTCTTTCAAGAGAGATTTCTTCTTCTTATCTTCTTACTTCTGAAAAGGGATTAAGAAACTGAGGGTCTCTTGTTGTAAAAAAATCTGAACACAAAGGAAGGGATGTCCTTGTGTGGTTCAGAACTTGTAAAGAGTTTTTACAAGATAGTTGAACTCTCAAGCGGGTTGCTTGGGGACTGAACGTAGGCATAAGGGTGTGGCCGAACCAGTATAAAACTGAGTTTGCACTTTCTCTTCCCTTAAACTCTTTTATTTATTGTTGCTTTACATTTACATTCAGATTGGTTATTTTGAATCATCTTTTAGAAATCTATCTTTAAGGGAAATTGGAACTTGCATTTAAATTAAAGTAGAATTTTAATTGAGGAAATAGTTTGTAATATCTCCTAGAGCCCAATTGGATTCATGGTTTTGCATTGGAGTTACACTTGACTCTACATCCCTCCTCTTTTTTCTCTTATAAACCTTCTAGTTATCTTCTCGTGTTTATGGACCATGATTCTATTGAGATGTAGTTGAAACTTTAACTACATTCTGTTCAGTTTCTACTACAGGTTTTGTCACAACCTCTTGTCCTTTCAGCTGGTTTAGGTATAGGTTCGACTGTTTGAGTGTTATGGTTTTGGTTTGGTAAGGTTTGTGCAAAAGTAGTGCAGGTTTGGTTATCTCAAGAGCCAAAGGTTGGCATTCTAAGTTTTTAGTTGGATAGGTGTTTGGTTCCTCCCCCTGAAGGCCAACTTTTGGGTAATATGACTGATTTTTAAAGAAGGTTACTTCCATAGTGTGGTAAAAAAAAATTAGTATGGGAAAGTAACACCTGTATGCTTTTTGACGAGGAGAGTAACCAAGAAATGTGCATTTGATGGATTTGGGGTCCAATTTGCTACGATGAGAGTTTAGGTTGCGGACAAAAGTTGAACATCCAAAGATTTTTAATGGAATGGAAGAAAATATTTTGCAAGTTTGGGAAAAAGGTTTGAAGTGTGGAGAAGGGGGTCTTAAAGTCTAGAATACGGGAAGACATTCTATTTATTAGGTAAGTTGCTAAAAGGATGGCTTCTCCCCAAAATTGTTTTGGAACATTGGAGGCTAGCATGATTGATCTAGTCACTTCCAAAAGGTGTCTATTTTTCTGTTTCACAACCCCATTTTGATGGGGGCGGGGTGTTCATATAAGAACTTTGGTGAACAATTCCAACCTTTTGAAGATAAGAATTTAGAGCAAGGTTGTAATACTCATGACCATTGTCAATTTTGAGTACCTAAATCCTGCTTTGAAATTGTGTCTACACCATATTGTGAAAGATTTCAAATATCCTCCCTACTTTTGAAATTTCCTTCATTAGAAACACCCAAGTGACACGTGTGTGATCATCAATAAAGGTGACAAACCATCTTGAGCCAGTAATGTTGTGAACTCGTGATGGTCCCCAAACATCACTATGAATTAGTGAGAAAGGTTTGAATGGTTGATATGGTTGGGATGTGTAATTGTTGTGTGTATGTTTAGACAATTGGTAGATTTCACACTAAATATGTTTCTTGTTTTTATTGAATAATGAAGGAAACATTTTTTCCAAGTACATGAAATTTCGGTGGCCTAATCTATAGTGCCACAACATGACAAAATTATCACTACTTGGAACTGTTGCTGCTACATAAGAATGATTCTTGAGTTTTTCTTCTAGTTTCTCAACTTGAAGGAGGTACAGTCCAACACACTCTTCAGCATTGTCAATCGCCTTCCCCGACTCCAAAATTTGAAATTCCCACAAGTTTGGGGACATGGAGAATAACTACTAAACAAAGTAAAATCTCCAGTCATGTGATTAGAAGCTCTTGAGTCAATGATCCATGACTTTTTTCTTTCTTTACTAGTGTTTAGGGCATGTAAAAAATTACCTCTTTGATTCACTACAATAGTAATACCTTTTTCTACAATTACCATAGACTGTTGAAGTAGTTTTTGAAGAGCCTCGATTTGTTTTTTGTTGAATGGAGATTAATTAGAATTTACCTCAACTTGTTGATGGTTAAAGGTTGTGTTGCCTCTGCCTTCCTTGCTTTTGAACTGCCTGGCTTTTAAAGGTTTTCCATGAATGAACCAGCACATTTCCTTGGTGTGGATTGACCTCTTGCAATGATCACACTAGGGGCACTTTTTCTTTTGTGGTGGTCGAGGCTGGTTTCCTCTTGCTGCCATTGTTGAGCTCTCAATGGATGGAACTGAGATGGATGTTCCCAGCATGAGGTTCCTCCTGCTTTCTTCCCTTCTTACTTCTAAGAATACTTCCCAAATTTTGGGAAGTGGTTTGGTTCCAAGGATCCCTACATGAACTTCATCAAGATTCTTGTTTAGTCCCAATAGGAACTTGTAAATCCTCTCTTTTTTCACCAACTCCTTATATTTCTTCTTATCCTTTGTACAACACCATGAAACTTCTTCATATATGATCAGCTATTACCAATGTCTGTAGAGTATGTTAAAATACTCAACAACAGAGGACTTCCCTTATTGAAGGTCATAGAGTATTTTTTTATCTCAAAAACAACATGTTTTGTCCATGTTTAAGTACATTTCCTTCACTGAATCCCATATATCTTTTGTAGTGTCATAGAACATGAAATTTTGACCAATTTTATTTGTCATGGTGTTGAGTAGCCATGTCATTACTTGATTGTTCTCAAGTTTTTATTTTTGAACATTTGCGTCCTTTTTCTTAAGACACTTTAAATCTTCTATAATGTAGCCTTCCCTTCCTTTTCCTTGAAAAAAGATCTTGACTAACCTTACCCATTGGGTATAGTTCTGACCATTCAATTTATGGCCAATGATGGGGTGAGTAAGCCACTCGTGTGAGCTGGTCAGAAATGATCCAATCTCCACCTCCACCGTGAGCAATTCATCATATTTTTGGTCTCCCATGGCTTGGCGACACTAGGTTTAGGGATGGTTCAGATCGAGCTCTGATACCATGCATAAATAGGTTTTATTTTCAATTAATTTGTGAATGGTACATATAAGGTATATATAGAATGCACATGACAGAAATAGGAGCAATAATCTAGCCTAGAAGTCAGGGGGATTGATCTCCCTATAAATGAAAATTCTAGATATGGTAAAGACAAAAATGACAGCTAATAATTATGTACATAAAATCCTAATAAGACCAATTGATCTGTTGATTCTACGTTGATCTTCAAAAAAAAAATATGAAGTTAACTGAAAAAACTACAAGAAAATGATACCAACTAAACATATATACATGGCCAGACAAGGAAGACAAGCAATAGTAGACGACAACATTTGATTATTATTTATTATATTATAACCTAACTAAGATCTAATTAATTTGCATTTTAAAATACATTCAGCAAGCAAATTGATAAGACCAATTGATCTTGTAAAATTGTATCTAATAGAATAGAACTCCAATTGCCTTCATGCAAATGCATGCATGCATCCACATAACCACACTTCAATAGCTCAAATGGACAATGATCTTGAGCAGTGTCTTAGCACCATCAATAGAGACTTGCCCTGTTGGGAAAAGAAGTCTTAGCTCAGCAAACCCTTTTGCATTCTTGAACTTTTCAGTGCCCCCTATCATAGACAACTATGACATGTTGCCTCATATCTTATACAAGCCAGAAAAGTTCAAGCTATCACCATACTCGCCTTCCTTGAAAAGCATGGTGAATGCCATCATCTGCCTAGTCCCATCGAAAGAACTTGCCACATACATCCCTTAAGCCTTCCCAACTACTTGTGACCCCAACTCAATTTGAGAGGTCAACACATCATCAATCACAGTGATTGTTCCAAAACCAAGTCCTAACCCATCAGGTCCTAGATGTAGTTGTGCATTGCTTTGGTTGTTGTTGTTGTTGTTTGGTGCAAAGGTGATGCCAGCCAAGCCAATGCCTAATGGAATGCCAATGACAACATTGACTGTGGGAATGGCACCATTGGCATTAGGGATGGGAATTCCACCTTGTGGGGTGTAGAATCCTATTGGGTGGCAAAAGGAACATATGCTACTTAGCAACCCTGTCACTGGGCGTGTCGTTGGGTTGCTGCCACCAAGAATGTCATGCATGTACAACTAAATTATGGGTTCTGTGGCTGCCTTGCAAACTAGCATTGCCATGAGTGCAAAGGCCAACATCATTGTAGCACAAAAAAGTGTGGTTAATGATCCAAAAGGCATGTTTTGTGTTTAATTAGTTTTTTGTTAAGGAGAATTGAATGACTATTTGGATTGAGTGAAATGGAATTCAACTCTTGGACTTATATAGTGTGACTAAGGAATGTAATGTGTGAATATTGTAAAACACTTATTACCATGTTCAATTCCTACAGATCAAAAAATATAGTGTGACTAAGGAATGAAATGTGTTGTGTGATGGAGTGGTTGTGAGACATGGGTGGTAATGAAGTTGTTAAGTGTTCCATGAATTTATTAGTTGTACATTGAGTAAATTAGATAAGTCAAGTTTTATGTTTTGGTTGCATTTCTTAAACATGTGTGACATCCTCTACCCTGACATACATATAAATAAGAAAAACATATAAAAAATGTGGAATTTAATTAAGCCAATTTTATTTAAAATCACGTACACAAATTCATGTGATAAAAGGTCACATTCGCTTCACTATTACCAAGTAAAACTTATTTAAAACATATTCGGCTTTGAACAAGGCCATCAAAGTTTACAAAATAAATCTTGTTAAATAGTGGAATAAAATAAAGTAAAATAACATCATGCAATTGAAATAAAAACTCATGTCTCAATGTCACATCTTATCAAAGCATTGTGTCCCAACGTTCTCTAGCACAATGTTCTTTAAAGTTATCCACCTAGTCATCTGCTCCCACAAACACATGGTTCGAGATCGTCACAGGATCCAAACACAAATAACACACAAGGAGTGAACTATCACATTCCTAACTAAAATATAGATAAACAAATACATATGCAAAATACATTATAAAAATATTTATCACATAACTCAACTTACTACATTCCATATCACTTCACCACTTTATCATTTAAAATTCATCATAGAAATCACCAATCACATTATACATGAATCACACACTCGAGTCAAGATATAACAACGCTCACAAATTTCATAATAAACAATTGAAAGATGTTATGCAACAATTATACTAAGACTCAAGCCTATATGCAATATGATATCATGTCAGTGAAAAACCACACTGGGGCGCTTAGGAGTACATAAAAAGACACGCCACAAAATGAGTATGTTAGGTCACTCTCACTAAGTAAAATCATAAGGTGACCAGTCATGGTCACTATGCTTTGCGAGAATGCTCCAACCATATGGGATCAACATAGGTTTAAAGAAGCACTCAAACCGAGTGACTTTATCCCTAAGGCCTAGACTCTGAAAAATTCGTTAGGGTTTCACCAACCTGATTCAGGTCCAACCCCTAAAACAACTTTTGCATGCATACACTGCTTATGAATTATACAATACCCATGACCTCACACTCATGTTTCAAACACATTTAACACATTGAGCTAGAATTTAACACTTTAGGTTCCTAACTTAGAACCCTACACTTTCCCTTTAACACTTTGTGCATAAATATTTTTCTCAAGGTAAACACCAATCAGGTTATTGTATAATTCACAACTCACAATGCAAGTATTGTCACATCAAGTAACCACACACTTATTCACAACCATATCTCATGTCCACAATTTAACATCTCATAATGTCACAATCCACCATCACATGTTTACGTGTATCTCACAAATTAACACACATTCAACTTTGCACTTATACTTAATCTCAATAACAATGTTATGATCTCAAAGCAACATGTTATCTCACAACTTATCACATATTAAATTTATCACTTACACATAATTTGAATCACAATTTCATGATCCCGATATAGCAATCTCACAATTATAATCATACATGAAGAGTTACAATACAATAAACATCCCAAAATAAATCTCAATTTGATCCCCTAAGGATCTCTACACATGTTCATTTAAACCCTAATTGCGATAAACTCACCCCTTACCTCTAAGCGAACCCCCGCGTGTAGTTCGGCAGCGATAGTGGTATCACAAGCGGTTCCCTAAGAATTTTTAAGCTTTTCCTCTGGTTGCTCTGCTAGGGTTTCCGAGCATTAGAGAGAAGGATAAGGGATTGAAACTTCATTCCACTATCCCCGTGCGAGGAGAATTTCTCTCACCATAGACATTATTTTGTAAATCCCAACGGTGGGGATTTGCGAAAAGGCCTCTAAACCTTATGTTCAAATTTCACAATGATCCAACAGTTAAGAAGTCTGGAATCATTGTTTTACTGGGATAGGTTTGGGTGTGTGTGAGAAAAACAAGGAGCTACGTGCGAGGGACATTCCCTTCGCCACATACATCATTTCAAAAATTCGAACCATTGGTATGTGAGAAAATAAGTTCCGAACCTGGTGCTTAAATTTTACGATGGTTCAATGGTTAATGAGTCTGTGAGCGATGTTTTACTGAGACATGAGTGCATGGGAAAAAAAAAGAGTTTTGGGATAGGAAGAAGGGAAAATGAAATTGAGAGAAAGAGAAGGCGTAGAGACATATCGTCAATGTGAAAACTAACCTAATATGTCTTTTCATAGCTAGGGTTTTCTCAGCCTGTTATTATTATTTTTTATTTTATAAATAAGAACTCTATTTTACTCCTTATCAAATGAATAAATAAAACATTATTTTTATTTTCCTTTAAACCATTATTTTAATTACTAAAATTATTTCTCCTTATTTATTTAATTATAAAAATCTTATTATTTTTATAAAATTCTATTTATTTTTAAATAAAATCATTTTCAATTTTTCTTCTCACATGCTCCTTTTTTTTCGCACATCAAATTTTCATTCATTTTTTCGTCAAGTGCCACTTTTAACATTCTCATAAACATTCTTTTAGGTCGAGGGTGAAAAATCACTATGATGAATATTAGAAATAATGCATATCCTCTGCAAGAATGGTTCAATTGTCCTTCACGTAATTAAAAATTTAGGAAAAGAGAAAATGAAGATTATAAATGATTCAAAGCTTGCTTACTAGATGCTTCAATCTGTTAGGCTTTAAAACTTGTGCAATGTTTGGACAACTGATTGTCGGTATCCACATGTCACTCATAATATCACCAAACGATTTATAAGTCTTTTTTCGTGTATGTATTTTGAAGCAAATATTTTTGTGTCTATCTTTTTTGCAAAATCTGAAAATAAAATTTATATAAGAAGTTGGCAATTTTTTCTAATAAAATTTTAAAGGAGGACTTAAGGATACGTTAAGTGATTGACTTGCATTTGCGTATTATTGTTTAATTCTTACCTTATCTCTTAATGGACCCTGCCAATCCATGTTTATGGTATGCTGTCCAAACCTACAATACAAAACATTGTACCTGAGGGGAATTTTATTCCTGATTTAAATTTAAATGATGAGATCAACAAACACTTAAAAATTGCCACCAACTCAACCATTAGTTTGTGGTCCATCACAGCTAAACCAATCACGATTTGTATTAACATCAGATTATAACCTTTCTAAGCATGATTTAAATTTAAATAATGTGTTTATAAGCACAAGGTGGGATATGAGAACCAATGCTACTAGCTTTGAAAATATATTTCAGCCAGGTCCTGCCACCCAAAGCAGAATATTTTATCATTTTATTTCATTCTAGACTTTTGCCTTTCAACCATTAAAGGCTAAGTGGGTTGAACAATAAAATACTATTAAAGAATAGCAAAAAATTTAAGAGGGAAGAATGTTGATTATTTAATGCCTTTGTCAATCATGCCATAACCGAGTCAGCTGTCGCCTGCCCAGTTCCATCATTATCCATGACTCTGTTATGTCTCACAACTGGGGAAATCAGCATCCATACTATTTAAATCAAATAAAACGATCGCAATTAAGATATGAATTTATCAAACTGCCTAGTTATACTTCACTTTGGCAATCCACTATATTAGTTATTACTATCATGTTTTGATGTTTATGTGTACATTTCAAGCATTATATTTGTCTTATCAATATGAGCAAGATTACGGTTGAATTTAAATATATTGGAAAGTTAGCATAACACTTTTTCTATGTAAGTAATAATCATTTTTACTTACTGTAAATTGTTGCTGCAAACCACTCATTTATAACTTACACCCATGTACTTATCCAGCCAACATCAATGTTCCACCAACATCAATGTTCCACCTGGTAGTTTGATGTGTGCATGATTCATACAGGAAGTGAAGAGCAAATTATATAAGATGTCAAAAATTATCATACATAAAGCACTGATTAACCACATGATGTATTAGGTTCCTTATTTTCTGGCTGAGTTATTCAGATCCCAACTGATGAACAACATTGCAAAGTACATTGCCCCCAAGGAGAGTACCATATGAAAAAATCCATAACGGTAAGGAATATCATCATCATGTTCAACTTTGATTTTTTTGAAAACTGGAAAGGACCAAAAAAATTATTTCAATATGTGGAGACAAACATCATTTTTACGATTTTATTATCACACTAATCATTTTCAACCTGTCAAATAAGGAAGTCGCATGGATTAAAATTAAGTAATTCTGGTTTTGGATATTGAGAAATTGATGAAAGGAATATGATCTAACTATTTGGTTATCTTATGGAGGGAACTATTTTCCCTTGACTTCTAAAAGAAAATTTTACTCCAACTTGAAGCATGGTTGAGGTGTCTTGTTAGATCAAAGCATTCAGCTTTAGAACTCCCTAATCTCTAGGAAAGGATTGAGAATGGGATTTTGAAGCAACAAGGAATCTTTCTGAATATATGGAGAATTGAAGACTCAGAAACCTGAAAGCATTTTGAATCAATGCCTGTGGAAAAGGATGCCATCACAATCGCAAATATGGCAATAAGAAAGCCCTGTTAAGAAAATAGAAAATAGTATATAACACAAAATAACAGGATGACTAAAGCATTCTTGTAAAGAAACATCTACAATATCAGATTGTGTCTATTTTAATACTAGTTCACACACAAACAGACGCAAAATAAAAAATAAAGACATATCCAACGATATTGCAGATTCTAGAGTCAACAAAATGAAAGAAAGTAGAGGAGGCCTACTCAAAAATCTAACTGTAGCATTGGTAAAACTTGCAAGAAAACTAGACAGTACAGTAAATGCCAATCATTGTAAACATGATCAGTTAAAATATCTATACATCTACTTCTATGTACTTTTTTGTTGTTGAGTACTACTACATGCTTTTGTAAAAATTCTTAAGGGGTTTCCTAGACTATCAATGATAGAAAACAACAGGATCTTGAAACCTATGGTTCTCACAAACAATCAATAAACAACAATAGATAATGATGCGTACCTTTCTCCATAGGAAGACTTGTATCTTTCTCCATAGGAACTTCTCTCCGGTGCACTTTGATTTCCTTGAAAGAGGAGAGAAATAAGATTTCACTTTCTTAGACCTTTCTTTTCTACCTCTCTCCATTCGTGATGGCTATGGGTGAGAGAGAACACTTTTCTGGTCAGAAAGGGGACCTTATTTCATGTTAGTGGGTATTAAGCCCCTTTTATAACCATTACTCTCATCAAGTAGCAGTTAGTTCTAAAAACTTCTCCTATTAATCTCAATTACAATTTAGCCCTTAATCGTTAATTATTTACTTATTAGTTCCTACATAAATCACATGCCTCTCACATGAGACATTAATTCTTACATTCTCCCACTTGGCTCATGTGACATTAATAAACATTATGGACTAAATAAATAAATAGATTAACTAACATAATGCGCATTAAAATTGACAAAATTGTTCTATACATTGGGTACATCATAATTTCATGATTAAGAATGGGAATCAATTCGAGTCATGGCGGTTGTACATCATCTAATCGACATAGTCTCTTCCATATACTACAAATTAGTCTTCTCCTTAATATGACCATTAGTTAGGAGTACATAATTGGTCCAACATAATGTCTTCATTCAAGACAAAACCTGTTAACATTACTCTAACACAAACATGCATGCAAACATAGAGAACAGGTAATCAGAAACATATCATAATTGAGCTCAAAGTGTCAGCAAAATTACATAAGGTAAATTACTCTTAATGATCATCAATAACAATAATGCCCATACTTTCAACATGTTCTATAATGTCTTGGGCAATAATCCCTTATTCAAAGGGTCAACTATCATAAGGTTTGTGCTAATATGTTCTATTGACACTCTTTATTTCCGAACTTCTTCCTTCACGACAAAGTACCTCAATTTCATATGCTTAGCACCCTTAGAGTACCTGTCGTTCTTACAAAAAATATTGTTGTGGAGTTATCACAATACATTTTCAGCGGCCTAGCAATATTGTTGACAATTCCAAGCCTAGAAATAAAGTTCCGCAGCCAATTAGCCTGAATTGTAGCCTCAAAACATACTACAAATTCAGCTTTCAGATGCAACAACGACTGATGCATACAAAATTTCTTTCATTTGTTTTCGTTCCATATCATTTCTAGGACATTATGTGAGACTAACTCTGTCTCATTTCTAAATTAGAATAGGCGATGTTAAACACCTTTCCATCTTGAATCTCTCTGGCACTTTATCGATGTATATACTTTCTGAGATAAGCCTAACAATCTTTGTGATCTATTATTGAATATTTCTATCCCTATCACATAGCTTACCTCACCCATATGTTTCACTTCAAAGTTTCTAGAGAGAAATTTCTTAGTCTCATGAAGAAGACCAAGATCGTTAGCTGCAAGCAAGATATCATCAATATACAGAATTAGAAAATAACCTTACTCCCACTGACCTTCAGATACATACACCGATAAACAGTATTTTCCTTAAATCTAAAGGAAATAATGGTATCATTAAACCTCAAATACCATTGGCGGGAAGCTTGCTTTAAGACTGTATATTGATTTCTTTAGTATGCACACCATGTGTTCATTTCCTTCAACTGAGAACCCCATTGGTTGGTCCATACAAATATTCTCCTCTAAATCTCCATTCATAAAGGCGGTTTTCACATCTATTTGATGTAGCTCCAAGTCATAATGGGCTACTAACATCTTGATAATCCTGAAAGAATCCTTTCGTGAGACCAGCAAAATGTCTCTTTATAATCGATGTCATCTTTCTGAGTAAATTCCTTAGCAACAAGTCTAGCCTTGTAACGTTCAAGGTTGCCATGAGAGTCACGTTTAGTCTTGAAGACCCATTTACAACCAACTCTCTTACAACCCTTTGATAATTCTACAAGGTCCCAAACACCATTATGTTCCATGGAATCTATCTCTTCTTTCATGGCATTTAACCACTTCTCAGAATTATCACAACTTACAGTTTGTGAAAACAAAACTCGATCATTATCATTAATGCTTAAGTTTGTTTTTGTTTCATGTAGGTATACCACATAATCATTTGAAATAGCTGGCCTCCTTTCTCTTTGAGACCTCCTTAATGCTACTTCTTGTGGTTCTTCCATAATAGGTTCATTATGCATCATGGGTTCATTATTGTGTTGCTCCTCTTCATTAATTTTGTAACAACAACTAAAAAGAGCAATCACCTTACTGCTAGAGGCATAAGCTAAAAGGACTTACACTCTAACTTCTTTAATTTCCACTTCTCGTGGAACTATACTCCCACTGATTTCACCATTTTCAATGAACCTTACATTTCCAGTTTCGACAATTCTCATACTATGATTAGGACAATAAAACATATATCCATTGATTGTTCTTGCATCCAATTTTCTTTCTTGCGGATTATAAATCCTTATTTCTGCCTGACAACCCCAAACATGCAGGTGCCTTATACTAGGAGTCCTATTTGTCCACAGTTCAAAGGTGTCTTTGGAACTTCCTTACTAGGAACCCTATTCAACAAATACATGGCAGTTTTCAAGGAGTACATCCACAAAGATACAGGTAAAGTCAAATTGATTAACATACTCCGAACCATATCCATTAAAGTTCTATTACGCCTTTCTGATACACCATTTTGTTGTGGTGTACCGGACATTGTGTATTTGTGCACAAATGCCACGTTTCTGAAGAAACTTAGCAAATGGACTTGGGTGTTGCCCAATTTCATCATATCTTCCGTAATACTCACCACCTCTATCATATCTAATAATTTTCACATTTATGTCTAATTGCCTTTTTACTTCATTCTAGCAGATTTCTAAGGCATCTATTGCCTAACAAATCTCGAGCAGTAACTAGACATAACTGTAACGTGAATAATCATCAATAATGGTGATAAAGTATCATTCCTTTCTGAAAGAACTAACATCAAAAGGTCCACAAATACCAGTATGCATAATTTCAAGAGGCTGAGTGCTTCTTATAGCTCCTTTCTTTGTATGTTTTGCTTGTTTTCCCTTAATACAACCCACACAAATATTTAGATCCATAAAATCTAGATAAGGAATAATTTCATTCTTTATTAGTCTTTCCATCCTTTCTCTAGAAATGTGACTTAAACGTTTATGCCACAAGAAAGCAGATCGTTCATTCACTAAACTATGTTTAGTGTCAACATTATGATGCAGAGTCAAAACAGTTTCAACATACAAACTGTCTAATTTCAATTTATATAAACCATCACAAAGGATACCAGTACCAATGAGATGATTATGCTTAAATAAATTGAAACATTCATTACCAAATTAAAAGAGTATCCAGTAACATCAAGTTTAGATAATGAAACTAAATTCCTAGATAAACTAGGTACATAAAGAGTTTCTAGTAAATCTAAATGATGTCCAGTGTCGAGTTTTACGCAATAAGTCTCGACTGCTTACACTGGAGTTTCACTCTATTCCCCATGAAAATGAACTTCTCATTTGGGCTTATGGTTTGGATTGTAAGGAATCTCTGCATAATGTTAGAAACATGAGTTATACATCCAGAATTAATCCATTATGTATTATGGGAAACTTCAGTTAAGTTTGATTCAAAACATACATGAGCATTAAGCCCACCATTCTTTTCGAACTAAGACTTACACTTTAGGCAATCCTTTTTTTTTTTGGAAATGTCTTAATTTCACAAAATTGACAATTATTGCCCTTTAATACATTTCTTCTGGATTTGCAAAGAGTCGTCATTGTTCTTTAATGACCCTTTGCCTTTATCATGCTTCTTCATAAATTTCTTTTCAAGCTCCTTGATTCCCTTGGTGGATAACATAATGGACTAAGTGACTTCCTTGATTCTTAAGCCTCGTTTCTTCCTGAACTAACATACTGTGCAATTCATGCACATTCCATTTATCTTTCATGGTATTATAGTTCATTTAGAACAGGCCAAACTCAGACGGTAATGAGTTTAGAATAAACTGAACAAGAAAGTTCTCATTCACAGCCATTATATTCCCAAGGTCTTAAGTCTTGCTGCAATGTTTGTCATCTCAATGACATGTTCATACATAGTATGTGAACCATCAAACTTCATGGTGGTCAATGTACTCATTAATGTCCCAGCAACAGACTTATCAACTGTTTGAGAGCACTCTCCTACTAATCACATAAACCTTTTAGCACTTTCGATTTTAGGGAGAGTTGTCTTAATATTGTCTGCAACAGTCATTCTCATCAACATTAGGCTGAGTCTGTTAGATCTTTCCCAAGTTTTATAATGAACTTTCTCTTCATTGCTACTAGCATCAATAATAGTAACAAACTTCTCTTCCAACATAGCCAGATCATGATCCAAAACACTAAGGTGAAATTGGACTTGCTCATTTCTGTCAGAGAAGTTAAACCCATTAAAATTGGTACAGATGATGTATAAGAATCCAATGAATTCAAAACATGTAATAAATAATAAAATTCACATAAGTGTTTTGAGACATAAAATACATGTCATACATATAATTCATTTAGATAACGGACAATGTATATTGATGTTCTCCTTTGGGTGATACACCAACACACAACATACAAACATAATGATGCTAATAAAATTTTAACATTATTTGACAATTAAATATGCACCAATCAGTAGTATATATTTCCTTTGGGCATATAAATAAAACTAATGATACACACAAATCGCCTACAATTATATTCATTAATTATAAGAACAACTAATCAACCTTTGGGCGATCCATAAATGCCTTATAACAATGAATTTCAATTACCCATAAACCAATAACCATATAATTTAGCATCCATTATTCTATGGGTAATCAAAATAATCATTAATTTTGGAATTAAATAACCTTACAAATTTGGCCACTTTGGTGACTAACAAATTCAACATACATTTAATTCCAACCAAGTATAATTGAAATAATCATTAATTTGGAATTAAATAACCTTACAAATTTGGTCACTTTGGTGACTAACAAATTCAACAAACATTTAATTCCAACCAAATATGTATGGCCTGCACATACTTATTGCTATTAACAATTCATAGCCATTCTATTAATTTCATTCTAGGCCATAAAATAATATTTTCATTTATTTGTGTTTTTGCATTCAAACACGTTCAAGCAAATATGTAACATATACATATATTTAATGCTACCAATAATTGCAAAACATTCACATTAATTTAATTATAGAACATAAACTTTCAATCCTTTAATCATGTTCAACAATAATTTTTTGGAAAAAAAAGATCAAGTGGGATTGGAAATAGCAAGCATTAGGTTGCAAATAGCAATTTCCAAAATTTATTTTTCTTCCCTACAATAAACGTACCTGCACAGTGCAACTTTTCAAAATTGAAATTGAATCTTTACTTTAATGGTACGCTTCCTTTCTTTCACCATTAGAAGCAAAAAATTTCTCCAAATTTAATATATACATGTCGTGGAGTTTTCTCCCTGATCATCATAAATTTTCAAATAATCTTTTTCCAAAAATTGGTATTCAACAATAATAAAATATTGCCAATAAAATAATACATGTAGCGGAAAATAAAATTCCTATATTTCATAATTAGGATTTATGCATAATTGGGAGAAATTAAATTATCCCTAAATTTCATAATTAGGATTCATACATAATTGAGAGAAATTAAATCATTCTTGGAGAATCATAAATTTCATAACACATGCTCTGATACTGTCGCAACCTACCCTTCAACGGGAGGGCGACGCGTGACTCGCGGGATGCGGGTTCCACGGAAGGAAAAGGCGTGGAGTCGCCACCAACGTTTATTTGAGGAAAACATCGAAAAAACCGGAAAAGACGCGATCTACGAACTTTTAAGTGAAAGGCTCGGGAGTTGTATTTACGCACGGGGAAGGTATTAGCACCCTACGCGTCCGTCATAAGAGACGGCAGCCTTTAATCAAATGTGCAAACATGACTTAGATTTTTACGTTCCCTTTTACTTTCTAATATCTTTTATACCCTTTTTATATTTTTCCTCTTTTGTGGTCGACAAGGGTGTTTCCCTTTGCTCCTACGTATTCCTCAATTGGGATGAGGAAATCAGACCTACGTAGTTCTTTCGGAACAAAGTGTTTGGTTAAGTTGTTTTTGTCTTTTTTGCAAAGTATGTTTTTATTGAACAAAAGGTCATTTAAGGTGTTGGACCATTAAACGGTTTTTTGATTTTGAAAGGAGAGAAACGTTAAGGCGTTGGACCATTAACGATCTCTTGTTTTCGAAAGGAGAGAAACGTTAAGGCATTGGACCATTAACGATCTCTTGGGGTGGTCGACAAAAGCGGGGCTTTTGCTCCTACGTATCCTCAATTGCGATGAGGAAATCAGACCTACGTAGTTCTTGCAAAAGCGGTAAACTTACATGTTGATTTTATGCTTTTGAACGGTCCATGTTAACCGATAAAAGCAAAGAGGACCGTTTAAGGCATTGGACCTTAAAACGGTTTTTAGTGATTTTTCGGACAAAACTTGATTTGTGAGTTGATTTTAGTCTTAGTTTTACTTTGGTTATTAATCAATTCATTCAAGGAAATTTCCAAAGAAAAACGTCCGATTGATTTTTTTGATTATTTCATTCAAAGATATTTTGATTATTTTATTATTATTTTTCAAGATATTTCTATTATTTTACTTTTTTTGGTTTAACCGAGGTTATAGCGTCAACGATCGGTTAGACTTTGTTTCAAAAGTGATTAAACGAAACTATAACACAAATGATCGGTTGAAATTCATTTTATCATTTATTAGGTGAGAAAACTGCTTAAATAAACGGTAAAAGCGCGTTAAAGACGGAAGAAAAGAAATCGAAAATGAACGAAATAAAGATGAAAGCTTAAAAAAAACAAGAAATGAATTGAAAGTCTCAGATTCAAAAACTTACTCGTTGAAGAACGAAGAACGGATGAAGAACGGACGAAAACCTTCACGGATTTGCTTACGGAAACATCTCGGAAGCGTTACGGAAGCACCTCGGCTTGGATTTTCTTCACGGAAACAATTTTTTTCACCCAAAACAGCTGAAATACATAGCCAGGGAGCTCAGGGATCCTTAGAACAGCCCCCTTCAGCCTATTTATAGGAAAAAGGGGGAGGAGGTTGCCGCCCAGCTCGCCCAGGCGAGCTGGGTTGCTTCCTAGAAAGCAACCCAGCTTCAAAAAACATTCTGGAAGACCCAATTCAAAATTTCGAAATTGCTATTTGCATCCCCCCAATTTTGATAAGTTCACCCCCCTTCTTTCGTAATTTACGGAAAAGTTACGGAAGCCTTACGGAAGCATATAGGACTTGATTTTATTCTTTTTTTTCTCTTCCGTCTCACCCGTATTAAGTTAATTATGCCTATTTAGGGTTATGGGAATTTTACGGAAGCATTACGGGGGTCTCGGAAGCCCCAGAATCCCATTTTTCAACAAAACGGGGGGTGTGGTGGCCACCTAGCTCGCCTAGGTTGCTTCAGCCTTATGCAAGAAATTGCCCAGAAACCTCTAGAAGGGCCCAGATTCGAAAATTACTATTTGCACTCCCCATTTTACTAAATACACCCCCCTTTACCTTTTTTTGGTAATTCTTTTTCCGTAACGTTACGGAAACTTACGAATTTCGTAACGATACTTGTTTTCTTTCCGTAATGTTACGGAACCTTGCAGATTACATAATCATCCCTTTTTTGACTTACAGAACGTTACAGAACCTCACGAATTGTGCAACGATGCTTCCTTTTTGATTTCCGGTATGTCACGGAACCTTACGGATTGTGCATCAATACTTTTGATTTTTGGCATGTCCCGGAACTTCACAAATTGCCTAATGATGGGTGCCAAGCACCTCACAAGGACCAAACAAAAGTTGCATGCCACCAAGCAAAGGTCCCCGGACGAAATTAGGGTATGACAGTCGCCCCTCTTTACTTGTCTTTTATTGGAGATAAAAGGGAAGTAAAGATAAGACACTAATTTCGTTCCTCTCGGTTGACGAGAGTCGCGGGTGACCATAAAATATCTCTGCATGCAACTGACTTGTTGTCCCCGGGGGAACAAAGGGTGTAGAAGACGATGTCAGTCTCTGCATGCTATCAGGCTTTTCGTCTTACAGATAGCAGAAAGAATGTTTATACGGATAACCACTCGGGTATTTCCGCCCGTCAGCATGACACAAATGTCAGTATGACAGATCTTGTGAGCGTGGAAGATGACGTAAATCTCCGCGTGTCAATGGGCTTGTCGGCCGCGATTGACGAAGGACGCAGAAGACGACGCTAGTCTCTGCGTGCTATCAGGCTTTTCGTCTTACAGACAGCAAAAAAGAATGTTTATACGGATAACCACTCGGGTATTTCCGCCCGTCAGCGTGACTCAAATGTCAGTATGACAGATCTTGTGAGCGCGGAAGATGACGTAAATCTCCGCGTGTCAACGAACTTGTCGGTCGCGATTGACGTAGGGCGCAGAAGACGACGTTAGTCTCTGCGTGCTATCAGGCTTTTCGTCTTACAGACAGCAAAAAAGAATGTTTATACGGATAACCACTCGGGTATTTCCGCCCGTTAGCGTGACTCAAATGTCAGTATGACAGATCTTGTGAGCGCGGAAGATGACGTAAATCTCCGCGTGTTAACGGGCTTGTCGGCCGCGATTGACGAAGGGCGCAGAAGACGACGTTAGTCTCTGCGTGCTATCAGGCTTTTCGTCTTACAGACAGCAAAAAAGTTTTGAAAGTGCGGACAACCACTTGGGTATCTCCGCATGTCACGTGACTCCAGTGCCAGCATGACAGAACTTGTGAGGGTGGCCGACAAAAGTGAGGCTCTTGCTCCTACGTATCCTCCAATGAGGAACTCAGACCTACGTAGTTCTTGATAACTTGTGAGACTTGAAAAAGTCTCCACCGGAAGATGCTGACATCTCCGAAAAGGGTGCAGATGACCACATTGGCCTCTGCTCGTCAATCACACTTGGGGTCACTGAATGACGAGGTGCGGATAACCGTAAGGTGTCTCCGCGGGCTACCAGCTCTTGGGTCATGGTAACAAAAAGCGGTGTGGTCGACAAAAGCAGGGCTTTTGCTCCTACGTATCCTCAAATGAGGAACTCAGACCTACGTAGTTCTGAATAACTTGTGAGACTAGAAATAGTCTCGATGTTTTCTTCACTAAAATGCGAACATGCTTTAGTAAAGGGACAACAACTTCCAACTGATCAGAGCAACATATGCTTTTTTGGACAAAAACAATGTGTCTATAGGGGAAGGAGAGTATGCCGATGAAATTTTCCCATAACCACAAATGAGATTTTGGATGTTTAGCATTTCGTTTCTAAATGACCATTTAGAGGAAACACCGGGTTCAACAAAAATAGAAAAAAAATCACTCAAAGTGTATCAATCTCGCACAGGTAAGTGTTTCATCCTAATTCTGAACCATAGATATGTCATGACTTGACTTTGCGAATTATTTCCTATCAAATCAAAGATTACATGCGTGATCATGGATCAATAGGACTTCCCTTGGAAATGGGTTCTTTTGGTGGGTTTTTTGGCTTTTTTCCTTTTTTGTTTTTGTTTGACGCGAGGCGAACAAGTCACCGACGCACAGGATTTTGGTTGGTAATCAAAGGGAGAAGACCACTTTAGGTCATGGTTCCCTTTCCTTCCTTTTGTTCATTTGGTGACAATTCTGTATTGTTCAGATATTGTCTGGTCAAAAGACCTTTCTGCACATTTCTTCTGGTTTCTTTGATCAGGAGCTTTCTTTCCTTCCTTTTTTACTTTCTCCCATTCTTTGGTTGGGAATTTTCTTTCTTTTCTTTTCGCTTTCTCCCACTCTTTGATTGGGAATTTCCTTTCTTCTTTTTTTTTGCTTTCTCTTTGATTGGAAATTTTCCTTCTCTTCTTTTTTTGCTTTCTCTTTGATTGGAAATTTTCCTTCTCTTCTTTTTTGCTTTCGAGGGTAAGGATTGACATTCTCACCCTGGGTCAAGGTTTATGGTGAGTTAGGATTTTGGCTCAAGGCTTGTAGAATGGCTAGACATGATACGTGTCAGGGTTTGGTTTGGTTCAAGGATAAAAAGGGATGCCCAACATTATTTCCATGACACAAATGCAAAAATGATGATTTGGAAACTTTATGCAAAACTGGTCATGCATGCACCTATGTGGACACTCAAGTGTCAAAATTTTTATGGTCATGTGATGCTAAAGCTCAGGATTCATTTCCTCTATTTTAGTCAACCCAATGTTTCCAAAATATGTTCTCTTATCCATTTGTGCATTCATCCGAGTCCATTTTGGGCGTCCGGGAAAATTTTCACAGCGTTCACCCTTCAGGTGTATACACATTTTTTAAAAACTAGTTATGATCAGCAAATTTTTTCAAAGAAAAGTTGGAAGTCATCTCTTTTCAAAAGCATGTTGGTTTTTTAGCTAGATAACTTATTTTCTATTTTTTCTTTCTTCCTTTTTTATCATTTGTTTATTTCTTTTTCTTGTTTGTTTTTGTTTTTCCCTTTTTTTTTCATGAGGTATTTTGCTACCTAAACATGTGTACATTTTGTGAGGTATTTTGCCATATACATGCGTGTCAAGGTATCTTGCTGCCTAAACATATATATGTTTTGTGAGATATTTTTGCTATATACATGCATATCCAAGGTATCTTGCTACCTAAACATACATATATATTTTTTGTGAAGTATTTTTGCTATATACATGCATATTCAAGGTATCTTTCTACCTAAACATACATATATATATTTTGTGAAGTATTTTTTGTTTACATAAATGCATATCTAAGGTATCTTTCTACCTAAACATACATATATATATTTTGTGAAGTATTTTTTTGTTTACATACATGCATATCTAAGGTATCTTTCTACCTAAACATACATATATATATTTTGTGAAGTATTTTTTTGTTTACATACATGCATATCTAAGGTATCTTTCTACCTAAACATACATATATATATTTTGTGAAGTATTTTTTTGTTTACATACATGCATATCTAAGGTGTTTTCACTACCTAAACATACATATATATATTTTGTGAGGTGTGACTGTCTTCCGAGCTTGGGCTTGTTTTATTTAAATTCCCAGGATCATGAGCAACTAGGTGCGTCCTACTATAAAAAGTGATCAAATAACAAGCATAGATTCAAAAGGTACTTGGTTGCCTCCTAGTAGCGCTTCTTTAACGTCTTGAGCTGGACGCCTTATGACTTGTCGGTCACTGACCTAGTACTTTGCTTACCTTTGGCTTTGGACTTGGTCGCCTATTGGTCGGCCATGTGGTGTAGGCAATACTCAAACCTTTTTGTGGATGAGCAGAGGTGAACTCTAGAGGTGGTGGCGGTGCATCTATTGCCCTCTACCGGCCATCCCAATGCTACTGTGGTGTCTCGCCCTGCGCCCGTTTGGGGGCGCAGTACTTCTTGATGAAAGCCCGGGTAATGCGGGGCCTAATGACCTTGTTGGGGCGACGGGCACTCCGTAGAACTGACAGAGGCCCGTAATCAGAGCTGGAAACCCCAGGACCCTGTTGGACTTCTTTGGGTCCATCGGGTGTCCTGTGGGTGCGATCCCTGCAAACAATAGATGACACCAGAAATCAGTTTGAACCATATGCATACTTACCTATGTCGGGACGGCATGACCTTGCTGGGGGGGGGGGTACGGGCACCCTGTAGGACTGATAAAGGCCCGTAACCAGAGCTGGAAACCCCAGGGCCCTGTTGGACTTTTCCGGGTCCACTAGGTGTCTTGTGGGCGTGATCCCTGTAAATAGTAGATGGCATTAGAAATTAGTTGGAAATAATGCATACCTACCTATGTCGGGACGGCACAGACCAACTGATACTTCCGCAGGGGGAGATCGGCATTACGGTCGCTGGGCAGAATGTTGCTAAGTAACAACGTCATTTATATCTGTGTAAGAGTGGTCATGTTGGTGCGCATGATCCACACTTGTCTCTTTGCAGCGGCACGGGTGAAATCTTGCCCCGGTATGCATAGTAGCTGCGTGATAGCCTCCCTCTCTGGTTGTGCTTGCACAGTTGGTCGCCCTCCAATATTAGGGGGTGGCCCAGAAACTGATAAAAGGAAACTACTGGCCCCTAAACCGGGAGCACGAGTCTCGATTAAGCATTTAAGGGCAGAGGACCTTAAATTATCTTAAGGTGGGGATATGGACGCGTAGCCCTCTAAAGGCGAGGGCGTGTAGCCCTCTGAAGTTCAGGACGTGTCGCCTTTTGAAGGCGAGGGAGTGTAGTCCTATGATGGCGAGGACGTGCAATCCTCTAAAGGTGAGGGCATGTCCCCCTTTGAAAATGGGGGACATGTAGTCCTCTGATGGCGAGGACGTGTAGTCCTCTAAAGGCAAGGACGTGCAGTCCTCTGAAGGTGAGGGCGTGTAGCCCTACAAAGGTGAAGGTACATGACCCTTTGACGGCGAGGACGTGTAGTCCTCTGAAGTTGAAGGTACATGACCCTTTGAAGGCGAGGACGTGTAGTCTTCTGAAGGTGAGGACGTGTAGTCCTCTAAAGGTGAGGACGTGAAGTCCTCTGAAGGTGAGGACGTGTAGTCCTCTGAAGGCGAGGGCGTGCGGCCCTCTGAAGGCGAGGGCGTGCGGCCCTCTGAAGGCGAGGGCGTGCGGCCCTCTGAAGTCGAGGACATGTAGTCCTCTGGAGGTGAGGGTACTAGTACCCAAGGGTTCACCCTTATGAGAAAGCAAGAGATCGACTCATCGAGAGGGTCGGTCATCCCAAATCCACACGACTGGATATTAGATGTAGGAAATCTATGCAGTTAACATGATTTTTAGGGACGCAGATGCATGCGACCTTTGTCTTGAAATGCGGTAAATGCAGACTTCATATGAAACAATGCAATGTAATGGAAAGTTGTACAACGTTCATGACATTCTTTCCCTATTTTGTGATTTTGATTTTGATTTAATTTTTTGGAAAACACAGATTGGCTGTCCTTTTGAAAGAGGTGATAATTCATGCAACCTCATCCTATCTTTTTGCAAATCTCTCCGGGAACTCCCTCAGAGTGTATGTTCTTTTTGATTTAGTCACTTGACTATTTTGGAGTGACGGCAATGGAGCCATTTGATGTTTAACCAATCCATTGAAATTCCAGGGTTTGTCCCCCTTTTTTATTATTTTTTTTATTTTTTTAAAAAACATCGATGGGTGAGAACTTTGATTTTCCCCTAGGTTCTCTTGAGGCTCATGCACGATGCCCCTCATTGCCCCAGTGTAAGGCTTTAAGGTACCAATTGCTATCTTTCGTCATGACCTTGTAGCAAGGAACCTATTGGGTGAGAACTTCTAATCTGCCCCTAGGTTCGTTTGAGGTTTATGCATAGTGCCTTTCATTGCCTCAGTGTAGGGCTCTAAGGTATCCATCGTTGTTTTGTTTTCACAACCTTGTAGCAAGGGAGAATGAAAGAAGCAATTGATTTTTTTGCAAAAAGAATTTTCCAAGGACGAGAAATAGTTGAAGAATTTTTTCAATTGATGGATTAAGTCAAATGACTCCTATGTAGAAGCAAGATGTTTTGATGATGCCGAAGGATCAAGTGCTTCTAAGTTTTATTCGAGATAAGAATCCAAGAAAATCAAGATATATGATCAAGTTGATCTCTAGAATCTTAGGAAGAAGTTTCCAAATTGAAAAAACAAAAGGTTTGACCAAAGAATTCTATCATTTCAAATTGAGATTTGCTCTCTGGTAATCGATTACCAGCAGCTGAAAATGTTTATAACAGTTACTAGAAATTTGAATTCAAAATTTATAATGTGTAATCGATTACATATGGATGGTAATTGATTACCAGTAGTTTTTTGAACGTTTTAATTCAAATTTCAAAACCTGTAATCATTTACACAAGTCTTGTAATCGATTACCAGAGGGGATTTTCGGAAAATAATTTCCAAGTGTCACATCTATTCAAATGGTTTATGAATGGCCATCAAAGGTGGCTTGGAAGCACGAATTTAAAGAGAGTTTTCATTGCCCAAAAAGTTTATCCTCTCAAAAGATTAAGAGTTTTTCTGAACTGAACTGTCTTATCCTCTCAAAAAGATTCCTTGGTCAACCACTTGCATATTCAATAAGGAATTTTGATTGGTCTTCATTGTACAATCTATCTCTTTTAAGAGAGATTTTTTCTTCTCTTCTTCTTATTTCTGAAAAGGGATTAAGAGACTGTGGGTCTCTTGTTGTAAAGGATTCCTGAACACAAGGGAAGGGTTATCCCTGTGTAGTTCAGACTTTGTAAAAGGAGTTTACAAAGAGAGTGGAAAATCTCAAGTGGGTTGCTTGAGGACTGGACGTAGGCACGGGAAGTGGCCGAACCAGTATAAATCAAGTTTGCATTCCTCTCTTCCCTTAAACTTATTTTATTTATTGCTATTTATCTTTTTCTTTAAAGAAGCTTATTTTGAATTGTCTTTTGAGTAATTCATCTTAAGGGTGCATTGTTAATCCGAAAAGAGAGAGTGAAAGTTTAATTGGGGAATAGTCTTTGTATCTTAATTCAACCCCCCTTTTTCTTAAGGTAACTGAGGCCATTTGTCCAACATCCTATTCTTGATAACTCACTTCTCTCTAAAAAGACAAACTTTCTGGAATGTTAAAATGAGGTCACATGAACGTCTTGAAAACACAGTTTAATCAAATGCTTTCCCCCCCGCCCCCCCCTTTTTTTTTGAAACATATTTGTTTTGAACTTTACTCGTTGTTTTACAGCACCCCCACCAACGTGCAGGACGAGCAATCTCTGATTGAACGGTCTTGGAAGTTAACACTCAAGAGCGCAGGTCGCTTAGAGCAAACAAACCAATGGCTTACACTCACATTCCGGTGGAAGTTGAATAAGCAAAGATGTGTTTGTGAAAGGATGAGAGAGACAAGGATGTCAAATTCATTCATTTTAGCATTGTAACTGTGGTTTACAATAATGGCATAAACTTTGGAAATCCTGATGAGTCATTAGAGACACCTAACAACAGCCTTCAAAATCGCCCCATGTGTGGTGTCGCTTGTCAGTGTTAGGATTCAACAAGTGATTCTCCTCAAATTTCAGCCAGCCCACATCAATTAGACCTTGCACCTTATGCTTCAGGGTCATACAGTGCTCAATGGAATGCCCCAGGGCTCCTCCACGATATGCACATGTTGCGTTCGAGTCGTATCCTCAGAAAAATGGAGGTTTGAGGGAACCTAGCAGGGGTTATGGCTACCATTGCATTATCAAGTAGATATGGGAGCAAGTTAGCATATGACACCGGAATTTGGGGTGAATCCTACAGGCTTTTCGCTGCAAAATTCATTTCTTGGTTGGTGTTTTGGTTTGTGCCAAAGGTGGTGTTTAGCATTGGTTGTGTGGTAGGTGGGTTTTGTTGTCGATTTAGGGATGGCCTTTGTGGATAAATGGGCAGTAGGTAAGGAGAAGGGTTGAGTAATGACATTGTTGGGTTGGTGGGAAACTTGGCCGTACAGGAATGGTAGTCACAGCATGGGTTTCTCCCTCATCCTCACCCTCTTCATTTGCCCCAATTTTCTCATTCGTCCAAGCAGGATGATTAAATTTGCCTCTTTTCATATCCACTTCGATCTTTTTGCTGGCGAAGACCGAATCTGTAAAACTTGAAGGCGTGTAACCCACCATTTTTCATAGTAGAACACTGGTCATGTGTCTACTATCATTGTGATAATCTCTTTCTCTGTTATTGGGGGTGCTACTTGAGTTGCCAAGTCTCTCCATCTTTGGGTGTATTCTTTTGAAAGATTCGTGCCCCCTTTTTGCACATGTTCTGTAGTTGCATCCTTTCCGGAGCCATATCAGAATTGTACTGACACTGCCTAACGAAGGCAACCATTAGGTCCTTCCAAGAATGGACTCAGGAAGGTTCCTAAGTTAGTATACCAGGTCCTAGTAAAACTTTCTTAGGAAAAATGTATCAGCAGTTTCTCATCTTTTGCGTATGCCCCCATCTTCTGACAATACATCTTTTAATGGTTCTTGGAGCAAGTAGTCCCCTTGTACTTGTCAAAGTCCGGTACCTTGAACTTGGGAATGACCATGTTTGGGTATTAGGAACAACTTTTCTAGGTTAGCAAAGGCATAATCTTCACCTCCTTCAATGGCCCTGAGCCTTTCCTTTAGATGATCCACCTTTCCCTTTTCGGCCATAGCAGGAAGGGCTCTTCCCACCGCAAAATGCAATGGTTGTGGTTGTGGGCGAAACTGAGGGCCCTCCAAAGTGTTTTCAAAGGGTATACCACCAACTGCTTGCCCTTCAGTGGCATATCCGAGCCAAGGCTCGAAGTCAGCTAGGTTGTGGTGGGGAATTTCATGTGTCTCCCCCATGGTTTGAGAGATATGTGCCTGATCAGATTGAGGTTATTGGTTCTCAATGAGTATCGGAGTGGAGTTATTGAGATTTTCATTGAGAGTGTATGCCACATTGGGTGGTGTATAGTTGGGAGGCAAGCCATATGATGGGAAGGCGTGCTCGTTTTGAATTTGCACATCATGGGGTTGTCCGTACTTCCCAAATCTTTGCCTACCATATTTGAGGTTGGATGATTCATTTGGTTGAGGCCAGATGGGGGCATCGGGTTCACCTTAGCAACAGCGTTGGTAGCGGCAACTGCAACCATACCGACTTCCCTTATCTTTTTCCTGCTTATTATGGCCTCCATCATTGTGGCCATTTGCTCTTTCATGGCCTCCATGTCGGCCTTCATCTGCTCTTGCACCTTCTCTACCTCACCCATTACTCTAGCTCTAGCACGGGTTTGGTAAGGGCGCCGTAAAGCGTGTTTTTTTTTCTTTTTGATAATAACAATTAAGTTCATTTTTATTTTATTTTATTTATTTATTTATTTATTTTTATTTTCTTTTTCAAGGAAAGAATGCAATGAGCAATGCAACCAATGAAAAGCATGGATGTATGTGAATGATAAACAGATGAAGTATTGCGAATTTTTACGCAGGACATGGGGTTGAATCAATTTAGATTTTTCAACATGGTTCATGACATCTTGGTCAAGGTGAAACTGGAAGTAACAAGGACATCAACAGTCCTAAATATGTTTGGCAGTAAACAAAGCAGTGATGTAACTCGATTCATCTTTTGCCCCAACTTTTGCAAGATGGTTACTTCCATACTTCAACTTGACTTGATGAACTTTTTTTTGAAAAAGCATGAGCTTGGTTCAACCCTATAATCCAGGGAATGACAATTTTGATCGCCAATACTTCAACAACATTTCATAGGGATGAAAGACTCGAGAATACGCATACTATGCATGGAGAATGTAATTATGTAATTGAGATGCCCGAAGAAACATCTTTTCTTAGTTAACGATGCATTAGGTACCATGTTCAATTATTTTGTTTTGTTGTTGTGTGTTTTTTTTTTTTTAGAAATGGGTTTATGATCCCAACATGGTTGGCTCATGGTGCCTAACACATGCAACTAAGAATGTAGTGTGAAGTTTCACGCTTCCCCTTTTTTGTTTTTGTTTTGTAGAGGAAAACGCAAGGATGAGCAAACATGAAAACAAATGGTATGTAATTTTGCAGATCAAAAAGTTTGTTGAACGCATATGCATGATGATGCCATGACTCATGCAAAATGTGAGGCTGGAATATGATAACGGACAAATGCAGGAACGATATGTTCATTATGATGTTATGAAGAGATGCTTATGCGATGCATGATATGAATGCATTTTACGGACACGAGAGCCCGGAAAATTATCTCTTCTTACTTGCGCATTTGGGGGCGCAGTGCCCCATGTGTACAATTAAGAAGGTGATATGGACCTTCCGGCTTCCCATGACAAAGGACGAGACCAACATACAATGCATGCTAGAGATAAAATGCGGGAGTGACTTGATTCGCACTGATTTTTGGAGTAAAAACGTGGGATAAACTCATTTTATTCAAAAAGTTATAACTAGTCAAGATCTGAGCGACAATACAAACTTCCTAGCGGTTTCTAATCATATGGTCCATTAAGTCTATCATATGCTGACAATAGCTGAGAAGTTCGTGGATCTCCTTGGGGGCGGAGTAGGTGTCTGCCATTGCTTTGGCCTTGGCTAGCAATCGGGGAAGTTCTTGACTCCTGTTCAAAGTAAGAGCAAATCGGTCCATCCTTATTGTTGCCTCTTGGTGCAATGAATCAATTACCCTTTCCCTTGCTTCTCTTTCTGCTGATATCTTGGCGTACTCATCCTCTAGCCTTTGCTCGTGAGTCGCCGCTAGATTTAGCTTCTCTTTGCACTCATCGATGATGGCCCACTTATTCCCTTCAGTCTCGCTTTAACTGTTGGGACAAATTTCTTTTCGACCTAAGGCAAGCCTTTAGCTCGTCCTTCCAGATCATGCCTTTGACTCGTGATGATTCCTTTCACCTCTTCGGAGCTTAAGCTCACTATTGCTGCCCTATAAAGCCCCTCAAAACTTGTTTTGGTCGTGTTCTTCCTTTCGGACCTTCTTGGTTTCTCATTCCAAGGCTTCATCGGTGGCCATATTGACGTCCCTTAGTTCATCATACTCTCTTCAGACTTTGATGGCTATGGACTTGAATTTCTCTTTGACTACCCGGGCTCTTTCAAGCTTTGCCTTTAGGGCTTGTACCTCATCACTTTCTTCCGAAGCTTTAACCTCATTGTCTCTCACAGTCTTTAGATTTGGGAGCCAATCCAATCCTTGTGTCCGGACTCTCAGCCACTTATGATAGCCGCCGATGATCCATTATTGCTTCCCCTAAGCTCTCTGTCCTTTCTTCACGCCGCATCCCATGCCTTGCGAACTCCTTGGAGTACCCTCGCGTTGTGGTCACTGAAACCCCGTGCGATGAAAGGCGTGATGCTTTCGTCTGATGGCACTCCTCTCATGGGGTAGCCAAGCTGTCTTATGGCGAGGACGGGATTATAATTAATACAACCCCTTGTTCCCATCAAGGGAACATTTGGACATCCTTCGCATGAAGATAGAATCCTGATTCTTCCTTCCTTCTAGCGAGGGAACCAATTAACAAACGCCCCTCCATGCTAGCCAAGAGTTGGTCCCAATTCGCCTTTCCTTTTTCGACGCACGAGCGGTGACCTTGTAGCGAATAGACGGGCCTACCTTCTTGGAGAAAAAGGTGTGAAACCAGCCACACATAGAGAGCCAGTGCACAACAAACAATTCTTGCGCTGCTCTTTTCAAATCCCCAGTCGAACGTGTCATACATGGCCAAAATGGCGACGACCGGGCTTTCCTTGCCATGATGAAAGGCGAGGAAAGTGTCAATCGCTGCTAGGTCCACTAACCCTTCCATATTCGGAAAGAGGACAACTCCAAAGATCAAAAGCGCCAAGATGTCAATAAAAGAAAGCCCATTCGCCTTGATTTGCCAAGGCCTTTGCCCTTTCCTCCAAACACTTCCTTGGTACTCCGACTACCCCATTCCTGTTTTGCTTTACACGGTCCAACTCTTGTGCTGAGATTTTCACTACCTTGGCAACTCTTGTCGTGGAGGGATAGAACCCAGAGAAAAGATATGGCTTCCTTCCTCCCAGTGGGCATCCCAGGATTTCTTCAAACTCTTTCACAGTCGGCACTAGCTGGAAGTCCTCAAATGTGAAGCACCTTAGGGGCTGGTCATAATACTGGGAAAGGGATGCAATCGGTTCCATGGAGACTTATACCCTAGCTAGGTCCCAAATCTTACCATAGGCTTTGCGGAAGGCTTGCCGTTGAAGTTGACCCATTAATTGCCCCAACTCTCGTAAACTAGTGACCTCTAGGCTCTTGACCTTGACTTGATAGAACCTCTTTTTAAGCGAAGGCGTTTGACTTGATCCCATGTTTTACTAAAGTGAACAAAAATCGGTGCGAATCAAAACTCCAACATCTATCATGGGTGGAATGGATGAATGCATGAAGAAATGCATATGACACATATGCAATTTATGAACATGGGAGCCCGGGAAATTGTCTCCTTCTTAGATACAACATCTTGGGGTAACAAAGTGCCCAACGTATGTATTAAAGAAGGTGACTCGGACCGTCCGTTGGTTTTCCAATGTGCGTGATGTATATGCGAAAGGCGCAACACGGGAATGTACAATATGACAATATTCACAAAATATAAGCAAAAGGGTATGTGACACTTATGCATGGGAGTGTGAAAAATGGCACGCAGCGTGTCCGCTCCGTGCCCCTATTCAAGGGACCTATATGGGAGAGAGCTAAAAAGGCTTTTAGTGATAACTCCCAAGGTGGTCATATCTCTCTTGATGGTCTCTAGAGGTATCATCCCCTTTGAAGAACATATTGCAGCAGTAGGGACTACTAGCAACAATAAGTTTTCAAAGAGAAAAGCTCTAGATGAGGGTTCACTGTAATCAAGCAAGTCGGAGACCTAGCATGATCACAAATTCACCTCCACTCCTTATGTTCCCATGAACCCGGGTATAGGGCCCTTTTTCAACTCACAGTGTGTGCAAATAGTGTTGGTGATTGTGTGCATCAAATGAATAAATAGTTACCTCATGCATACATTTTAAAGCGCACTAAAAGCAACAAAGAGTTTATATACACAAGAACATAAAACAAATAAAGGGAAACCAACAAAGGAAAAAGTCATGATAAAACATTGCACAAGATTAAATGGCCTAACTCTCGAAGAATAGTCCCCAGTGGAGTCGCCAACTGTCGCAACCTACCCTTCGGTGGGAGGGCGACGCGTGACTCGCGGGATACGTGTTCCATGAAAGGAATACGCGCGGAGTCGCCACCAACGTTTATTTGAGGAAAACGTCAGAAAAACCGGAAAAGACGCGATCTACGAACTTTTAAGTGAAAGGCTCGGGAGTTGTATTTACGCACGGGGAAGGTATTAGCACCCTACGCGTCCGTCATAAGAGACGGCAGCCTTTAATCAAATGTGCAAACATTACTTAGATTTTTACGTTCCCTTTTACTTTCTTATATCTTTTATACCCTTTTTATATTTTTCCTCTTTTGTGGTCGACAAGGGTGTTTCCCTTTGCTCCTACGTATTCCTCAATTGGGATGAGGAAATCAGACCTACGTAGTTCTTTCGGAACAAAGTGTTTGGTTAAGTTGTTTTTGTCTTTTTTGCAAAGTATGTTTTTATTGAACAAAAGGTCATTTAAGGTGTTGGACCATTAAACGGTTTTTTGATTTTGAAAGGAGAGAAACGTTAAGGCGTTGGACCATTAACGATCTCTTGTTTTCGAAAGGAGAGAAACGTTAAGGCATTGGACCATTAACGATCTCTTGGGGTGGTCGACAAAAGCGGGGCTTTTGCTCCTACGTATCCTCAATTGCGATGAGGAAATCAGACCTACGTAGTTCTTGCAAAAGCGGTAAACTTACATGTTGATTTTATGCTTTTGAACGGTCCATGTTAACCGATAAAAGCAAAGAGGACCGTTTAAGGCATTGGACCTTAAAACGGTTTTTAGTGATTTTTCGGACAAAACTTGATTTGTGAGTTGATTTTAGTCTTAGTTTCACTTTGGTTATTAATCAATTCATTCAAGGAAATTTCCAAAGAAAAACGTTCGATTGATTTTTTTGATTATTTCATTCAAAGATATTTTGATTATTTTATTATTATTTTTCAAGATATTTCTATTATTTTACTTTTTTTGGTTTAACCGAGGTTATAGCATGAATGATCGGTTAGATTTTGTTTCAAAAGTGATTAAACGAAACTATAACACAAATGATCGGTTGAAATTCATTTTATCATTTATTAGGTGAGAAAACTGCTAAAATAAACGGTAAAAGCGCGTTAAAGACGGAAGAAAAGAAATCGAAAATGAACGAAATAAAGATGAAAGCTTAAAAACACAAGAAATGAATTCAAAGTCTCGGATTCAAAAACTTACCCGTTGAAGAACGAAGAACGGATGAAGAACGGTGAAGAACGGACGAAAACCTTCACGGATTTGCTTACGGAAACATCTCGGAAGCGTTACGGAAGCACCTCGGCTTGGATTTTCTTCACGGAAACAATTTTTTTCACCCAAAACAGCTGAAATACATAGTCAGGGAGCTCAGGGATCCTTAGAACAGCCCCTTACAACCTATTTATAGGAAAAAGGGGGAGGAGGTTGCCGCCCAGCTCGCCCAGGCGAGCTGGGTTGCTTCCTCCTTCAAAAAACATTTTGGAAGGCCCAATTCAAAATTTCGAAATTGCTATTTGCACCTCCTAATTTTGATAAGTTCACCCCCCTTCTTTCGTAATTTACGGAAAAGTTACGGAAGCCTTATGGAAGCATATAGGACTTGATTTTCTTCTTTTTTTCTCTTTCGTCTCACCCGTATTAAGTTAATTATGCTTATTTAGGGTTATGGGAATTTTACGGAAGCATTACGGGTGTCTCGGAAGCCCCGGAATCCCATTTTTCAACAAAACGGGGGGTGTGGTGGCCACCTAGCTCTCCCAGGCGAGCTAGGTTGCTTCAGCCTTAAGCAAGAAATTGCCCATAAACCTCTAGAAGGGCCCAGATTCGAAAATTACTTTTTGCACCCCCCATTTTACTAAATACACCCCCCTTTACCTTTTTTTGGTAATTCTTTTTCCGTAACGTTATGGAAACTTACGAATTTCGTAACGATACTTGTTTTCTTTCCGTAATGTTACGGAACCCTTTGGATTACATAATCATCCCTTTTTTGACTTACGGAACGTTACGGAACCTCACGAATTGTGCAACGATGCTTCCTTTTTTATTTCCGGTATGTCACGGAACCTTACGGATTGTGCATCAATACTTTCTTTTGATTTCCGGCATGTCCCGGAACTTCACAAATTGCCTAATGATGGGTGCCAAGCACCTCACAAGGACCAAACAAAAGTTGCATGTCACCAAGCAAAGGTCCCCGGATGAAATTAGGGTATGACAGATACCACGTGTGAAATTTTTTAAGGGGTTTCCTAGACTATCAATGATAGGAAACAACAAGATCTTGAAACCTATGGTTCTCACAAACAATCAATAAACAACAATAGATAATGATGTGTACCTTTCTCCATAGGAAGACTTGTATCTTTCTCCATAGGAACTTCTCTCCGGTGCACTTTGATTTCCTTGAAAGAGGAGAGAAATAAGATTTCACTTTCTTAGGCCTTTCTTTTCTGCCTCTCTCCGTTCGTGATGGCTATGGGTGAGAGAGAACACTTTTCTGGTCAGGAAGGGGACATTATTTCACGTTAGCGGGTATTAAGCCCCTTTTATAACCACTACTCCCATCAAGTAGCAGTTAGTTCTAGAAACTTCTCCTATTAAGCCCAATTACAATTTAGCCCTTAATCATTAATTATTTACTTATTAGTCCCTACATAAGTCCCATGTCTCTCATATGAGACATTAATTCTTACAGCTTTATCCTTGTAGGTGGTTCTCGCTTTTATTAGAACACTACATTAAACATGGATTTAGCATCATAATTGAAGTATTGTGATGCTAAAAATGAATGATAGACTATGCTGGATACCATATCTCATCACTTTGTCAGATCCTATCAAAGTGACTTTTCTTTGTCCTTAATTACTAAGAATTTTAACAAAATGTTCATCCCAAGCCACTTCACTTGCAAGAAAAAAGTCATAATTATAGTAACATCCCATCATAGATTTAAGACAGAAACTGGCCTAAACATTGAGCCCTTCTGCCAACACTAACAAAAAAATCTACTATTTTAAACCTCAATAATTACCTATAGAAGACTGAAGGAGGAATTTTGCACTCTAGTGAAGTGTAGAGGAAGTAAACAAAGGTTTTTCAAATTTAAAAAAGAGTAAAAAACTTACAAGTATCGTTATCCAGCCACTGTTTCCTTTTTCTTGATTCTTTGTCTCACATCTTATGGTGGCAGGTTCACTGAAACTCTACGATGTGGAGATCTATAAGTATACTATATATAGAAGAAATTTCAAAATAAAATATATGTTTGAAGTAGACACTGAATCAAGTGAACACTTAAAATCCAATAGACTATAATTGAAGTTGTATCTTCTTTTTGGTAAATTGAAATTGTATCTTTAGAAAAAGCAAAGTAGTAATAATGGCATCAGGTACAGCTGAGTGAATAACATTGAATGTAAAAAGAGAATTTCATTCTATCTTCATCCAAAAAAAAAAATGCTAATATGTGATACGAAGCAAGGAGAAGCAGAAGGAAGAAGCACATGAGCAGAGGTGCAGAACACACAATCAGGGGTGCAGAAGCAGAACCAAGAGGTGCAGATAGCAGCTAGGACTAAGAGGACCCTCACAAGGCCCTCTTATCTTAGTGACTATGTCTAAAGCAGTACCAAGAGGGAGGAGCTAACCTGAGTGGCCATATTGCATTTGTTTTGCCTTCTTGCCTTTTTGCCAATGCGTTGTAATGGTTGGGTATTGGGGGATAGGGTAATCAACTTTTGTTGATCCAATGATTGCAAATGAATTGTCCTTGGCACAAAAGGACAAAGGCCGTTAGAAGGAAATTAGCATAAATAAGGCAATGCTTGTAATTTAGAAATATAGAAAATCAATCAAAAGCTTCTTCCCTCATTCTTTCTTTCTCTCTTTTACCTTTCTGGAGGTACTGGCCTCGAACCTAGCTTTCTGCCTAACAATTTTGGTGCTCTCATTGCCTCTTCCCTTCCATTTCCATGGCCACCTCCGATAAGCTTGAGGAAATTCTCCTTCGGTTGTCGAACAATCAGCTTACCCTAGGTGAATCCATGAACACCTTGACTTAGAAAATTGATGCCCTGCTGAACCGTGTCACCCCCATCGTTTCCCCATCATCATCCCCTTCCTCACCAGCACCTGCAACTCAACATCGTATGAAATTAGAAGTACCTTGTTTCGATGATACTGAACCCCTTGGTTGGATTTTTTAAATAAACCAGTTCTTTGAGTATCATGGCACTCCTGAGCATGAGAGGCTTACCATTGCTTCATTTTATATGGAAGGATGTGCACTTTCCTGGTTCTAGTGGATGACTGGAAATGGCCAGTTTACCTCATGGTCGATTTTCCTGCAAGCCCTGCAAACAAGATTCGCACCATCACAGTCCGAAGATCCAACAGGCGCATTTTCAAGCTTACCCAACGGTGTTCAGTAGAACAATACCTGTCGGACTTCGAGGACCTTGCCAATTGTATCGTTGGCTTGCCTCCCCCGTTCCTTCTCGGTTGTTTGGTCTCCGGCCTCACCCCGGAGATACGTCACGAGGTCCAAGCACATCAACCCTTGACCCTGACTCAGGCCGCGGGTTTGGCACGATTGCAGGAGGAAAAGTTGCTCGACACCCGCCATCCACACCAGTATCGTGCTCCTCCGGTGCCGCTAGCCCCACCACCAGCCTTGCCTTCACGTCCTGGTCCTCTTTCACCCCTGCTACCCTCACCTACCCGCATGACACCCCCGCCAATGAAGCGTCTCTCCCCGAAAGAAATTGCCTCTCGCCAGGAGCGGGGCCTTTGCTTCACCTGCGATGAGAAATACCATCGTGGCCATAAATGTGCTTCTAAGGTTTTCTTGATAATAGCAGAAAAGGGCGACGCTCCTAACCCTGATATATTACCCCCTGAACCCGGCCTATATCAGATAATCAATTCGCTTTGAAAATAACTAAGTGTTTTTTTTGCTCAAATCCAGGTTGAGTATCTGGGCCATTTAGTTTCGCATAAAGGAGTGGAGCCTCTCACTTCTAAAGTTGAAGCCATTCAGCAATGGCCGACGCTGAGAACGGTGAGGGCGGTTCGCATCTTTTTGGGGTTAGCCGAATTCTATAGGCGCTTTATTCGTGGATACGCTTCAATAGCAGCCCCACTCATCTAGGTCACCACTTTGGTGAATTCAAGTGGCCGCCATAGGCTCAGGCTGCATTCAAGCAACTCAAACAGACCCTATCTCAGGCACCTGTCCTTGCCCTATCGGATTTTGATCATCCCCTTCACTGTTGAAACAAATGCTTCAGGGATTGGTATGGGTGCAGTGCTTTCCCAACACAACCACCCAATCCCCTTCTTCAGTAAGCCTTTTCCACCAAAACTTCTCAGTGCCTCGGCTTATGTTCGTGAGTTGTTCGCGATTACAACGACGGTGAAAAAAATGGAGACAGTATTTACTGGGCCGATGCTTCACGATCATCACTGATCACAGGAGCTTGAAGGAGCTATTAACTCAGGTAATTCAAATGCCGAAGCAGCATATGTACCTGGCACGCTTGATGGGCTACGAGTATCAAATCCAATATCGCCCCAGAGTTCATAACCAAGCCGTGGATGCGCTTTCTAGATGCTTCGATTCTGAGGGCTCCTCTCTTTTGAGTTTCTCTGTTCCTTGTCCTCTTTTTATGGAGGAATTACAACGGCAATTGGAGGCCAATGCTGAGTACCTTCATCTCCGACAAGCAATTCAGTTCAGTCTGGCCACACATCCCGAGTACACCTTGACTCACAATCTAATCCTATGAAAAGGTCGTCTATGGCTTCCAAAAGGATTAGCCATGATTCCTACATTATTAGTGGAATATCATGCCACCCCCACCGACGGGCACATGGGCATGACAAAAACAACAAATTGCTTGCTCAAAAATTTCGATTGGCCATGGCTCCAACAGGATGTGATAGAGTTCATATCGCAATGCCTTGATTGTCAGCATGTTAAGTATGAAACTAAGCGAACCGCTGGCTTGCTATGTCCCTTACCAGTCCCTTATCGACCTTGGAAAGATTTGTCCTTGGATTTTATCACAGGATTGTCCCTATTTCGTGGCAATTTAGTCATATTCGTAGTGGTCGTCGCCCTGTTCATGGACATAGTAGGGAAAATCCACGGGCTGCCTCGCAGCTTGGTCTCTGATTGAGACCCATTGTTCTTGAGTAAGTTCTAGCAAGAACTGTTTCACCGGAGTGGCACACAGCTGAGAATGAGCTCTGTGTATCATCCACAAAGCGACAGACAAATAGAGGTGTTGAATAGAGTCATAGAACAGTGCTTGCGCGCCTTCATCCATGGTCGACCAAAGGAGTGGGGTAAATTCCTCCTATGGGTAGAGTGGTCCCATAACACATCTTGGAACGCAGCCACCGACACCACCCCTTTCGAAATCACCTTTGGCCGCAAGCCCTTTAACTTTCCAGAATATATCAAGGGAGCTTCGACCTTGGATGTCGTGGATGAAATGCTCACTAATAGGGAGGAAACATTTCAGGTGATTCGAAAGAAACTCCTTCGTGCTCAGGAGCGTATGAAGATGGCCGCCGATACCAAAAGAAGAGAGGTGCACTACCAGCCAGGGGACTGGGTCATGCTCAAGCTGCGTCCATATCGACAAGTATCAGCAAAGGGCGCACACGCCACTCGTGGCAAGCTAGCAAAGAGATTCTATGTCCCCTTTCAGATTTTGGAGCACATAGGACCCATGGCCTATCACTTGAAACTGCCGGAGGAAGCCTGTATCCACTCTGTTTTCCATTGTTCAATGTTGAAACCCTTCAAGGATCCCCATATGAGGTGCCAAGAGCAGAATTACCCGCCAAATTCATTCAACACCAACCCATCATTTCCCCCTTAGCTTTGCTAGACTACCGCAGAACCTCGGAGCACGCACCATTGGAAGTGTTGGTGCAATGGGAGGGTCTCTTTCCTGAAACAGAAGGCAGAAGCACACAAGCAGAGGTGCAGAACACACAATCAAGGGTGCAGAAGCAGAACCAAGAGGCACAGATAGCAGCTAGGACTAAGAGGACCCTCACAAGCCCCTCTTATCTTAGTGACTATGTCTAAAGCAGTACCAAGAGGGAGGAGCTAACCTGAGTGGCCATATTGCATCTGTTTTGCCTTTTTGCCAATTCTTTGTAATGGTTGGGTATTGGGGGATAGGGTAATCAACTTTTGTTGATCCAATGATTGCAAATGAATTGTCCTTGACCAAAAGGACAAAGGCTGTTAGAAGGAAATTAGCATAAATAAGGCAATGCTTGTAATTCAGAAATATAGAAAATCAATCAAAAGCTTCTTCCCTCACTCTTTCTTTCTCTCTTTTACCTTTCTGGAGATGCTGGCCTCGAACCCAGCTTTCTGCCTAACAATATGTCACACCAAAAGGTAGTTTTCTAAATTTTATTAACTTAAATTTCAAGAAAAAATAAAGAAGACCCACATTTTAAGTGATACAAGATACTTTCCCCTCCCACTTCTATTACTTGTTCAAGAAGTTTCCAAAAACGCACCCAACCACCAAAATCCAAGGGTAAAACTATGACTTCAACATTCCAACATGGAATGCCGAGTCAGAAAATTTGTTAGCATTTCTAATAAAGTAATTGGGATAAATTTAGTTGTTATAGGCAAATTTGGCACAAATATTTAATCAAACAGAATAAACCCTCGAGCTGATACTCCAATATACGTGCGTTGTCATATACTCTCCTTCAAAAAAAAAATTGTTACTATGTTAGTTTATCAAAAACATTATCATATTAATCTTCCAAAGATTTGTCACCAAATTAGTTGTTCGAAGATTCTTTTTGAGACACCAGTACGTCTTCTATAACGATAAATATGGTAACCTTTTATACTTTTGAGGGATAAATTTGTTGACAAAATTTACAGAGGACGAATATGGTAATATTATGTTGTTAAGAACTTATCGGTAATCAAATTTTTTTAAAGACAAATGTGAAGACTGAAGATGTTTATAACTTTGAAAGATCAACGTTATGATTTACTGAATGAGGGCAATGTTAAGAGACAAAAAGTGAAGTTTACTCTTGAGGTATTCTGCACTAAATTATATCATCTCAAGGATAAAGAAAGAAAATAAGAACATGAAAAGTCAGAGTTTTATCCTGTCACTGTAAACTAATAAAAACACCACTAGCTGCAACAAGTAATCAAAGCAGTGTACCTTTGAATTTAAGGATATAACCATTATTGCAGCAAGTAGAATTACCGTCCATGTGATGAAAAATATATTGAGAGAACATGAAGTTCTCGAGGCATATGATGTGTACAGATAGACAATCCCACATAAAGAAGTAATATAAAACAACGTTGACATAAAAAGTCCAAGGGAGCACCTGTGCCAACACAATAACATGTTAATGTATCAACATACAGACATTGCTATTAAGGTTATTGGCCTAACAAAATGGTCTTAATGTTATATAATGACAAACACATCATTACAGATTATCTCTGCTTTACAGTTTTTGTCCTTCCTTCAGAAAGTAAACTATCAGACTGGCCTGTGTTTTATGATTCATAAGCTTTAAATTATTCATTCTTAATTGGGAGCATATCTTAAAAAGTAATAAGGCCATGAAAAGTATTTTAAGAGATGTGTGATCTTATCAAGTCAAGAAGTAGGATAACAAAACTTTTTGATTTATTATTTACACCAATATCCTTGAATTTCTTACAATTAGTAAGATGGTTTATGGGACTCATTGAAATCCTTACTGAGCTTAGGAGAAGAACTTGATCAATTGAAATTTAAGCATACTTTAAATTTGCTTTATGTTTGTCTTTCAGATTAATTATATATAATAAACTTGTTGTTCTAATCACCATACAGTACATAGTCATACCATTTTGGATAAACAGAGATGGATATTTTCATATGACATTGAAGTCTTGAGTCATCCAATACAGGATCTTTTAAATTATGTAAAAGCTAAGTCTTTAGTCTACTTATTAAGCACCAAAATAACATTTACACAAGTCTGATTCAGAAGTCAAGTATGTTGTCTTCATCCTCAGAACAAGATGTAAAAATTGACATTAGGTTTATCTATGAATTATTGCAGAAATAATATGTGCCTCTGCTTCCTTTCTTCATCTGGAGTCCAGTACTTATTCCACCAAGTGATAAAATGGATTACACTCACAAGTTGTAAAAGAAGAAATATTCTGTGTAAAACATGAACCGCAACATGCATGCAAGTAACAATCTGCAAAGAGAAAAATAAAGCAGATACCATGTATTGATGTCTCTCAAAGGACACCTCTCCAAGATCCATAGTATGAAAGTACACAATCCAATACTTGATACAGAGTGTAAAAGATATTGACCATTCTCCAAAAAAAAAAAAGAGAGTGAAGGATCTGAAGCTTACCCTGCACCAATACGAGCAATTTCACCTGCAAGATCAAAGGAGTGTTATTATTGCTCTTATTCATTGATATTCAAGAAATTGCAAAGAATGGATTTTTGTTTTCAATGAAAGAAAACTAAGAGTAGTACTATTTAGAACTATTTGAAAGATAAAATAGGACAATTTCCTGATCAAATGGTTGGAAGATGACTATTTTTCATATGAATGATTTTTACAAGTACTCCTTTTTTGTAACCCAAATTGTTATATAAGAACCATTTGCAAACTACAAATGACCAGCTATAACTAATATCTGAATGCATGGTGCCAAAAAGTACTTGTTTCATCAATATGACTATTATTATTAGTACTGTGTGGTTGTCAAAATTATGAAGAAGAAAAAAGCTTACCATATATTTGAACCAAGTTCTGAAGGGAAGAAGGATGGAAGTGTCATTGATACAAGCAATAAAACAGACTTCACTTCCCACCAGCCAAAATGCCACAAATTTCGACGTTCACATAATTTTCTTGTTTTGACTGTAGTGAGAAACATAACTAAGAAAAATATCTGAATTCATCGTCAAGGAAAATAGTTCTTATTAATCAATAATCGGTAATTCTAATGATTATATATAGGATATGGATAATTTTTACTCTTGAATCAAATGCAACACCTCAAAACTGACAATACCAAAGAGGATCAGCTGCTGAGAGTTGCAATAAGTCAGATTTGGAGGAATGTGGTCTGTGTTCAGTTCAAATAACACTCATGGTGTACTTAGTACTTGTCTTTTGATCTGATTACTTACACACTAGGAGGATTCTAAACCTTACTTTGTTATTGGCAATAATTTGATAGCATATTCTGTTGAAGATTAATCTAAAAAAGTGTAGATGTATAATTGGTGGTCCATTATCTAGAAAGTTCTACACCTATGGAGATGTTGTAGTGTGCAGAAACTTCTTGATGGATGTAGAAAAATATCTTATTATCTAAAGTCATAGAAGCACCTAGAACATTATAGAGATGGATGGTAGATGATAGATGAGTCTAGAAAACTCTAGGACTAAGTAGTATAGAAGTGTGTAGAAATCACCTATGTAACCTATATAAAGGCATAAGTTGTAGCAAGCCATGAAATGTAAGTAAAGAAGCTAAGAAGCACAATTCAAGTTAAGGTGTCAATTTTCTGAAAACTCATCCTCTTCCTACTCCCATAATTTCTATCATACATTTCTACCATATCCTTACATAGAGAAAAGGCATAATCATGTCCCATATCCTAACAGTGGCATCAGAGTAGTGTTGATCCTATGGCCTTTGCTACATCACCTAGCCCACCAACCTTCAACTATAACCAAACCTTAGTTCCCATATTTAATGGGGAAGCATATGATTATTGGAGCATCCAAATGCAAACTCTATTCATCTCACAAGACTTGTGGAATGTTATAGAGAATAGCTATCCAGTCCTAGAAAGCCAAGAAGAATTGACTACGTGGACAACAACAAAGCAAAAGGAGTACAAGCAAAACAAGCAACATGATGCTAAGGCTCTGCTATTCATCCAACAAGGAGTTAGTAGAGAGATCTTTCCAAGAATCATGTAAGCAAAAAATGCAAAGGAGGCGTGGGAGACTCTGAAAAATGAATTTAAAGGCACAGACAAGGTAATTTCTATTAAACTTAAATCTTTGTGGAAGGATTTTGATACATTAATAATGCGGGAAGATGAATCTATACAATATTTCTTCTCTCGTGTCTCTAATATCTTGGCAAATTGCCCTAACCGGTGAAGTTTTACTAACTTATTCCCCAAATGGGGCTGTTTCAAAACTTATTCCATAGGGGTGCTGTTTTGGCACGTAAAGATCATGCATGGCGCCAATGGTGGTGGCGCTTTCCGGCAGGCCGTGCCACGTGGCGTTGGTGTCTCCATTCTCGCCGGCGGCTTGGCTTTTTCCTACATGGCGTTGGAGTCGCCATTCTTGTTGGCGATTTGGCCATGCATGGAGCTTGGCGCCAGTCAAAGTGGCGCATTGCTTTGCCCTAGGGTTGCAGGTTTGCACAGAGAGGAAGATGCCATTGAAGATTGTGATTTTGCCATGCATGGCGCCAGTCAAAGTGGCGCGTTCTAGGGACTCAGATTTTTCAGTGCTTTTTCAGATGGCAGATGCTTTTGGCAGCTGCTTTTCAGGTTGTAGGTTGCAGATGCTTTTCAGGTGGCACATATAGAAAATAAAAAAGATGTAGCCAATGGTACTGGCGAGACATGGCTAAAATTTTTCTTTAAATAGGTTGTTGTTGTGTGTGCGTTTTTTAAGTTTTCTTTACAAGACTGAAACCTTCCTCTTTCTCTGAGTTTGTTTAAATACCTTCTTCGAGTTTCTTTGTTTGAGTTTGAGTTTGTTTAAATACCTTCTTCAAGTTCTCATATTCGAACTTTTTAATTTTGTGGCATAAAATTTTTTGTTGAAGTAATTTTTTTAGGATTGGAATAAATTTTACAAGTAACCTGTTTATTATTTTTTAAATTAAATTAGGTTTGAATTTCACGAGGATTGAAGTACAACTCCTGTGTTTAGGTGTGTGTTTAAAATTTGTGTGTTTAAAATGATTATTTGAAATAATTTTTTTGAGGACTGGAATAAAAAAAATTAAATTAAATTAGGTGTGTGTTTAAAATTTGTAAGGATTGAACTAAAACTCTATTTAAAATAAAAAATATTTGTGGCATGATATTTATTTGAAGAAAATATTTTGAGTCCGACAAAATTTTTGAATATGAAGTTTCTAATATTTTTTTAGTTAGATTAGTTTGGTATTAAAAATTGAGGAGTTTTCTACTAAAAATTTTGTAACATGATATTTATTTGAACTAAGTATTTTAAGTGCAGAATTTTTTTTTAATATGAAGTGTAGTATTTTTTTAATTAGATTAGGTTGGTGTTGATGCTTTGTTGGTGTGCCTTTGTAATAATAACTTCGTTCATGGTTTATAATGTAATTAAAATGTGTAGTTTCAAAGCATTATTTGATGCTTTGTTATGCCTTTTTCAATTTAAACTTTGAAGTTTTTAGCATCATATTTATTTTAATGTATTTGGAGTAATTTTTTAATTACCTTTTTTTATTTTGAAGTTATTATTGTTAAAATTAATTATTTATAATAGTAACTTCGGTCATGGTTTATTTTGTCTTTAAAATGACTACGTTGAAATCGTTCATGTTTTTTAAGTTTGTGTCATCATATTTTTTTAAAGTTAATGTAAAGTTGCAATAAAGAGGTTTTTTGTGATTAGATTTTATTATTTCGAATTTATTATGATTAATTATTAAAAATATTGTTTTGTAGGTACATCATGAATTCAGTTATAACAGTGTTGTATTTCAATGGAAGGGTATATGAAGAGAATGATGGTGTAATATTTGAAGGGAGTAAAAAAGCGATTCAGATAAAACGTGGAATTATTTTCAATGCTCTGAAAACAAAATTCGGAGATAAGGTAAAGTTAGAAAATAATGATATTATTTCTGCTATCAGTTGTATATTTTTAGTTTATGGAAAGTATATTGCTTTGCAAATTTGTGATGACGAAGATGTTGAAACCATGCTCAAAAGTTTTCAACTACAAAATCAAATGTCAGTTTTGGAATTGTACATAGAAAAGGATGTGGCTGGTGGTTCTATGTTTCATTCTGCAAATTCTCTTACATCATGTGGAAATAATTTATCTAATAATGAGACGCAACCGGCAAGAAATTTTAGCAATTTACATGGTGACAAAGATGATGATGATGATGATTATCTTGTGTCTAACTCATACGTTGAAGACTCTTTAGACGAAGATGATAGTGTTGACAGTATATCTGATACAGACGATGAAGTCACTGAGATGATTCAACCAGTGAGAATTGTTCACCCAACAGAAGGTATTTTTTATTAAATACAAAATAGCTAAATACATTTATCATTTTATGACAATTGTATTTAATGATAAATAAGTATCATTGTGACATTGACCTGATTTTCTTTTCTAACTATAAGGTATAGAAGGAAATCAAAATCCATTTTGGAATGATGCTTTGCATTATAACAATATCAACTGGAGTTATCCTGATGAGGAGGACATTTGCGGTTTGGAGATGCCATCGACTTTTAATGTTGGGCAAGAATTATATGTTGGCATGGAATTTGATAGTAAAGATGCGGTCAAAAATGCAGTCAAACAATATGTTATGAAGGTGCATCACAGTTTCAAAGTTGTTGAAACCAAATCGAACAAGTATGTCATTTGTTGCTTGAATAAAAGCGCAGAGTGTCCTTGCCCTTTCTATATGAGGGAAATTTTATCTAATAAAACAGATTCATGGAAAGTCACACAATGGGGTGGACCACACACATGTCTCAATATGACCATGACACAAGATCACGAGAAGCTTGATTCAGATTTAATTGCCACTTGTATAGTAGGTACGTATTTTATGTGCATGTTATGCTACTTTTGCGTTAATTGTCATTTAAATTTTCTTATTTTATTGACAGGCATAATCAGAGAAGATCCATCAATAAAAGTGTCTTTGATTCAAGAGAGGATTAACAGTAAATTTGCGTACAAGGTGTCGTACAAAAAAGCTTGGTTGGCGAAACAAAAATCCATTGCACTTGAATATGGCGATTGGGAAGACTCATATGCAAAATTGTCGTCGTGGCTAACACACATGCAAAATCATTCTCCTGGATCATATTTTTAATATGGCGTGAAGCTTGGTTAGTCGCGAACACCGTCAGTTTCATAGAGTGTTTTGGACTTTTGGTCAATGTAAAGAGGCTTTCAAGTATTGTAAGCCAATCATACAAGTTGATGGCACACATTTGTACGGCAAATACCGTGACACCCTCTTAATAGCCACATCACAAGATGAAAATGGTGGTGTCCTTCCTCTAGCATTCGTCGTGGTCGAAGGTGAGACATTAACTGCGTGGTCATGGTTTTTGGCACACTTGCGTGAACACATCACAAATAAAAATGGTATTTGTCTCATATCTGATCGTCACGCGAGTATAAAGTCTGTTGTGGCTAACGAAACACTTGGTTGACAACCTCCCCATGGTTATCATGTTTACTGCGTGCGACACATAGCAAGCAACTTCAATCGCAAATTCAATAATGCCAAACAAAAAGAAATGTTGAAGAAATTGGGTAACATTTCATTTATCATGGTCACATTAATTTAAGTTTGATATATAGTTAAAATTGTTGTTGCTAACTAATTTCATGCAGGCTACACTCCTTGCAAGCACATTTTTTATCAAAATTTAGAAAAATTCCGTCAACTAAGTCCAGCCATAGCAACATGGATTGATCGCATTTCAAAGGAGAAATGGACGATGGCTTATGATAGAGAAGGACGTCGGTATGGCCACATGACAATGAACCTCTCAGAATGTAAAAATAAGGTTTAGAAGGATTGTCGCAACATTCCGATAACAGCGTTGGTCAAATCAACATATAGTAGGTGTCGAAAGTACTTTGTTGATCGTGGCCGCCAAGCCCAAAGACAGTTAAATGAAGGCCAAGTATATTGTTCTAAGCTTGTTAAAGAACTTAGAAAAAATTAAGAACAAGCTTGTTCGCACATCGTTCGCGTGTATGATATCCACTCGACCAGGTTTGAAGTAGAGGAGACCTTCAATCCTATCACACAACGTGGCGGACAAAAGTGGGCAGTAAACTTGAATGGCCATTATTGTCAATGCGGAAAGTATTTTGTGCCTCACTATCCATGTTCACACATTATTGCAGCTTGTGGTTACGTGAGCATGAGCTACTACCAATATATAGATGTTGTTTACACAAATGAGCATATCTTAAAAGCTTACTCCGCACAATGGTGGCCCCTTGGGAATGAAGCGGCAATTCCTCCTTCTAATGACGCATGGACACTTTCACCGGCAAAAATGTAGTAGATGTGGAGCAGAAGGGCACAACAGGCGACAATGTCCAATGCAATCTGACTGTGGGAGTTGTTCATTTAATTGATTTATGTATGTTAGACGAGTGACTTGTATTGGTTTAATTTCTATTGAAAGTATTTAGTTTATGGTCTTCAATGAAATCATAGGAGTTGTTGTTCTATTGAATGTATTTAGTTTTTTATTACACATTACTTATTTAGTTTTTGGTCTTCAATGAAATTGTGGGAGTTGTTCTTGTATTATTTTGGAATGTAGCAGTCTCTTAATGGCTTGTGCCATATTGGAATGACCTTACCAAAAACCCTAACCCAAAACCCAAAACCCTATGCCAAAACCCTAACCATAAGTCAAAACCATAGCCCTAAACCCAAAACCCTCACCCTAAGCCCCAACCCTAACCCAAAACCCTAACCCTCAGCCAAACCCCCCTAACCCTTAGCCAAAACCCTACCCGTAACCCTCAGCCAAAACCCTAAACCCTAACTGTCAGCCAAAACCCTAACCCTAACCCGCAACCCTTAGCCCCTAATCCCTATATTTAAGTGTCCTAAACCCTAAACCCTAACCTTTGAAGACTATGGTACTTCTGATGAAGAACCTTATAATTTGAGCAAACAAGAAGGTGAAAAAAGTCCAGGCTGATTCATGTAACAAAATAAAATAACATTTAGAAGTTGAAATAAATGGAGTGGATCATTAGTTAGTAACATTAGTTATTATCGTTTGTCTATTTTAGTTTCTATTTAACTTAATTTATTTTTATAGTTTCTTGTGCGATTTAAACTGTATCAATGAGTAAACCTTACAAAAATCCATACGATAGATTAAGTGTCAAATTCAAATGAGAAACATACAACAACAAATTTAAGCAGAGACATGAAAATCATTCATTATGATATCCGTGATGACGTGAGGATGTGTCATATGGTCGATCTCATCTTCGCGCTTGATGATTCGGATTTCTTCTACCCCGATGTCTCCCCGCTTCTACTTCGTCCACCTCAACAGAAAATCGGTGACGCAAATCAACACCTAATAAGTCACCCATATAAGGTATTGCTCCGGGTACATTCCATTGCATACCTAATGGGGCGTTAGGTGTTGCAATTGGGGCATCGTGTTGCTGTGAATGAGTCATAGTCGGCCATGAAAAATGAGGATGTATTTCTGCAACACCACTGAACGAATGTTCGCTTGCAGAAGTATCAGTGTGATGACCTTTAAAAGGATACCGATACATTTGTGAAGGATACTGAGAAAATGTTGCTGGCGTGTAATACATTCCATGACCATGCTCCACCATTTGTTGGGAATATTCTTCCGCTTCAACAACCATGCCTTCATCTGCCTATGCCCCGAGTTTCAACACTTGACTGAAGAATGTGAAACTCTTGAGCTGGAAATTGATGCTCTGATGCTGGACCATGTGACACAGGCTCAGTGATTCTCTCTTGCTCTTTGGATAAAATCGTTAACTTTTCCATGTAAGACACGAGATCATCAACTGTCCATATGTTCCTCCCTTGTGGTGACACCATATACTGTAAAGTCTCCACAACTTCAGCTTGCAATTATTAGGGTCAGGAAATTAATGTTGATGCTTAACAAAATAATTTGAACTTAAACATTGAAAAATAGATAAATACCAATGTAGTTGTGTTTGCATTGTTCGGGTAACATTTTTGTTTTTCTCCTATACCACACCATGTAGTCGGAGTTAAAACTCAACAGACCCTCTTGTCAAGGATAAACGTCGACCCTAAACTCAGCTCGATTGTTCCATTGACTGATCAGTGGGGCCCACAGTTGTCCCCAATTTTCATCTTGTTTGCCTTTCAGCGTTATGCCATGAAGATTCTGTGGTTGCGAAGGACACTCGAGAATAGGTTGTTGCATTCCAAATTGTCGCAAAACTCTATCGGGTTGGTGCCATTCAACAACATGGAAACAAATCAGTGGCACCACCGCAAACCACGCTACACTTCCAACCATACAAATTGGAGGCAACGTTGACATCACAGTTGTTGTGTAAGGCTCCCACACAAACTGCATATAACAACACAGTTGTTAATTTTCAGTCAAACATAACATATTAACATTTCATTTAACCAATACATTACGATCCTCTTATCTCATGTCGTTTCATGATATCCAATTTGCGACGGAAAACTCTAAGATCATCATTGCCAATATGCTGATTTCCACGTCGCAGCCACCTACAAAAAAATGAAATCATCATTGTCAACACGTTACATTATTAATTATTTTCAAATGAAATCTAATTTTTTAAACGACAAACCTATGTCCGAGTGGTTTATTTTCTATTACGGGAGGCATCCTCTTTGGAGCCAAAGTCGTGCATCGTTCCCATGCCCACATTTGGATTAAGATGCACATACCTCTGATTGATTTAATTTTGTAATCGGTGGCGCTACACATCTCTCTATATAAATAAGCAAGCACGGTAGGTCCCCATGCATACATGCTGCACGGTTGAAAGTCACGTAAAAATTGCAGGTACCTTAGGGAAACTCTGCTACTGCTTTTGTTAACAAAGAGGACACCTCCTATGAATCTAAGGATCCATGCACGGGTAAACCTTTGTAATTATTCTACGTTACCGTCATGGTTATTTAATTGTGAAAAATGGTGAGTCAACCAACTTAATTTAACTACACTGCCTTCAAGTTCACCTTCCTGTGGTCTGACTCCTAACAATTCTTCACATAAATTGGCCCAATCAAGATTTGTTGGACCAATTAATGGTGCCCCCTCAATACAGAGACCTAATAAAACTAACACATCTTGAAGAGTAATCGTACACTCTCCGCATCTCAAGTGAAACGTGTGTATTTCGGGCCTCCATCTTTCAATCAAGGCACTCATTAATGCTGCATTTATTTTTAGGTATCTCATCTTCATTATCCAGTAAAAACCAGATTGCTGAAGCAGAGGAATAATTTCCTCTGATATTTGTTCTTCACCTTTATACGTGGGGACAGCTCGTCTTATGTGTAATTTTTTGTCTTATTCCTCATTCCAAACATGTTTTGAAACATGCTTAGGTTGCATCCATAAAACGTCACCATCAATTAGACCAGACCTAATTTGTATATTTGATGAGCATGACGAGAAAGATGTCATTGATCCTTCAAAATAAAATATAATACAATAAATTGACGATAAAATTTATACATTAATTATATATAAAAATATTAAGTACATTTACAAAAAATTAATTAAATATATATACCAAATGGAGTGAAATCAATAACAGAATATATATATTTTAATAACTAAATATATTATACGAATAATAAAATTTAAATATACTCTCCAAATAAATTAAAATACATGAAAAACTTAAAATAGTAACTAAAATACTCTACAATTAACAAAATTTAAATTTAAATACATAGATAAATTAACAAAATTTAAAATACATACATAAATTTAAATAAATGACAAAAAAATATATCAATTAACAAAATTTCAATTAAATACCATATATTATACAAATCAATTAAAATAAATAGAAAAATTACCATGGAAACCAAAAATTAACGTATCATATATTTCAATTAAAATATCATACAAATCAATTAATATATATATATATATATATATATATATATATATATATATATATATATAAAATTAATCACATATCATATATTTCAATAAAAACTTAAAATAAGGCAACTAAATAATATTAACATTCTAACTAAAATTGACGTATATAAAACAAATAATACCATACAAACCTAACAAATCTAAACCAAATACCAAATAATAATAACACACTAACTAAAATTAACGTAACATATATATAACACACATAATAACATACAAATTTAAATAACCTCCAAAAAATAATATTAACAAATCAACTAAATCTAACGTATCCTATAACACAAATAATAACATACTAACTAAAATTATAGCATATACATATAACACAAACAATATTAATATTTCAAATTACTACTTAAAATTTATAACTACCGCCTAACCTAAACAAACTTAACATATACATATAAAACAAATAATAACATACTAATTAACTTAACATATGTATATAGAACAACAAACCTAACATAAATAATATTAATATACCAACTAAAATTAACTTAACATATAACATAAAAAATATTTAAAATTATTAGTTAAAAAATACTTACCAAGAAGTTAGAAGCAACAGGAATGAACGAAAGAAGGACGAAGAACCAAAGCAACGAAGCTATCTGAAGAAGCAAGATGAAGGTGGAAATATGAGGAGTAACGGAGCAATGGAGTGGAGAACCATTTATAAGGCTAAATTTTTTTGAAAGCAAATCGCAATCACCAAGGGCGCCTCTCGCCTGCAATGCGCAAGCACCAATGGCGCCTTCCCCTCTGCAACACTGCGTCCCTGAACCTGTTGCGTCCCTGAACCTGCCACTGCGTCCCTGACCCTACCACTGCGTCCCTGCAACCTACAAACCTAGCTGCAACCTGCAAACCTAGCTGCAACCCTAGGGCAAAGCAACGTGCCACTTTGACTGGGGCCACGCACCATGCATGGCCAAATCGCCAACAAGAATGGTGACTCCAATGCCACATAGGAAAAAGCCAAGTCGCCAGCGAGAATGGCGACACCAACGCCACGTGGCACGGCCTGCCGGAAAGCGCCACCACCATTGGCGCCATGCATGATCTTTACTTGCCAAAACAGCACCCCTATGGAATAAGTTTTGAAACAACCCCATTTGGGGAATAAGTTTGCAAAACTGCACCGGTTACAACAATTTGCCCTAATATCTTCAATCAAATTAGAAGTTACGGGGACACAATTAAAGACAAGAAAATAATACTAAAAATATTAAGAAGTGTTCCCGTAAAATATGATCATATTGTGGCTGCCATAGAAGAATCAAAAGATTTATCTAAACTCACTCTAGTAGAATTAATGAGCTCTTTAGAAGCTCATGAAGCTAGAATGAAAAGATTTGAGTAGCCACTAGAGCAAGCATTCCAATCTAAAATTAATATCTCTAAAAATGATGGAGATAAGAAAAATAACCACGGTAAATTTCCTCAAAAAAGAGAAGGATCATTTACTAATCGTGGTAAAAGGAGCGGAAAGTAATGGAGTAATAATGCTTCAAGCTCCTATTGCAAATTATGCAAGAAAAATAATCATGATACAAATGATTGTCGGTACAAATGCAAAAAGTGCAAAAGGCACCTACACTACAAAAAAGATTGTTTTTACTGACAAAAAGAAGAAGCAAATTTTCTAGAAAATAAAGAATCCCTTGATCATACTTTGTACTCCACTTTATCTTCTCAAGAATCAATGGATGTATGGTATGTTGATAGTGGTTGTTCAAACCACATGACAAAAAACAAAAGTTGCTTTGTGCAACTAGATGCGACAATAAAATCCAAAGTTACACTTGGTGATGGAAATGTTCAAACAGTTGAAGGAAAATGCACCATTGCTTTTAAAACTCAAAATGGTAGCCAAAAATATATCCATAATGTTTTTTATGTGCCAGGTCTTACTCAAAATCTTCTAAGTGTTGGTCAACTTATTCATAAAAATTATAAAGTCATCTTTGATGATGATAAATGTAATATCATTTATAAAAGAAAGGGCCAAATTATTTCTACAAAATGGCTCCTAATAAAGTATTTCCTCTAGTTATGCCATTTGGGCAAAACAATGCATTGAAATGTGAGAATATGGATGAGTCCATACTGTGGCACTTGAGGTATGGTCATCTAAACTTTAATGGCCTTAAATTATTAAAACAAAAAAATATGGTGCTTGGGCTTCCTTTTATTTAATCTAACCTTAAAGTTTGTGAAGGCTGCATTTATGAAAAGATGCACAGGTTACCATTTCCAAAAACATCTTGGAGAGCTAAAGCTCCACTTCAATTGGTGCATGTTGATATCTGGGGACCATCAAGTACCCCCAGCTTTGGTGGAAGAAGATATTTTCTCCTCTTCGTTGATGACTACACTCGAATGATGTGGGTGTACTTCATCCAACAAAAATCTAATGCATTCACTTGCTTTAAGGAGTTCAAGGCCCTAGTGGAAAAGCAAAGTGGGCATTCCCTCAAAATCTTGAGAATAGATCGTGGGGGAGAATTCAATGGGCAAATATTCATCAACTTTTGCAATGATCATGGTATCAAGAAGGAGCTGACTGTTTGTCACACTCCACAACAGAATGGTGTCGCTGAAAGGAAAAACAAAACCATTGTGGAAATGGCTCGATCGATGCTACAACACAAGAACCTGCCAAAGAATCTATGGGTGGAAGCTGTTAGCACAGCAGTATACATCCTCAACTGTTCTCCAACTAAAGTAGTCTTAAATATGATGTCATATGAAGCATGGTTCAACAAAAAACCAACAGTTGATTATTTTAAAGTTTTTGGATGTGTTGCTTAATCGCACATTCTAAAGGAGAATCGAGAAAAGCTCGATGAAAAAGGAGAAAAGTGCATCTTTGTCGGCTATAGTGACCAATCTAAAGGTTACCGAATATTCAAACCAGATTCAAAGCAACTAATCATTTCAAGAGATGTCATCTTTGACGAAGGAGCAAGCTGGCAATGGAGTACTGAAGCCAATGAGACGCAAGAAGTAACCAATCCAAGCCTGTGCACACTGCCACCATCACCAACACAGCATGACCAACAACACCAGCAAGAAGAAGTCCCACAACAACAACTTCGAAGATCAGGAAGGCCACACAAACCGAATCCAAAGTACGCAAATGCTGGATTTTTTGCCTATGAACCTCAAATGTTTGAGGAAGCATCGAAAGAAGAAGTTTAGAGAAAAGCCATGGACAAGGAAATCAAAATGATAGAGAAAAATCATATATGGGAGCTCATGCAAAAACCAGAAGACAAGGAGATCATTGGCCTGAAATGGGTTTACAAAATTAAATATAATGAGGAAGGAACAATCCAAAAACACAAACCACGACTTGTCGCTAAAGGCTATTCACAACTGTCAGGAGTTGGTTTCAATGAGACATTTGCTCCCGTTGTGTGCATGGAAACAATCAAAACTGTACTAGCCTTAGCTGCACAGTTGAAGCTACAAGTGTACCAGCTAGATGTAAAATCAGCTTTCTTAAATGGAGAGATTGAAGAAGAAGTCTACGTGGAGCAACCACTAGGATACAAAGTTCAAGGAGAAGAAGACAAAGTATATCGCTTGAAAAAGGCGCTTTATGGTCTCAAACAAACTCCCTGAGCATGGAACAACAAAATAGACAATTACCTCGTCGAGCATAGATTCCTCAAAAGTCCATGTGAGCCATCACTATATGTGAAGATGTAAGGTAATCATTTCTTGATTTTGTGCCTATAGTAGATGATTTAATCTACACCGGCAACAACTTACAGATGATGGAAGAATTCAAAAAGGCTATGATGCAAGAGTATGAAATGACCGATCTTGGACTCATGAGATATTTTCTCGGCATGCAAGTCAAGCAAAGACCTGGAAAAATATTTATCTCGCAAGAAAAATATGCAGATGACTTACTAAAGAAGTTCAACATGGAAGATTGCAAACCACTTGCCACACCTATGGCGATGAACGAGAAGCTTTCAAAAGATGATGGGCAAAACAAAGTTGATGCAACAGTTTATAAAAGCCTAGTCAGTTCGCTAATCTACTTAACCAACTCAAAGCCAGACATCGTACATGCAGTTAGCATCGTGTCTAGATTCACGAGTAACCCAAGCAAAGCACACTTTGCAGCAGCCAAGAGAATCCTAAGATATGTCAAAGGCACAAAGGATTTTGGCATTTTGTACGAGGCAGATAGAGACTTTAACTTGACAGGTTATACAGATAACGACTGGGCAGGAAGCACAGATGATAGAAAAAGCACAAGTGGATATGTGTTTCTTCTAAGCAACAAAGCAATATCATGGGCATCAAAGAAGCAAACAACAGTTGATTTATCATCAGCAGAAGCCGAATACATGGCTACAACAAGCGTTGCGTGTGAAGCGACATGGCTCAGAAAAATTCTGCAAGACGTACAACAAGACTCTAAGACTCCAACAGTTATTCATTGTGATAATATGTTAGCTATTGCAATGACTAAGAATCCAATATTCCACAGCCGTACAAAGCACATTGAGATTAGATACCACTTCATCAGAGAGCTCGTGGAACGTGGAGAAATCAAAATGGAGTTCTGCAAGACTGAAGAACAATTGGCAAACATCTTCACCAAGCCAATTGCAACAGAGAAGTTCATCAAATTCAGAGACATGCTTAGAGTTCAAGACTTTTCTAGATTAAGGGGGAGTGTTGAAGATTAATCTAGAAAAGTGTAGATGTATAATTGGTGGTCCATTATCTAGAGAGTTCTACACCTATGGAGATGTTGTAGTGTGTAGAAACTTCTTGATGGATGTAGAAAAATATTTTATTATCTAAAGTCATAGAAGCACCTAGAACATTATAGAGATGGCTGGTAAATGATAAATGAGTCTAGAAGACTCTAGGACTAAGTAGTATAGAAGTGTGTAGAAATCACCTATGTAACCTATATAAAGGCATAAGTTGTAGCAAGCCATGAAATGTAAGTAAAGAAGCTAATAGGCACAATTCAAGTTAAGGTGTCAATTTTCTGAAAACTCATCATCTTCCTACTCCCATCATTTCTATCATACATTTCTACCATATCCTTCCATAGAGAAAAGGCATAACCGCGTCCCATATCCTAACATATTCTTTTTAGAATCCAGTTCAAAAAGTTGACTAAAAAAGTGTTGTAAGTTGTAACCAATATGTATCTTTGTATGTATGTATGTATTTGTGTGTGTGTGTGTGAATGTATGTATACATGATTGTATGTATGTCTGTATGTATATGTGTGCAAAAAAATGGCATGTTTAGATCCCTTTGAATTTGCGCTAGGTCAAATTTATATATTGTTTTGCATTTCAAGGAAGTTGGCAGAAGATAAAAATTGTCACTTTGTAAGTTACTGAAAGAATTGCTTTGTTTAAAGGGTTATATCCAGAGATACAGTAGCAGTATATAATGATTCATAATGAAGATATACATAGCATCCTAAACTCACACTAAGAACTCCCAATGAATGAAAACAATCATTTCCTTCGTTTCCACAAACTTTGATATCTGTAGAAATTTTAACAGTATCAATAAACCAATAACAAGTATGACTAACAAATGGCCATTATATCATTGCACTTGTCAAGATCCCCAAGTTCATGAGAAAATGTTTTTTGGATTATTTTTCCTCTGAGAAAGCTTAATCATCAAGAATTTCATAGTCACGGAAAAACCAGGCAACAAGATTCATCATCAAGTATGTAATGCCAAAATAATAGCGTGCTCGCAGTGACTTCTTTCCTTCCACTTCATAATCAACCTTGTTTAACTCCAAAGAAGCAATCACTCCTTCATCGAGTGTACTCTGCGTGTCCCGTAGATTAACATGTACTGTGTTGCTTCAGTTGATATTACCTCAGATACACTCATTCAACAATCAAACCAAACAACATAATTAACCACTATCAAGATCTCTTATCAAACAATTGCAGTAAGGTCACACACCAACAGTATTTCAAAGATTACCAAGTACCAAAATGTGTAGCAATACAACATGAGCCTAATGTTGCACTAGAAACCTCAGATTTAGGTTCAAAGATAGTGAAGTATGCTTAAAAGCAAAAAAAACATCCAAGAAAGATGCTCATCTTACAAACTACAAAATAAAGGAGATCAAATCCGACTAACAAAAATGATGCTCACACAAGAAACATTCAATAATTAACTTAAGGAAAAGAAACCTATGATTATAATAAGTAGAGCATGGTGTAAAGTTGCGAGCACACAATGCAGAAAAGGCCTGTTAATGCATGAACCAAGAGAATGCAGGTGTGTCGGTCTTACTTGCACTTGTTAAAAGAAAATGCTCTAAAATCTCAGCTTCAGATGCAGTAGGTTGAGAAGGGTATTTGAAGACTGAAGGAGGATGTGTGATGAGTAGTACATTGAAACTAGTGTTCACACTTCACACCCGTTGGATTCATAGGCACAATTTTGTTGGTGTCCACATTTGACATGTTGTGATACTTTTATTACACATCAAATACTTTTGCTTCCTTTTGACTCTGCATGATTTTAGTAAATCTACAATCTTCACATTTTGGTGCAACTCACTTATGTAGAAGTTTCTTCCTCTATCCAAAATATTATTCTATATAGTATACAGAAAACCAGCCAAGAGATAATGTTAACAAATCTAATTACCTTGTCCTAGTAGGAAAAGCCTGTTGTTTGATGAAATTGTCACAAGATGTAATATTATTTTGTGTCCTCGTGTTCTTCCTCCTCACAACTCACAAGTGTTTTTTAACTAGTTCAAGCTCCAAAAATTGTACAAGTTACTCAACTGTTATATATATTTCAACTGTAGGAAAAAAGTGTTCAAAAAACACACATTGAGGAATAAAATGATCTATTTTGTATTTAAATTATATTATAAACAGATGACATATTAAAAAGTGTACATGTTGATGAGCTCTTGAAGCATAAAAATCATACAGCATCAGGCTCTATTTATAGCATGCTAAGGATAACAAATTTCTTATCAAATCAAAATCATTATTGATAGTATCCTTTTTTAAGCTATATTATTTCTTGTTACCTTTTATTGTTAACCATTTAACAATTAAGATTGAAATAATAATTGACCAAGTCAAACTTGTATCTAGTCGCATTTTCAATCCAAATTCCAAATACAAAATCATACATGTTTGTTTCTCTTTTTTCACCAAATCTTTCATATTATTTATATTTTCAGTGCTAGCAACAATATAATAATATTTCACCTTTTTGAAATCAATTAATCATTTGATCAAATTAAATTCTCTAATTTAATTAATCATCAAATATTAAAATAATTTCTTTGACAGAGATTAGAACACTCGTTTGTGTGTGACCCCGTAGGTTCAATACTAAGCCGGTAATATATTAATCAAATTAATATACTATTCAAGATAGGCATCTAGCAACACTCCTTAACGTCCGGATAGCATGAAGTAACATTTTACTTTCAAGAACCATTAGAAGAGTAGTGTAATAATTTCTTTCATCTTTATAGCTCTGGGTTAACTCTAGAGTATAGTATTATTGTCAAATCCTTTTGAGTTAACTCATAATGACTTAAGAAAATCATTTCTTCTTTCATTTAATTTTCTTGGTTAGGGTATAATTTTATTCATAGAGCTCAAACTCATTACCAAGAGTTGATGGATTCCTTTTTGATTAATCATTAATTCTACACGTATTTAATCATATCCAATACCCATTCAACAAGTGCTCTAAAGCATTAGGTGTCCGGAATCAAAATACAACAAAATAACCTGTTAATTACTATGACAATCTCAGGTCAAAGAAAGTTATTATACCTCTTCTTGAGAATTTTCTATTGACAGTTTATGGTAAATTTTAACCATTAGAAAATTTCAATTGAGTCAGTTTAATGATGACATCAACATGTGACTCATCTATATATGTAAATTAATAAATGAGATCTATTAATATTTATCCAATGAATACTATCACATATATATTAATCAATCTGAATTATTGATATCCTATTTACAATAATCCTATGGTCAAGAACGGTTTAGATTAAAATTAGAACAAACTTGTTTCTCATTATCATAATCTCTATTATAATAACGGGTCTTTAATTTTAATCAAGGACATTATCAAATGCACCATTTAATCAAATAGTGAAATATGACAATAAAAATAAAATAATAATTTATTATTAAAATTAGAATTGATTACATGATGACTTATATCGTGGACATACAAATTTATTTCAAACATAAACTATGACCATTTATGAGTACAAGAATCTGTAACTTAGAAACATATAATTTTTTATATAAACAGCTTATTTACATGCTTGACTGTGTTCAATTGCAACCAAAGTTTATATCACTGTGTGAGGATGAATGAATGATTATTATCTGATAAATGCATAATATGAGAATTTTTATTTTAATCTCTATTCCTTATAGAATTTTCGAATGAAAGAGTTAGGAGACTTGTCCAACCTTGAATAAGTTTGTGTATAGAAATCGAAGACAAATATAAGATTTACATGGTTTATATGTATATGTATGTATTTTTTTATTTATTTATGAGAATCATCGAAGATAAGTATCAAAATTTACAATAACTTACACACACTAATCAATCAATTGAAGTATATACTCTTGATCATCACATGCATGTATGAGGTGAAAAACAATGTTGAAGCAAAATCAAATGGACAAAAGTTTAGGAGATAGCGGAAATAGTTTGAATTAAAAGAGTTTGGGGGCATTAATTAATAAAACCTAGAATATGTACAAAGAAGGCCAAGACAAGAATGGGTTGCCCCATGAAGACCTTTTCCAAACACCTCCCCACGCGTCTTCAATGGGGATTAGTAACCTTTGAATATGTCTGTCGCGTGGCAACTTTGGTTTATACATTTTCTTAAAAAGTTGTATTAATAAATTAAGCTTGAAACATAAAAACTTATTAGCATAGAAAAACTTATTAGATGAATTTTTTTATAAAAAAAGAGAATATTCTAAAGGCACAAGTTTTTTTTATATTTTTTTATCATATTATATTATTAGATGAATTTTATTTAGATCTCTGAAAGTAAAGGGTAAATCTACGAGATATGATAGGATTAATAAAATTTACTAGAAAATAAAAGTTGTTTTTAGAAAAATGTCCCAAAAGATGTTAACATAGTATTTTTAAAATTTTAAATCTTCCGTAAGCTTGGCTGTTTAGACATTAGATTGGATTAGAGTGGTAGATAAAGCTCATTTATTTTGAAATTATTTTTCTCTACTCATTACAAAGGCTTTCGAAAAGCCAACAATCATAAAATCAAATTAATTATTTTTAATTATCAAATTTTGATTAAAACTATTTCAACAGCGCACATCAAGTAATCAAGAATAATTAGATTAAATTTTCTTGTAAAAAATTAATACTACCATTTTAAAAAAATAACATCCATTACAAAGAAAGAAAAAATGAAATATGTAGCTAACTGTCATTTTCCATTGAACTCAGATTCGATCGTCATTATTATTTATTAACTCGCTTCTTTCACGTTCCATTATAGATACAGGATTACAGGTTTTCTTGCTCTTTACTTTGCCCGTGTTCTTAAATATATATGACATGATTAACTTGTAAAGAATTTGAATATATTCTTGACATTAGGTGGCATGGGTTAAGGTTTGTCCTTTAGAGTGAGTCAGAGAACTTGTAAGGAGTGTATTTGTGAGATGATATGCAGACTAGGTTTTGGTGAAAGTTGATGAGAAATGAATTTGGAAAAATGCAGTATTCTAAGTAAATATAGTAATTAGATGTTCTAAAAGCAAAAATTACAAGTGTACAAGTGATTTGACTAATGAATAAGATGAAACTACTGTTAAAAGGTTTCCATCAATCAACTATTACAGATTTATTCACGAAAAAGAACGAAGATGAGGTTGACAAATTACTTGTTGGTCTTTTTGTCTTTCAAACTTATGCATTGCACAAAATAAATGTTTGATTTATAAAATTAAAATTTTCAATAAATAAATACTTTCAAATATATAAATTATATTATGATTAAAATTTGTAATAAATAAATATTTTTAGCATATAAATTATATTTTAGATTTAATTTAAATAACAAGAATTTTTCAAAGGAAGTTGGGGAGGATGTGTGGAAGTTTGTGAAGAAGGCATTTCTCGAGTGGTTGATATCGTGTTGGTCCTAATTCCTAAAGCTAACCATCCTCATCAGAGCTTTAAGAATTTTAGGCAAATTAGTTTGTGCAACGTGTTGTACAAATTAATCTCCAAGGTTATGATTAGTCGTCTCCGGCCCTTGTTGGATTATAGTATCAGTCATTTGTAAAGTAGTTATATCCTAGGGCATGACGCCGAAGTTAAATGTCATTGTCTTGGTTATTCACCACATGCAGAAGTCTAAAAAGAAAAAAGAAAAAAAGGACATGATTTTCAAGTTGGATTTGGAAAAGGCATATGATAGAGTTTATTGGAGGTTCCCAAAGCAAACTCTTAGCTTATTTGGCTTCCCTAGTTGTTAGAACAAAGGAGACAATGGGTGAAAGTTTGAAAAAAAGAAAAGAAAAAAAAAAACTTAAGTCTCACATTGCTCAAGGTACACTCTTGTATAGTGTATCGCTTCAAGTCCCACATCACTCAAGGTAAACACTTGAATAGTGTTTCACTCCCTATATATAGAGAGTCCATTTCTTCATTTTTTCTTGTCCCAGTTGAGAAACATTTCCTCAACTTTTCTTTCTCCCTCCCAAATCTCAGCCGATGCATTTCCGGTAAACTTCTCCCTCTTTCTTTCTGTCACACTAAATTTTAGTGACTTTTCAAGTTATATTTTTGGTTGGCTATTAGAGTAATTTTTCAAGTCATATTTTCGGTTGGCTTTCAGAGTGACTTTTCAAGTCATACAAGAAGGGTGTAATACAAGAGGCACGCAGACAAGATCAGAGAGTCCAAAGAAGTCTCTTTGGACTCCCTGGAGATGTTGAACTGAAGTTTACCTCTGGAAAGACTTTGATCCTCAAAGATGTGATGTATACTCCAAAGATGAGAAAGAATCTGGTTTCTGGTTTTCTTTTAAACAAGGCTGGGTTTACTCAGACCATAGGTGCAAATTTATTTACTTTGACCAAAAATGGGGTATTTGTAGGGAAAGGGTACGCCACTGATGGCATGTTCAAATTGAATCTTGATATTAATAAAGTTTCTCCTTCTTCTTACATGCTGTGTGATTTTAATATATGGCATTCTAGACTTTGTCATATAAATAGTCGTTGCATATCTAACATGAGTAACTTAGGTTTTATTCCAAAGCTATCTTCAAATCACTTTGAAAATTGTGTTTTTTGCAATCAATCTAAAATAACTAAGAAATCACATAAATCAGTAGTTAAAGAATCTGAGCCATTGGATTTAATACATTCTGATATATGTGAATTTGATGGAACGTTGACCAGAAATGGAAAATGATATTTTATCACTTTTATTCATGACTGCTCTGATTATACATATGTATATCTTATGAAAAATAAAAGTGAAGCGCTTGACATGTTTAAGTTATATGTAACAGAAATTGAAAATCAATTCAATAAGAAAATTAAGAAACTTCAAAGTGATAGAGGCACAAAGTATGATTCTAGTTTGTTTAATGAGTTTTATAATTTGCATGGAATCATACATGAGACGACTGCTCCATATTCACCTAAAATGAACGGTAAAGCTAAAAGAAAGAACAAAACTTTTACAGAATTAGTTGTAGCTACTATGTTGAGTTCTAGTGCAACATCTTTTTGGTGGGGCGAAATTTTATTAACTGTTTTTTATGTGCTAAATAGAATCCCCAAATCAAAAAGAAAGACATCTCCCTATGAGATATTAAAGAAAAGACAACCAAATTTGTCCTATTTGAGAACTTGGGGATGTTTGGCCTATGTAAGGATCCCAGACCCCGAGAGGGTTAAACTCGCAAGTAGAGCCTATGAATGTGTGTTCATTGGTTATGCTATTAATAGCAAAGCGTATAGGTTTTATGAACTAAACGCAAAAGTGATCATAGAGTCAAATGATGCTGATTTTTATGAAAATAAATTTCCTTTTGAATTACGGAATAGTGGGGGTACTTCATCCAGTCACCTTCCTGCTATTAGTAGTGAAAATCTTGCACAACCAGAACCAGAAATAGAGCCTCAAAGAGGTAAGAGATCAAGAATTGCTAAAGACTATGGGCCTGATTATATGGCCTATACATTAAAGGATGATCCGTCAAACCTCCAAGAAGCTTTGTCTTCTTTGGATGCTGACTTGTGGCAAGAAGCCATTAATGATGAGATGGATTCTTTAGAATCTAACAAGACCTAGCATTTACTAGACTTGCCTCCTGGTTGCAAACCAATTTGGTTGTAAATGGATCTTGAAAAAGAAACTAAAACTTGATGGTACTGTGGATAAATACAAGGCTCGCCTTGTAGCCAAGGGTTTTAGGCAAAGAGAGAATGTGGATTTCTTCGACACCTTTTCACCAGTTACTAGAATAACATCTATTCGGGTGCTAATATCTCTTGCTGCTATTCACAGTCTAGTGGTACACCAAATGGATGTTAAAACTGCTTTTTTTAAATGGTGAATTGGAAGAGGGAATCTATATGGAGCAACCTGAAGGGTTTGTGATTCATGGACAAGAAGATAAAGTTTGCAAGTTAGATAAATCTTTGTATGGTCTAAAACAAGCACCTTAGCAGTGGCATGAAAAGTTTGATAACTTAATAGTCTCGAATGGGTTTAAGGTGAATGAAAGTGACAAATGCATTTACTACAAATCTGTAAATAACATTTGCACTATCATATGTCTTTATGTCGATGACCTTCTCATATTTGGTTCAAATACTCATGTAGTGAACGATGTGAAATCATTGTTGTGTAACAACTTTGATATGAAAGACCTTGGAGAAGCAAGTGTAATCCTTGATGTTAAGATTACCAGGTCAAAAGAGGGAATTTCTCTGGATCAATCTCACTACATTGAGAAGATCTTAAAGAAATATGACTACTTTGATTGTAAACCTGCTAGTACACCATATGATCCAAGTGTAAAACTGTTTAAGAACACTGGTGAAGGTATACGACAAACTGAGTACACAAGGATCATTGGTAGCCTTAGGTATGCCACTGATTGTACTAGACCCGACATAGCCTATGTTGTGGGATTATTATGCAGGTTTACCAGTAGACCTAGTATGGAGCATTGGCACACTATTGAAAGGGTAATGAGGTACCTTAAAAGAATCATAAACCTTGGATTACATTATAAAAGGTTTCCCACTGTACTTGAAGGATACAATGATGCAAATTGAAACACTCTTTTAGATGATTCCAAAGCAACCAGCGGCTATATATTTAGAATAGCTGGTGGGGCAATTTCTTGGAAGTCAAAGAAACAGACTATCTTAGCTCAGTCAACTATGGAATCTGAGATGATAGCACTAGCAACTGCTAGTGAGGAAGCAAGTTGGCTAAGAAGCTTACTTGCAGAGATTCCTTTATGGGAAACACCGATACCAGCTGTGTTGATCCATTGCGATAGTACCGTGGCTATTGCAAAAATTTAGAACCGTTATTACAATGGTAAGAAATGACAGATACATCGTAAGCACAACACTGTTAGAGAATTACTCTCAACAGGAGCTGTTAGAGTGGATCACGTACGCACTGATGATAATTTAGCAGATCCTTTGACGAAAGGATTAGCTAGAGAGAAAGTCCATAACACTTCTAAAAGAATGGGACTATTGCCCTTACTGCGATGATCATTCATGATGGTAACCCGACCTAAATGACTGGAGATCCCAAGAACTAGGTTCAATGGGTAATAACAAGTTATGAAGTGATATGAGATGAACATGCTGCTATAAGTGAAAGCAGCATGATTCCTAAAGTAACAAGAGGATGAGTTATGAAAAAAAATTTAATTCTTAATGAGATCTATACTCTATGTTGAGTGGAGTACCTAGGCTATAGGAGTACTTTTGATAGACTCACCTATGTGAATGTCGAAGTGGGGGCCGCTTCATATGAAATTTTGGGCAAAAATTTCTAAAGCGTTCACTATACCGAGATAGACGTGCATGACCTTTAACGCACGGGCTTTATCGAATACACCTATGAAAATGTTTTGTGTGGTTTGATGTCGAAGATAGAGTTCAAGACTTCGAGTCACTCTAGTAAAATCTGAATCTTACTCATTATGCAAAGGTTCAAGTTGTATGACACCTTTGTTTATGCAATATTTTATGAAATCCTCGAAAATATTCTTTTCAAATTTCAAGTGGGGGATTGTTAGAACAAAGGAGACAATGGGTGAAAGTTTGAAAAAAAAAGAAAAAAAACTTCAAGTCCCACATTGCTCAAGGTACACTCTTGTATAGTGTATCGCTTCAAGTCCCACATCGCTCAGGGTAAATACTTGAATAGTGTTTCACTCCCTATATATAGAGAGCCCATTTCTTCATTTTTTCTTGTCCCAGTTGAGAAGCATTTCCTCAACTTTTCTTTCTCCCTCCCAAATCTCAGCCGATGCATTTCTGGCAAACTTCTCCCTCTTTCTTTCTGTCGCACTAAATTTTCGGTTGGCTATTAGAGTGACTTTTCAAGTCATATTTTCGGTTGACTTTCAGAGTGACTTTTCAAGTCATACAAGAGAGTGCAATTCTAGAAAGGTTCCCTCAGTGCAGTGGGAATCTTATACAGTGATATGGGTTGTTTTATCCTGGGGACTTCGTGGTTGATAGTCTGCTTGCACAATTTTTGGCAGTGCCACAAAACGTCTTAAAGAAAGCGACACTGTTCGCGACTCAGCCAGTAATTTTTTCGGTTTGCCATAAATTATTTTTTCAACACTAGTAGCACACTATCTTTGATTATGCATGGTATAACCGCTAATGCAATATCAAACTTGTTCAATGGGCTTAGATTGGAGAATTTTCAACATGTGAGAGGCTTGCGATAAGGAGACACCTTCTTTTCTTATTAAATTTTTTTTGTGTGTTGTGTATGGAGAGATTGGGGGTGATGATTAACAAGGAGGTGGAGGATGACAAGTGGAAACATGTCCACCTCATTAAGGAGGGCCCCGAACTAACTCATTTTCTTTACAGATGGTGTCCTTTTGTTTGCAAAAGAAAAGGATTCAAGGTGAGACTTATAAATAGTGTTCTAGAACCCTTTTGTTCTCTGCCAAGTTTAAAGGTGAGTTGATTGGGTGCAAAGTTCCTTTCATTCATATTTCTAACACATTGTGTAGAATGAAGGAAGTGTCACTACTAAAATAAGTAGTTTCAACGACTGAAGTTCAACTACGTTCCTCTCAAACACGTCGTTATTTTTTAACCAATGGTATTTTGGTAAATAAAAGGAACATTTCAAAGACGGTGAATGATAAACCTGTTGTTAACTGTTGTCATTTTTTAACAGGTGGTATTTTGGTAAATAAAAGAAACATCTTAAAGACGGTGATTTTCAAAACCTGTCTTTGAATGACGTGAGTTTTTGTTTTTATGGTGACTACTCAACTTGTGCCTTAGCTAGCCTTCACGTGGGCTCCCCTCACTCCATCTTTTGAACTTCTCTCTCAATCACGTCGTCGAGGTCTGCAATGTCGACACCCTTGGCCACGATGTCCTCAAGGATCTTCAACGCCTCACCGAGATTGCTGCCACGACCCTCAAACAAACCCCCGTCGGTGACGATTAGATCCACCGCACCAAGAGGGCGCTCTCTGCCCTTGTCACTGCCACCGCGCTCGCCGAGATTGCTTGACAACAACAACCCTGCCACCAAGGGAACCGTACGCACCCGCTTCTTCACCCACCGCACCGAAAACACCAACACCACCACCAGATCTACATGATGAGCACCAGATCTTCAAATGTAAGCAGACTTCACCTTTAATTTGCATGCAATGTTGTTCTGAGTTTATTGGTCAGCTGAATAGTGGTTTCTGTTTGGATTTTAGAATTTATTCTAACACTTCGATGTAAATTAGATTGTTGGATTGGACATTCAATTATTGTTGTTTTTAGTTGTTCTAGGGGCCTGACATAGGGTATCTCTTATTTTTCTTTATGAGGATTTGAAACTTGCAAGGCTGATTAATCTTTAGAGTTCCTATAGATGAAAAATAAGCTCTTATGATATGGACTTTAGCTATGCTTATTTGCTGAGCATATGCTTTTTTTTGTGGTGCTTACTCGGAACTACTGTAATATTTATGTATAGTTTTCATTTGCCTTCAAGTAGTTTTGACATAATCAATTTTTGATGATTTCAGTTTGTCAAGTTTGGAACAAATCACTGGCACTCCATGGCTTTATAATAACATTTGTCTTTATGATGTATTTGAAATTGCTATTTGGGTGATTGTTTATTTTGTTATTTTCTTTAGAAACATATCCCGAATGGATTCATAGAAAGTTGTATTTCACACGATCTCTATGTCTATACTGAAATTCTATCATAGGAGGTTTATGCTCTTGTAGTTGGTATCATGTTGGTAGCCTTGTCGGCAAAATTGAGTTGTTATATGTATTTCTGGAATGTAGCTAAGATAGTAATTTTTGTAATAGCAGACACGACCATCCGGGAAATGATGCGAGGTAACTTTTTATTTCCTTATATTTACATTTATAGTTGAAACTTTAGAGTTTAAGACCACTTCCATTTGTTTTAAGCAAGAACTTGCTCTGACTCTTGCTCTGTTTTCCAGATGAAGTTAATCAATCTATAATTATAAGGTCAGTAATTTTTTGTTGAATTTTTTATGAGCAGATGTAAGACAGACTGTAGTTAATTTCTTTTCTATTAGCTACTTTAATTTAAAAAATTTCTTATTACATTTATTGTAAGAATACTGGTCTCAAGTTTCACTCTTATATTTAAATTCTGAACTAAAAATTCCCATGCTTATTTCATTCATTCCTGTCTGTAGTTTAATTCTAGATAATTAGCTAAATAATTTCATTTTTTAAAAGCTACTATGAATCTCGTATTGGTAATTTCCCTCGGAAGTTATTATGGATCAAGTGAGGGGATAAGCCCACAAATTTGTATGGAACATATAAAAATGGAAATTTTGGTGAGAATACTTCCAACAATTTAGCAACAATTAACTACTAAATCCGTTACAAATATTTATAGTTGTTAATAAGTAACCACTTGGGTGGTTAATTGTTTTAATTCCATTTCCTTAATCTTCATTTTTTTCTGAAAAGTTTATCTGTCCATATGAAATAATTAAATAATATAACAAAATTGTGTTGTTATATGTATTTTTGGGCTTAGCTTGTGTTGTATATTGAGAGCAGCTAAGCTTAAGTATTTTACAGAGTTTTTGGCTAGCATGTTCTTTTGTATTTTGTTGGTTGTTCTAGTAGTTACTGTTATACGTATCTTCTATTCAACAACATTGCAGATTTTTTTAAAGAACTTCCACAGTTTGTTGTTAAAGCTGGTCCAACTTTAAGTAATCTATATGGCACAGATTGGGAAAACTGGCTTGAGGTATTGACTATTTTTAAAGAACTTAACCTCAACCTCTTTTTTTCTTCACTCACATTGAAAGTCTAACGATATCTGATGCTGGAATTACAATTATAGGTCAGTATAGAGTATTTAACTATATAGTATTCAACCTCAACCTCTCTTTTATATCAAACTAATATTAGGATTTAACTATAGAGTATTTTTTTATTTTTTTATGAAATAGTGTAATTATGTATAGCTATCCTTATATGTCTCAAGTCTGCCAATTGAGAAAACAAGATCATCATGTGTTCTCAATCTTCAAAACTTCTCGATTTTATATGATTTGGTTATTTTTATCTCTTTAGAATGTGGCATTTTTTTTAACTAATTATTTTAACCATTTATATACTATGAATGAAGATACTCTTTTAGAATGTGAAGAAACACATACTCTTCTATATTTTGGTTAATTTGTTTCTCAATCTGCAAGTTTAAACTTCTGCTTTTGCATTTAATTTTCTTTTGTTCTCATATTTGTTTGCTTTCATAGACAAATGATGATGCCTGCAGCATGGAGTGCAAAAGTGAACTTCTGAAAATTCTCAAACTCATCAATGAGGTACTTTTATGTTTTATATAATCTTTTTGTTTGAGAGTTCTAGCCATTCTAACCCCAAAATATTCTCCTCTGCATTCCTAATATTTTTAGGGATCCTCCCACAACCAAGTTAGAGATATCTCCTCATCTGGAATGAGTTATGTTGTACTAGTTATAGTTTATGGTGATGATACCTGAAATTATAATCAACATCACTGGTCCAAAAAGACATGTAGTCTTTCTACTTATGAATGCTAAATTTCTTTGTCAAATACCCATGCTTCTACAATTTAAATAGGATTCTCTAGGTTTTCTATTGGCATGATAGAGAAATAAAGAAAATGGTGTAATATGTTACTTGCTCTTGCATTTAAGCTAACATGGGTACAAAATACAATATGGATACCCATAATCTCATACTGACAATTTTGGCTACATGCTTGAGCAACCTCAAACATTGAGATGTCTGTGGTTCTTGGGTCTCTATTTTTTTGAGGACACAACATATACTCCCCCATGCCATATTCTAGACATTCACTAGCCCAACCATAGTACTCTTTTTCTTCTTTTTCTTTTAGGCATACATAGGAACGTGAATTATTTTCTCTGCATTGCATTCAATTCTTACTCTGATTTTGAAGTGAACATCTCTATCTTGAATTGTGCCTCTCATAGGTTTCGTTAATTATAGACTGTATTTATGTCAAAGGATGAATTTTACATTGGTTATCTATAACAATTAATTAAGGAACGTATAATTAATCGACATTTATGGGAGACCTCTTAACTCCAAACATCACGGGGTACATTTTTTTAATTGTTTTGGTTACCATGGTCACACTCTTACTGAACTTTTAGCTTTTAACCTGTAACCTCTTTTAAATTATTCAATTCGAGCCTTTTATGACTACCTCACTCCTAAATGGCTTCCAAACTTGTGGAAATTTAAAAACAGTAGAATAGATAACTATATACACAAACAATTGTCATGCTGATAATTAAGGTCTAGTTTTCAGAAACAGACATTCTAAGAGAACTAAAAACATTGACTTTTATAAACATTACACACACTGATACAAAGTAGAATAATTAAGTTTATAATTAGTTGTTACTAAGTTCTTTGACTTCAACCCCTTCCCACTACCCAACCATGAGCCACAGACATCTTCAGTTGAGAATTAGGATTAATCTTTTGAAATTCTAAAATTCATTTAAGAAACTAACTTTTCTTTAACCTTTCTCCATTGGCATTCTTACTAATACACAAGCCATTCAACCTCTGTCCACACACCCATACGCTTAAGAAACATAATTACCCGCCAACCATATCATATTAATCAATCAAATAATTATAATAATGTAACATTATCGACATTATTATTCATTCTCAAGTATATTTTGAATTATTGATTAATTAAATTCTAAATATGAAACTATTTGGTCCTAAAATATCTCACTAAAAAATATTGTGGGAAGTAACCTCAGCCACTACATTATTAGTGATGTAGAAGCACAAAACTAGGGAAGTTACGTCATGAGATTTAAAAAAAAAAAACATCTCAGTGATGAGTTTAGCTGTACATATGTATTGTTGCAGTTTCCACTCACAATCCATAAGCAGTTCTAACCAACCTGTTTTGTTTGTCCACCAAGTGCATATATAGGTGATTTTATATATTTTAATTTTAATATATGGTTTGAAAGAGTAGAGTCAAAATTTAAATTGGTAGTGAGTGAAGAGGAAAGTTGAGCCTGAGAGTGGTGAAGAGTTTAAGAAATTGAGAGGGAATCACGCTTGGGAGGGGAAGGGTTTGCTATCCTAACCATCATGGCACATGAGTCAATCAAAATGAATGGTAGGGTCATTAACATTAATCATGCCCCTCATTGGAGCATTTCATACTTTAGAACTCGAACTGTAGCGGCTGTTTGTGCTCAGAAAGTTGTTTCTCTTAAATCATTATGATTCATGTTACTGACTTTCTGTTTCACATTTGTGTTGTTAAACATGTGCTTCCCATGCACATGCTCTTTCTCCAAAGCATAACTAAACATGCTGACAAGTTAACTGACTTTATTCATGCATCTTTACATTGTGAGTTTGTGTGCTTTATGCTGACTGAGCCTGAGCATCCATATGTATGTTTTCTTTTGTTATAAAATTTAGAATTTACATATTCTTCTTATCTTTCCCAGGGCTGATGGAAAAAGTATGTTGTCTCTGATTGCCTTGTCCTTGAATCTAGAAGAAGATTACCTTGACAAGATAGGTGCCTTGAACAAACCAGCAGCTTTTCTTCACCTTCTGCACAATTGGGTTTAGCATTGTGTTTTTTATTTCTCTCTTCTAGACCTTTTTACGAAAGCACAAACAACCATATCCACAAATTTATGTCTGTGTTTGTCATGACACCTAAAATTTTATCTTCAATGTTGACTTCGGCTTTATTTACTGTTATTTCCTCCTGTTAAATCTTCATGTTAGACAAGGGAACATAATTTCTTTATTTTCAAGTATTGATTTTTAGGCCTGAGCTATAATGCCCATGAATGTGGCAGTAGTCCATATAATGAAATGTATGGTATATTTGTGACACCCTCTATCCCGATATATATATATATATATATATATATCAAATTTAATTAAAAGTTTTTAAAATACATTTAAATACAAGCCTTTCAAAAGGGTAAAAGGCTCACATTCACTTTTCTAACACCATAATAAAACTTGTTCAAATAATTAATAAATCATTTCGGCTCAAAACAAGGTTGTCCAAGACCTCATACAATTAATATAGCAACTTATACCCTACTGTCACATCCTATCAGAGCATTGTGTCCCGACGTCCTTCAGCACAAGGTTCCTTAAAGTAATTCACCTAGTCATTTGCTCCCCCGAATACAAAGTTCAAGATCATTACAGAATCCAAACACAAACAATAGAGGGAGTGAGTTATCACATTCCAAACTAATAGATAAAAATAAGACAACATATAGGTATAAATATTATATAACAAAATACAATTTACTTGAGCATAACTCACATTATTTCACCACACGTCTCATTCGTTTTCACAACATTCGCATACTCAATAGTCAAAACACCATATCATCAAATCAACCAATATAGAACAATACACAAGCGTTATGCAACAGATACACTAAGACTCAATCCTATATGCAATGTGGTACTATGTCAGTGAAAAACCTCATCGGGCACCTAGGTGTACATGACAAGACAAACCACACACTAGCAAGTCAAGTCACTCTCACTAGGTAATATCATAGGGAGACCAGTCATGGTTACAGTGTTTTGCGAGAATGCTCCAACCATATGGGATTGGCACAAGCTTAAAGGAGCACTTAAACCAGGTGACCCCCAAGGCCTACACTCCGAAGAGTCTGTCAGGGCCTCTCCCTCCTGATTTAGGTCCAATCCAGAAAACATTTTAGCACACAGACTCTATCTATGAACTGTACAAAACACATGACTTCTCAATTGTTCTCAAATATTTTTAACTCATCGCCCTTTAAGGGTCTTAGCACTAACTCGTCGCCCTTTAAGGGTCTTAGCATTAACTCATCGCCCTTAAAGGGACTTAGCATTAACTCGTCGACCTTAAAGGGTCTTATAGTCGTGTGATTGTACAATCCACAGTTTACAACTCAATGCATACAACATCTCAATCACGTGCATACTCAATTTATCACATACAGTCGATTTCAATCACAATATTAAAATCTCAAAATAACATATTATTACACCTCATGAATCATACACACTTTACCTATGAACTATGCAATACACACAACTACTTAATTATTTTCAAAATCATTTTAACTCATTGCGCTTGTGATTAAACTCGTCGAGTTCCCATAATGGATCTCATCACAATACTCATCGCGCAAAACTCGTCACCCTTAAAGGGTCTTTCAGTTGTGTGATTGCACAATTCATAGCTCACAACACAATACACATCTCAATATAAATGTATTTCATCATTCATCACATGTTCAATGCACCACATACTCACAATTTGGATCATCATTTCATATCCTCAATATAACGATTTATAAAAATGACTATCACAACCTAGGGAGTAAAACCCCACAAATAATATTACACAATTATATCAAAATCATAGGTCAAAATATACAAATATCAAGAGCACAATTTATCAAACAATTCACTTAGAACATCAATATTTCATTTATAATCATAAAGGAAAAATTGCAATTTAATAAACATTCCAAAATAAAATCCTAATTTAATCCTCTAAGGATCCCTACACATATTCTCACTAACCCCCAATTGTGAATAACCCATCCCTTACCTCCTCTAAGCAGGCTCACGTGTCTTCCGACAATGATAGAGACATCTCTAACAAGTTCCTGAGATTCCTCTGGTTGCTCTGATAGGGTTCCCAAACGTTAGAGAGAATGAGAAGGGATTGAAGCCTCCATTTGTACTATCTTCATGAGATTCCTTTTTCTCCCTCCACGAATATTATCTCCCAAATCCCAACGGTGAATGTATGAGAAACTTAATTTCAAACAACATATCCAAATTTTACCACAATCCAACAGTTAACGTAACTGGGATCGTAGTTTTACTGAGACAGTTTAGGGTTTCTACGGGAAAATAAAAGGCTACAATGCGAAGGATATTCCTCTAAGCTCAGACATGATTTTGACATTCCCAACGGTGAGAATGCTCGAAATTAGGTTGCAAACTTGGTGCTTAAATTTCACGACGATCCAATGGTGATTGAGTCCGAGATTGGCATTTTTCTGAGACATGTGTAGTGGTCTACAGGAAAAGAGAGGTTGAGAAGGAAAAATGAAATTGAGAGGCGGAGGAGGCGGCTGAGGAGTCAGTCTGAAAACTGACCTAGCATTTTTCTATTTATAACTAAGGGTATTCACGACCGATTATTTACTCTATTTATTTATTTTTATTATTTTATAAAAAAAGAAATTCTATTTTATTCTCCATCAAATGAATAATAAAATACCATTTTTATTTTCTCTTAAACCATTATTTTAATTAATAAAGTTATTTCCCCTTATTTATTTAATTATAAAACCTCATCATTTTTTTTCTAAAAATATATTTATTTACAAATAACAATCCTTTCTAAATTAGTTTACGAAAATTGGAATGTTACAATATTTGTATTTATTTTCTGCTTGTTTATTTTTGCAAATACTCCTTTTGCTAGTTCCTGAGTTGTAGCTAGATTTGAGTCAAAACATGCTCATATTTCATTTCATTAGAATCTCTGTTTGTGTCTGTTTGTATGCTATTTTGCTGCATGTTCATTTAAGAGTAATTTTCCATGACCAATATTGTTGTAACTAGTGTTCTATTATTCATCTCCAGACCTTGTGTGCTCGAGGGATTTGTAATTTGTGTAGTTTACATAATATGCAAAGGTGTTGACATGGACTTTATTAATGCTTAATATGTTGAAACTTAGGATTCCAAACTTCATTTTGTTGGCACATTTCCAAACTCCATCTGCATATCTGAAGGAGTTCCACTTGGAGGGATGGGGTATCATTTCATCCAATTGAAAGCTACCGATTAATTGCCTTACTTGCTAATTCTGTATACCATTCTTTACAAATGTGTTTATCCATGGCTTTTTCTAGAACAAGTTTCTTCTTGTATTGATTTGAACATGACTATATATACCTAAACAGGAGTGGCAACATATCAAGAGGATTTAGAGGCGAGTTCCGACAATGGCAAATTATTCCTAGCTTATGTGAAGCATCACCATCAAATCAGTTATCTGTGAGTCCTTTTTTTCCACTAATGTGTTTAACGTGTATATTTTTTTTAAAATTATAATGCACATTGTTAACAGAATAAGGAAAATAGTTGCAATGTATATATTTTTTAAAAAATTATAATGCACATTATATTTTTTTAAAATTATAATGCACATTGTATATATTAAAATTTAATATTTAGTTGGTATATGTAGAAATATGTAGAAATATGTAGAAATATTGATGGAATTCAATGATTAATTGTAGGTTACTCAACATTTAACATCGGTGCTAACATAAGCACCGATGTGGAAATATGTAATTTCTACATCGGTGCTTACGTCAGCACCGATGTTAAAACAGACATCTTCTACATCGTTTACGAAGGAACGACCGACTTAGAATATGTAATTTCTACATCGGTGTTGACGTCAGCACCGATGTTAAAACAGACATATTCTACATCATTTATGAAGGAGCGACCGACTTAGAAGATGTAATTTCTACATCGGTGGTCTCGATAGCACCGATGTAAAAATGTAACCTTCAACAACAGTGGTGGGGTTAGGACTGATGTAGAAAAAGTTGTATTTCTACAACGGTGGATTGTGGACCAATGTCGAAACATAGCACTAACAACGACGTCATATTCTACATCGGTTGACCACCGATGTAGAATGTTGTTTTCGATCGATGTAAAAAGTGCGCTTTGTAGTAGTGTGTGGAAAGAGAGAAGCTGGCATTTGGGTGATTTAGTTATTGTTTACCTATTGATATTGTCATTTCCAATAACTCAATCATGCCAACTATTGTAGATGGGGTCTCCAATATTTGGGTTTGGAAGGAGTGCATATATGGGGAGTTTTCAATTAAGAGTGCTTATAGGTACTTAACTTCCTCGACCCAATCTTTGGAGGATGAGGTGGGTTGGACGTGGATTTAGAAGTTACACATTCCAACTAATGTGCTTTTTTTTTTCTTTAGCAACTCTATTGTGGTGTTGTGTTTGTTCGAAAGGTGATGTATGATAGAGGTATTCTAGAGGATCTAAGGTGCCCAAAGTGTGGTGAGGAGACTAAGGACATTCTTCATTGCATGTTCAGTTATAGTTTACTTTGAGAGTTTGAAGTAGTCTTAGCATATTTGTGGGGTAGAATGACATTGAAGAATCTCTACTTAAGTGGATTCATCATCACATTGTCATGGTCGGGGTGCTTATCCCCATTACGTGTTGGCTCATATAGGTCACAAGGAACAAAGTGGTTTTCAAGAAACTACAAAATCTTTGGCATTGTGTGGTTGGTCATGCCTTTTGGCCCAACCAATGCACCAAACACTTTCATGAGATTAATCAACCATGTTTTGAGACATTTCATTGGTAAATTTGTGGTTGTTTACTTTAATGATATCTTGATCTATAATTTGACATTTGATGACCACTTGGAACATATTAGAACAATAAAAAAAGAGCATTTTTGTGATGGCAAATATCCATCGGTAACACTAAAAATCCGTCACTAATTGGATGTTTCCGACAAATTTTCGAATGGTCGTCGGAAATATTAACCGACGGAATTTTGTTGTCCGTCGAAAATTTCCGATGCAATTTCCGTCGAAAAGCATCCATGGAAAATTTCCAATTTTCAAACTGACATATTCCGTCGGAAATTTCAAACTGATATATTGCGTCGGAAAATTCACAAGGATCCTTTCCGACTAAAATTCCGTTGAAAAATTCCCATGACTTACTACAGACGGATTTTTCGTCACAAATTTCCCAGGATCATTTCCCATGACATGTCTGTTGAAAATCTCCCTGAGTCATTTCCGACGGACATGGTGGTCGCAAATTTTTCATGGACCATTTCCGACGGATTTTTTTGTCGCAAATTTCCGTCGGAAAATGTTTTTTTTTTGTAAAATTTATTATTTGCAGTTTTTTATCATTAATAATTTAGACATTATTTCATGCAATTATATTATTTACCATGAATATTTGAATTAGGCATACTTATAAATTAGGAAATAGTGAACTTGATAAATCCAAAACATTGAGTAAAATAAGTCATTAAGTTAAATTAAAAATAAATGTAAGAAAAAAACACAATGCCAAGTGTCAACGTCGATTGTCAATAGTAATTTTGTCATGCTAAGCCAGTAGTCAAAATAGTCATCAGGAGAGTGTCTCTGTTGGTCATCTACCTGCTGATCATCTGTCTGTTGGTCATCTGCTTGGTCCTGGTGATGGTCCCGATGCTGTTGGTGAGGTCGTTGTTATTGATTAATAATGTTCCGCGCCTCTGGAGGTAGGAATTGAAGGACTACTGACTGAAAAACACGCATCTCCTCTTTTGATTAACGCAACTCCTCCCTCAGGCGGTTAATCTCTATAGCATCTTCAGCGCAACTGGAAGATCCTTGAGTATGCTGCATGAAGCTGCCACTTCCGCATTTGTAACTATGAGCAAGGTCTCCAATACCATAAAGGCGTCCCTTACGCTTTGGTCCTGCATCTGCAACCCAACACCGACTCCTAAGTCTTTGTTCTTCAGTAGGGTCTAAGGGAATGAGTTGGGATTCACCAACACTTGATGCAGCATCAGACCTAGCTTGAGATAGTCTAGCCTCAAATTCTTCCTATAATTCATAAACAATTATTATTCCAAAAATATAATAAAAATTTTAAAGAATAAAAAATATGTGCAAGATAATGCTCTCACATGTGTCCGTCTTGATCTATCATCGACAAATTGACCAGTATCCTTTCGTAAATGAGTTTATTGAAAGACCTCATCTACATATACATATCGACCAAGCTCCTCTGACTATTAATAAACATTTAAAAATAAACATTAAGTGGTAAATTAAACAAGTATAAACAACTATGTATTATAATTTTAGTGTACATACCAAGCGAATGGCATGATCGTGCAAGCTGATAGAACCAACTGTGTGCATACACCCACCCTTTTTTGGCCTGTGCACACTTAAAGTGATACTCAGGTGCATTCCAATGTGATAACATATCATTCCAAACACGATCTCCAATCCAATATGGCCTTTTATTTTCATTTCAGGCATCCCTAAATATCTCAGAAAGTCTGTGAGAAGCTTTCGAGTTAAAAGCTTTTTGTATTTCATTCTCTTCCTCGGGTCTCCAGACCAATTTTCTCTAAAGTATAACAAAGTAACGAAATTGTACACAATTAGAAAAATATGATCTTTACAATATTAGTTAAAATAAAAAAATAACATTAGCATCCATTTCAACCTTTGAACTAATTCATTAACAAAAGAATAATTTACCTTAAAACGCTGGAAAAAAAAGTTCTTGATGTTCTTTTGGAATTGCTCCCCATGTAGGCCAAGGCTAACCAAATTGTTGCCTAATGGACAAAGTGACAGCCTTTGCCGCAACCTTAGATGAATGAAACCTAAATATAAAAAATAATTAATGAAAACAGTAAAATTCATCTTATGTATCATATATAATGATAGTTATATAAATTTTGTAATACTTACGCTCCATTAATTAACGTAACCATAGGACGATTATTAAGAGGGGGGGTCTTCCATTGCCAAATTTACAGCATCTTCATCTATAGGCAAATTGCCCACAGGCGGAGATGGGGAAGGTGTGGATGTAGGTACTGGGGATAGTCCACGTGCATCAACGGAGGATAGAGATGATGTGGATGCAAGTACTGGAGATGGTTTAGGTGCATTAACATCAGATGAAGATGGCCTAGCTTCAGTTGGAGGTGGAGAAGGTTGCAACATTGGGAGGCCTAACTGGGATAGACACAGAAGACGAAGATGGGGTAAATGATGTTAGACTATCTTTAGGTGGTAATAGTCTAACCACGTATCATTTTTTCTTTGCAGTTGTCCCTTTCCCATTGGAGTCATGTGACGGGAGTCGAGGAGGGTCAACGTTGTTGGATCAAGTGGACTCAGAATAATTAAGAAGGGAGGGTTGAATTAGTTATTAACGAACCTTTACTAATTAAAAAATCTAACCTTCTTAATGTTACCAAAAGTAAAAGCAATAATTAAAGTGCACAGCGGAAAATAAAGAGTGTAGGGAAGAAGAAGACAAACACAAGAGTTTTATACTGGTTCGGCAATAACCCGTGCCTACATCCAGTCCCCAAGCGACCTGCGATCCTTGAGATTTCTTTTTAACCTTGTAAAAATCCTTTTACAAGCAAAGATCCACAAGGGATGTACCCTCCCTTGTTCTCTTTGAACAACCTAGTGGATGTACCCTCCACTAGAACTGATCCACAAGAGATGTACCCTCTCTTGTCCTCAGTCACAACAACCCAAGTAGATGTACCCTCTACTTGTACCATAAAGGATGTACCCTCCAATGTGTTAAGACAAAGTTCTTAGGCGGTTAGTCCTTCGAAACTTTGTGAAGGGGGAAACAAAAGAATTCTCAGGCGGTTAGTCCTTTGAACACTTTTGTATTAGGGAATAGGAAGAATCAAAAGAATTCTTAGACTGTGTCGTTTTGAATTCTTTGACAAGGGAGAAGGGAGACACAAAAGAATTCAGGCGGTTAGTCCTTCGTTCTTTTGGAAAAGGGAGAAGAGAGACACAAAAAGAATTCAGGCGATTAGTCCTTGGCGAATTCTTTTTGGCAAAGGGAGAAGGGAATGAAAAAGATGAATAGCACAAGTTTTGTTTTCAAGGTTTGGAAAACCAGAAAACTTAAGAAAACTTTTGCAAAGGAAGAAGAAGAAGAAATTCAAGAAGATGCTCAAAGAGATTCAAAGGTTGTAAAGGATTGTAATGATTGTTCTTGAATGAATTGAATATAAAATGCAAATCAAGGTCTTGCTTTTATAGACTCTTCATGTCTGGTCAAGAAAACCATTAGAAGAGTTATGACCTTTAGAAAAACTTGAAAACCGTTGGAAGAGTTACATCTTTTGACTTCTATTCAAAACTTATCACTGGTAATCGATTATCAAATCATTGTAATCGATTACACAAAGCATTTTTGTGAAAGGATGTGACTCTTCACAATTGAATTTGAATTTCAACGTTCAAACACACTTGTAATCGATTACCAATATATTGTAATCGATTACACCATTTTGAAATTGATTGAAACATTATAAATTCAGTTGAAAGCTTTTTGAAAATAAAACTTGTCACTGGTAATCGATTACAGTAAACTGGTAATCGATTACTAGAGAGTAAAAACTCTTTGGTAAAAGCTTTTGTGAAAACTTCATGTGCTACTCAATGTTTTGAAAAACTTTTTTGTACTTATCTTGATTGAGCCTTTTCTTGATTCTTGAATCTTGAGTCTTGAATCTTGATCTTGATTTTTCTTGATTCTTGAATTGTATTTGACTCAATCTTGAAATTATTCTCATGGGCTTTTTGTCATCGTCTTTGTTATCATCAAAACATCATCATGAATCAATCTTGATTCATCATCATGAAGCAATGAAGCTTGCTTCTACAAACGCCACCTGTTGTCATATCTATATATAGAAAATTAATATTATAACATAAATACTCTAATAAAATATTGGGATGGTTGAAAATTAGATAACTAACGAACTTCCATATGACAACAAAAATAAAATACACTAACAAAGTTTTGAAGTATTAGAAGAAAACAAACATGTCATTAATAACAAACATTATAACTGACTAACAAAGATCAACGTCTAATCCTCTTCAGAATTGTAAACCTCAAAGTCATCTTCTAATTCCCCTTCATTGTCTTGTTCAATATTGTTTGATTCTCCATTCAAATTAGCCGATTCTTCTTCATTTGTCAACAAATTAGCAGAGTTTACATCTTCATTGCAACCTTACCAAGTTGGTTTCTCACATTTGTAGGCTCATTTGTAACCTACGAATATAAAAAGTATGAACATGTATATTTTTTTACCAAAAACTAGCAAAATAAAATATACAATAACATACTTACTTTTTGCTGGAACCAAGTAGGAAAATCTGCATGTAGATTATGAGTAGAGGCATTTGACTGGGATTGCAAGAATGAACTGTCCAAATATAAAGTTGCATGAGTCAATTAGGGGGGATAATGCGAAGATAAAACCATAATTATTGAATCCCGAACAGCATACATTATGAAACATACTCGAGGTATGGTTTAACTTCAACACAATTAATCAACCATGAACATGGGCAGAGTCTTTCTCATCATCAGTTAACCAATGAATTAACTCTTTCCTAAAAGGATGACCTTGCTGGTCAAACACTGATAACATCGGTGGACGCCTTTCAGCTTCAATTACAATTTGATTCCTAACATTACGTGGTGACAACATAAAGTTATTGAAATAATGAGAACAAAAATAAGTCGTCTCACGATGTATGTAAGATGCGGAAATGGATCCTTCCACTCAGGCCTTATTTTTCACTGCTCGTTTAGAATCGCCCATGAATCTACAAATTTTCAAGAAAACCAAGTCATCGTCATGAGCATTAAAAAATGAATTTTAAACAAAATACAATTATCATTTTACTACCTTTCAAATGGATGCATCCATCTGTATTGGACTGGTCCACCAAGTCGAGCTTCATATGCCAAATGAATAGGCAAATGCTCCATTGAATCAAAAAATGCATGGGGAAATATTCTCTCCAACTTGCAAAAAATTAATGGAATATTTTGTTCCATTCTACTCAAGTCATCCTCCATCAAAGTTGTAGAACACAAGTCTTTAAAGAAATGACTTATTTCAATAAGTGGATTTAAGACATGTGGTGGCAATGAGCTAAAAGCAATAGGAAGTAAACACTCCATGAACACATGACAATCATGACTTTTCATCCCATGCATGGTTCCTTTATCAACATTGGCACATTTGACTATGTTAGAAGAATAACCATCTGACATTCGTAGTTCTTTTATCCATTGACAGACTAACTTTGTTTGGTCTACAGTTAGAGTATAATTTGCTTTTGGCTTTAATAACTTCCCGTTAGCCCCCAACTTCAACTCCAAGTCTTTATGCCTATAATAAATAGCTAAGTTCATCCTAACCTTGTCATTGTCTTTTGTCTTACCACTAACATTCATAACAGTGTTGAATATGTTGTCAAAGAAATTTTTCTCTATGTGCATAACATCAAGATTGTGTCACAACAAATTATATTTCCAATAAGGAAGATCCCAAAAGATACATTTTTTGTCCAATGGTGCCACTCCCCATATCCATGTATATGTGGTGGTGGCAGACCAGTTTTTGTGACCTTTGGCAAATCCCTAACCCTACGCCATACTTATGTAGGTGTCAACATACGCGGTGGCTCATCCCTTTTCTACTTCTCCTTTTTTGAAGGCATTTTTGTTCCTCCTAAATGCATGATCAGTAGGTAAGAACTTGCGATGACAGTTGTCGCAACCTACCCTTCGGCGAGAGGGCGACACGGGGCTCACGGGTGCGTCTTCCAAAGGAGGAAGGCGCGTGGAGTTGCCACCAACATTTATTCGAGGAAAACGTCAAAAAAACCGGAAAGGTGTGGTCTACGAACTTTAAGTGTGAAAGGTTCGGGAGTTGTTTTTACGCACGGGGAAGGCATTAGCACCCCACGCGTTCGTCACAAGGGACGACGGTCTTTAATCAAGTGTGCAAATATGACTTCAAAATGTTTTATTTTCCCTTTTTTATGTCTTTTTGTGTTTTTATGCTTTTTAAGTTTTTTGTATTTTTTATCTTTTTGTGGTTGACAAGGGTGTTTTCCTCGCTCCTACGTATCCTCAATTGCAATGAGGAAATCAGACCTACGTAGTTCTTTTTTAGAACTAAACGTTGGTTAAGTTGTTTTGATATTTTTTCGCAAGATCGATTTTAATTGAACAAAGGTCATTTAAGGTGTTGGACGATTAAACGATCTCTTGTTTTTGAAAGGAGAGAAACGTTAAGGCGTTGGACCATTAACGATCTCTTTGGTTTTTGAAAGGAGAGAAGTGTTAAGGCGTTAGACCATTAACGATCTCTTGGGGTGGTCGACAAAAGCGGGATTTTTGCTCCTACGTATCCTCAATTGTGATGAGAAAATCAAACCTACGTAGTTCTTGCAAAAGCGGTAAAGTTACATGTTGATTTTATGCTTTTGAGCGGTCCATGTTAACCGATAAAAGCAAAGAGGGTCGTTTAAGGCGTTGGACCTTAAAACGGTCTTTAGTGACTTTTGTGGACAAAGCTTGATTTGTGAGTTGATTTTAGCCTTAGTTTCACCCGTTATTAGTCAATTCATTCAAGGAAACTTCCAAAGAAAAACGTCCAATTGATTTTTTTGATTATTTTATTATTATTTTGCTTTTTTTTGTTTAACCGAGGTTACAGTGTGAACGATCGGTTAAATTTTGCTTTAACAGTGATTAAATGACATTACAACACAAATGATCGGTTGAAATTCATTTTATCATTTATTAGGCGAGATAACGGCTTAAATAAACGGTTAAAGCACGTTAAAAACGGAAGAAAAGAAAACTTAAAGTAAATGAAATTAAAGAGAAAGTACACAAAACAAGTAGGGACCACTAAGGGTGCATAGAATGAATTGAAAGATTCGATTTCAGGAACTTACCGGTTCAAGACTGAAGAACAAACGAAGAACGATGAAGAACGATGAAGAATTTTCACAGAATCGCTTACGGAAGCGTTACGGAAGCACTTTGACTCGATTTTTCTTCACGAAAACGTGTTTTTTGCCCAAAATAGCCGAAATGCATAGCTTAGGGGTCATGAATATTTTTGAAACAGCCCCCCTCCCCTATTTATAGGGAAAAGGAGAGGTGCTTGCCGCCCAGAGGCTTCTTGAGGAAGATTTCTAAGTGCACTCCAATTACTAAGTTCACCCCCTTTTCGTACTTTACGAAAATGTTATGGAAGCCTTATGGAAGTGTTTCGAATTTGATTTTCATCTTTTTTTTATCTTCCCTTTTACCAATGTTAAGTGAAATATGCTTACCCAAGGTTTTCGGAAATTTTACGGAAGCCACGAAAGTCCTGGAAACCATTTTTCAAAAACGTGGAGGAGTTTGCTGCTGAATTGCTTCCTCCTTCAGCAACCCAACTTCCAAAATGTTTTGGGAGGGCCTAGACTCGAATTTCTATTTACACCCCTATCTTGATAAGTTCACCCCCCATTTTTGTGTTGTTGGCCGTTTTCTTTCTGAAATCTCACGAAACTTTACGGATTCCACCGTGATGAGTGTTAAGCCTTCCGAAGTGATCAAAAATGGTCCTCGGATGAAATTAGAGTGTGACAATTTATTTACACACACCCCACTTTGCTAAATACACTCCCATTTTCGTGTTTTTGACCGGTTTTTTCTCAAAACATCTCGGAACTTTGCGGATTCCACAACGATGGGTGTTAAATATTTTAAGGTGGTCAAGCGAAAGTCACATGCCAACAAACAATGATCCCCGGACGAAATTAGGGTATGACAACAGTCAAACCAAGAAGTTTTCCCCCATTTGCCAATTGAAAGGCCTTTGTGTCCTCCATGCAATACGGACATGCTAATCTACCATGTGTCCCCCAACCAGACAACATCCCATAAGCAAGAAAATCATTAATAGTCCACATCAAAGCTGTCATCATCATGAAATTTTGCTTTCTTGAAACATCCCAAGTTATAACACCACTCCATGATTTTTTCAAGTCATCAATCAAAGGTTATAAATAAACATCAATACCAACCGTTGGATTAAATGGACCTGGTATGACACAAGTAAAAAACATATAAGTTTTAGTCATACACATTTCTGGAGGAAGATTGTATGGGGTAACAATGATTGGCCAACAAGAATAAGGTGAAGAGGATGCTTGAATATATGGGTTAAATCCATCTGTGCATAAACCGAGTTGCACATTTCGTGAATCAATAGCAAAATCTGCATGTACCCGGTCAAAGTGCTTCCACGCTTCACCATCAGATGGATGACGTAACATGCTTGAAGATCTTCTATTATCATAGTGCCATGACATTTGCCTAGCAATTTGTATTGATGCAAACAGTCTCTGCAACCTTGGTGTTATAGGCAAATAAAACATCGCTTTTATTGGAACTAGTTTTCTGTTGCTTGTTCCAATAGTCTTGGCATGATACTTGGGCTTGTTACAAAATTTGCATTTGGTTAATGCTACATCATTGTCATAATACAACATGCACCCATCCACACAACAGTCAATCCTCTTAGCCTCCAATCCCAACTTCGATATTAACCTCTTCGCATCATAAAAAGTTTTTGGTAAGCCATCTTTTATAGGTGTTGCATCCAAAAGCATTTTTGAAATAAATTCCAAGCATTGGTCAGGAACATTCCAATTGGACTTGCAAGCTAAAAGCCTCGCGAATATCAATAATTTTGAGTCTGTTGCCCCTTCGTACAATGATTCATTCGCCTCCACCAATAAATTGTAAAATCTTTGAGTATCTTCATTTGGAGGTTCTTCCATATTATTTGAGTTTGGAGCTTCAAATGTTTGAGGTTGTCTTAGAGCATCACACACCATGTCTTGCATTAACATAAATTGTTCATGTTGAGTCACATATTCTGCACTAGTAGAAGCATCCATGTAATTGTTGCCCTCATTTAAATCAACATGCGGCATGTCTTCACCATGATCAGTCCAAATCCAATAATTAGGCTTGAATCCATTTTTATAAAGGTGAACCTTCACAACCCTATCCTCCAAAATCCTAGTGCAACCGCATTTAACACAAGGACATCTTATCCCCCCATCATTTTCATAACAATCTTGCTGACTAACTTTTCTTACAAACTCTTCAACCCCTTTGACAAAAGACTCTTTCAACCCGCTTCTACCACTATAGCATCTATCGTACATCCAACGATGATTCCAAAGAATATTGTTCATATTCTACATATTTAATAAATAAAAAATAGGAACCTTGATGTTTAGTCATGCATACTCTTAGAGTGATCTCTATTATATCTTAGTAGCAAAAATTATGATCATACTTTAGGTGGGAATAAAATGACATACATATAAGTTTGAGTTTCTAAATGAACAAAGCATGGAATATAAATAACATAATCACAATCAGAAATGTACTTAACACATTCAGAATACAAAATTTCAAGCAATTAAAATAAAAAATCTCAACTAGCATACGTGTGAGTAATGAAGCGATCACCCAACACAATCTCAACTAACAAAAAATTGTATTAATAGTGCATAAAAGAAAACATGCGGCATGTTTTCACCCTGATCAGTCCAAAGGATACTAATTAAATTTTGTTATTATTTTGTTAGCAAAAGAAAACATGCTTTCTGTTTTGATTAGATAGAATATAGAAAGAAGTGGACACTAATTAAATTCCCTCAACCATACATATTCACATTAAAATCAACTCCCTTCTGAGGTGCTGTATACATTCTCACATTTATTAAAATAATACTTTTCAAATAAGGCATCATCATTTTAATTACTTTTGGCAAGAAAAGGTTGGAGATTCTGCTAGTTGGTTGCCATAAGTTGATTCCCACTCACCATCTCCTTATAAGTTATAGCCAATAAATTTGCACTTTTATTCTAATTAATAACTAGTTAGTGGTGGTTAATTAACATTAGAGGGATGGAAGGATACACTTCAATGATGATTTGCACTAATGAATAGTAGTTTTTAAGCATCCAAATACTTCAACTCTTGAGTTTTGATCTAGTTTCTAAATGTCCTAATGATTATATTATAATTTGTAACACTTAGCGGTACATACTTGTGGTCCGCGGTAAATAGAAGTACTGAAAAGTATTATTATGTTATTATTTTTCCAAGTACTATTATTTTGTTACTATATACTAATAACATAATAATAAAATAGTAGTTTTATGTTACTAAAATAGTAGTTTTTATTATTATGTTGTTATTTTTTAGAGTAAATTAATGACGGTAAGCGGTAAATAGAAGTTTATTTGAGTAACTCAGATCATCTACTTTAATTAATATAAAGGAGTACTAAAAAAAATTTGAGTTGAACTTGAATTTAACTTGTTAACATACTTTTTTAAAACATAATAAGAGTGTGCGTATATATGTGTAAAATTAGTAGTAGATCCACAACTAAAAGGAAATTAAGGAAAGATTAACTCAAGCATCCTATTTTTCTTATTTATTTAATTCAATTTGATAGTTTTGTAAAAATATATGATATCACTTCAATATTGATGGCTTGGACAACCACGTCTTCATATTTAACTGTAGAAGCAAACAAAGTTTTTTTTTTTTTTACTAAAATCTGATACTTCTAAAATTCAGGGTATCAAATGCAACTTTTGTTTTTGACGGGAATAAATTCAATTCTAGCTTGTAAATAAGTAAATTCTGGAGTATTTTTTAAGGATTTTCTATTATTATTATTTTAAGTTACCGATAATTCTATTAATTAATTAAAATATGGACTCTTTTTTTGTTTTGTCCTAGTATAAACATGGCTTTTCACAATTAGCCATAAATCTGAGAAACGCAATAATCATGTAAGACAAACAAGTGACAGAGAGTAAAATTATTTATAATAAGATAGTTAATTTAAGGACTTTTTTCAGTTAAATTATTAGTTAATTTAAGGACTTTTTTAGAATAAAATTATTAGTTAATTTAAAGACTTTTTTGTCCTGGTATAAGCATGGATTTTCTCAATTAGCCATAAATCTAATAAACACCATAATCATGAGATAAACAAGTGGCAGAGAGTAAAATTATTTGTAATAAGATAATTAATTTAAGGACTTTTTAATTAAATTATTAGTTAATTTAAGAACTTTTTTTTGTTTTGTCTTGGTATAAGCATGGCTTTTCTCAATTAGCCATAAATCTAAGAAGCACCATAATCATGTGAGACAAACAAGTGGCAAAGAGTAAAATTATTTATAATAAGATAATTAATTTAAGGACTTTTTTTAGTTAAATTATCAGTTAATTTAAGGATTTTTTTAGAGTAAAACTATTAGTTAATTTAAGGACTTTTTTTTGGTTTTGTCCTGGTATAAGCATGACTTTTCTCAATTAGCCATAAATCTGATCAGCATCATAATCATGTGAGACAAACAAGTGGCAGAGAGTAAAATTATTTGTAATAAGATAATTAATTTAAGGACTTTTTTTAGTTAAATTATTAGTTAATTTATGAACTTTTTTTAGAGTAAAATTATTAGTTAATTTAAAATATTTTTTTTTGTTTTGTCCTGGTATAAGCATGGCTTTTCTCAATTAGCCATAAATCTGAGAAGCACCATAATCATGTGAGACAAACAAGTGACAGTGAGTAAAAATATTTGTAATAAGATAGTTAATTTAAGGACTATTTTTAGTTAAATTATTAGTTAATTTTAGGACTTTTTTTAGAGTAAAATTATTAGTTAATTTAAGGAATTTTTTTTTTTGGTTTTGTCCCAGTATAAGTATGACTTTTCTTAATTAGCCATAAATCTGAGAAGCACCATAATCATGTGAGACAAACAAGTGACAGAAAATAAAATTAGTTGTAATAAGATAGTGAAACAGGACTTTTGGGGAAATTATGTGTTTGTGCATCTCCACTCTCCTCTTCTTTCTTCTAGTGTTGTTCACTTTGAGAAGGCATTGCTCCATAAATCAAATTAAGTTTAATCTATTAGAGACTGAAGAACAAAGCCAAGAGCCTAGATAACAAAGCCTTAACAATTAAATGCGTATATAACTGCTATATTATTTCAACTTATAGAGAATTTTGATGTTGAGTCTTGTTTTGTATGAAAACATGATTATTTTCGGCAGGTGGTTGAGGCAAGCACAAACGAATATAGAAAGAAAAAATCTTATTTCTGCAAGTAGCTGAAAACGACCAATAATCAGAGCTCATGACAGAAAAGCTCCAAACTTTTCTACCATTGTCGCTTTCAGTTTCAGTATTGGGAGACAGTTATATATGCATCAACAATTAATATAATGATCAGTTTATGCAGGCACTAAAAAAGATTGAATATAATTAAGAATCACTATATAAGCTTTGGTATAATAAGAATATTATATATACTGTTCTGGACTTCTTTGAGGATTTGGCTTCGTGTTATAAATTAAGTTAACATGCTAATTTAATAAGCGAAATTTAACAACCAGGCTTTAAAAGTTTATATCAAGAACCTCGATCTCATGCACATTCAATTATAGGTTTTTATTGGTGGGACTCAATCCTGCATAATTGGCTGGTGCCTACTAGGTATGGTTTGGAGTTTTGGGAGAACCAAACCAAAACCAAATCAAACCATTAGAACATCTTGGTTTTTAAAAACCAAACTGTATTTTTCTACAAAACCAGTTTGGTCTTTGAAGTTTACATGAAACAGTCTGAAACTAGTTTCCAAAACCCAGCTTGATTCCGAATCAATTTTATTGAACCATAAACCAATTTCTAAACCTCAAAACTGGTTTAGAAACTGGTTTTAAAACTAATTCAAGATTCAAACCATATTTTTGAACCCAAAATCAGTTTTTTATTTTCAAAACTATTTTTTTCTCCAAAACTGCTATTTTTCTCAGCACAATATTCTAGATTTATTCAACTATTAGCAACTAAGCCTACCACCAAACATCAAGCAATGAAAGAATCGCTACAACCTCAAATACTTTCTATTTCCGAAAAATTAAACAGAAGCATGCTTATAAATCTGGCACAGAATGCTTCCAAATATCAAATATAGCAGCCAAAACGTTTAAACAAGAACACAACCTCATCCAACAGAGAAATCTCTGAGAAAGAAGTACAATACAATATTCTAAGCAGATCAACAAGGAAAAGAAAGAGGAAAAATCAGAAGAATCGTCACAATGCTTCGGAGATCAATTCCACACATACAAACTAGATCACACTCTGATTTAATTCATTGGCTTAGCACACCAATTGATCTATAGTTTCGGTATTTTTATCGAACACTTAGCATCACACATCAGGAAAGAAAAGAACATACAATCCACAGAGTCAGCCCTACATTTATCTATGTTCATTGCTTAAAATTTTAAGCAAAAATTAGAAAATTTTGCAAGTGTGGAGCAATCATTGAAAAATCAACTCATCAAACATAATTAATTTATAATCTAATTATTAAAAGAAACTCGTAATATGTGACTTGTGACTCTGGACAAAGATACTACTACTGAATAAGTGAATAGCATCCTGTGCACAAACCCAAAAAACATCACAAAATCCATTTAAGTATAACCAATGCCCAAACAAAAAAGGCTCCAGCTTTCAAAACTTGCTAAGCTAGCACCAGCTTTTGGTCCCACCAGCCCAAGTTATTGCTCCTTCACGTGTCCAACCATAGTCACATACCCAAATCCCATCTTCCATTTCTCTCTTTTTCACACACACACACACACACATATATACCCCTCTTTTGAACACATTCCCTCACATCATCACAAGAAGCACAATTTCTCTTTCTCTCTTTTTTTGTGTCCAAAATGGCTCCTAGTTCTGCTCACAACAATGGGTTCTATGTGCTTATGCTAGTTGGGATACTGGTTAGCACTATGGTTGCATCTGTGCTTCTAGCTTCTACCAAGACTTTGATCTAACATGGGGTGGCGACCGTGCTAACATATTCAATGATGGCCAGCTTCTATCACTTTCCCTAGACAAAGTCTTTGGCTCTGACTTCAAATCAAAGAAAGAATACCTATTTGGGAGGATTGATATGCAGCTCAAGCTCATTGTCGGCAACTTTGCTGGCACAGTCACTGCTTACTACGTATGTTCATTAATATTTACAATAATTATATATGTTTGTACATTATTTTCATCACTACAATATATAATCTATGCTTCAAACAAATATTTCAAACAAAAAACTTAATACAGGTTTCTTAGCTACTTGTAGTATCAAAATTACAATTTCATCTAGATAAGTTCAAAACCAGAGATACAAAAGAAAGAGACCAAATTCATTTACCTCTTCAACTTTCAAATGATCGTTGTTGTGAGGGAATACAAAGGCAAAGGACAAAGAGAATGGGACCACGAACCCTAGGATGTGTTGTTCTGAAAACCCAAATTAGAAAAAAGAAAACAAAGATACACGAGTGAGCACAATCGAAAAAATAAGAAAATACATAGCACTACTTTAGCCATTGCAGAAGACATCAACATAGCAACAACAAGGGACCATATTTATGAGGCAAATAAAAGCCCCAATCAATTGAAGCATTCTTACATGTATTATTGGCAGGCGCGACAATCCCTTGTGAAGGGCGTAGAGACCCATAATCAATGATGTTGCAGCCCCAGTGAAGAAAGACGGCGGGGGTGACAATCCTTGTGTGGGTTCGCAGTGGCGGCGCAGCAATGTCGGTGACACGACGGGAGCGAGCGATGGTGCCATGGGAGGAAGAAATGATATAAGATTGAAAATTGAAAGAGAGGCAATTAGGGTTGGGGTCTTTATGTTTGGGAAAATTTTTAAATTCCGACAGATGCATATTCCATTGAAATAATCTGCTGGAAAGCTATCAAATTTTCGACAAACGAATCTCCTTGGGTAAGTTATACTTCCGACGAAATGAATTCCATGGAAAAAATTCTGTCCAAAATTCAAATATTTCCGACGGAATTAATTCGGTGGGAAAAATTCCGTGGGAAAAACGTTTTTTTGTAGTGGAAGTGTTTTGGAAATCCTTAGGAAAGAGAGTTTGTTTTCAAATAGGGATAAATGCACATTTTGCACTAACTAAGTAGTGTTCCTAGGATTTTTTTTGTGAGCTCTAAGGGTGTGTAACTTGATGAGGAAAAACTGAGAGCTATTAGAGATTGGCCCAAGAATGTGAATGAGGTGAGAAGTTTTCATGGGTTAGCTAGTTTCTACAAGTGTTTTGTGAAAGACTTTAGCACACTAGCTTCTACCTTAAATGAAATTGTTAAGAAAAATGTGGGGTTCAAGTGGGAGAGTACACAAGAGAAAGCCTTTAATGATCTGAAGGAAACATTGACCAATGCACATATTCTTGTTTTGCCTAATTTTGCCAAATCTTTTGAAATTGAATGTGATGCATCAAATGCAAGGATAGGTGGTGTGTTGTTACAGGAGGGAAATCCCATTGCTTATTTTAGTGAAAATTGAATAGTTGAAGGGTGTTCATTTGAATTATTCCACATATGATAAGGAATTATATGCACTTGTGAAAGGTTTGCACACTTGGCAACATTATCTCTTACCTAAGGAATTTGTGATACACAGTGATGACGAATCTCTTAAGCATTTAAAGGAACAAGGCAAACTCAACAAGTGGCATGCCAAAAAGGTGGAATTTTTAGAAACATTTTCATTTGTGATCAAGCATAAGCAAGGTAATGCCAATGTGGTAATCGATGCTCTTTCAAGGAGACACTACTGGAAAATATCTCTTCTACGACAGTTGTAATGTATATTTAAAGACGGTTCTCAATCGTCTTTGAAGTCAATGAAATTAAAAGTCAAAGACTTTCAACGACGGTTTCATAAAAAATCGTCTTCAAAAAAGATATCTTTCTAAGACGGTTGTTAGCTAAAAACCGTCTTAACTAAGACAGTTTTAGACGGTTTTTAGCTAACAACTGTCATAAAAATGTATTCTAAGACGATTATTCTTAGAATGTCTTTTTTAAAAAGAAAAAAAAAGTTAAAAATTTTGAGGATTCTAGGACGGTTTTCTCAAAAACCGTTTTAGAAGGATACCCTTCTAAGACAGTTTTTCTAAGAATCATCTTAGAATGTATTTTTTTTAAAAAAAAATTAAATAATTAAAATATTATCATTAAAAAATTGAACATCTTACACCACCATGGACCTGATTAGAAATAAATTACAAATTTCACTTATAGTGGTCCAAAGCACATGCAACATCTCCTAGCCCTAAGTAATCATAAAATAGTAGGTCGTGAAGCAATACACACTGCAACACATGTATATGAAAAGCACTTTCTATTAAGATCCTGTTTGAATAAACTTCTCTATATATACTTAAAATAAGGTAAATTGAACTAAACGTTTCATATAAGCTAAAATCAACTTATATACTTAACTTATTTATAAACATAGGCTAACAACAAAAAAGTGAAGATAATATATATATATATATATATATATATATATATATATATATATATATATATATAAATCAATGATTATAAAAGAAAAACAAGTTTGTCATGAAGTGATTGACTTGTTTTAGAGAAATAATCCCTTATTTTTGTTAGTTTCTTAAGAGAGCTTCGGAAAACAAGTACCTTTGGCAATATGTACCATCTCCTGCATTGGTCCACCATTGGACAAGATGTCCCACTCACTTTTCAGTCATTCATCACGCAAAAAGTCGAACAACCTTTGCCATGACACTGGCATCCAAACAGAAGTTGCAACATTGAACACAATCCTAAGAGGCTCACTAGGGTCATCCACATTTTTCCTTGTCATCACCAAGAGTCCCAATGTGAAGTTTATCCCACTTGCAAGCTAACAAAGCACAATCCCTGGAACAAAAGTTGCTAGTCATGTGTTGTGTCAATTTCAACATGTTTCTCCTGCCATGAATATATGAATATAAAATTGTTTATATTAGAGTGTATGACTTATTTTCTCATTTAAAAATGAGAAAAAAATGCTATACATTAAAAAAATTTATACCATTATCCAATTACAACATATTATTTAAGGTAAGTTTTATACCATTACCTAAAGGGCCAATGAAGCTGCAAAGTGCTAATTGATCAAGGCACTAGTCCTCACCTACCAACATGTCCAAACCCACAACCACTTCATAATATGTTGTGGACCCACTTTGTGTGGTGGAGATAATACAACCACCATGTCATCATCCCTACCTAACCTATATGAATATTAAAGGGCACGAATTAACACAACATCTGTCAGCATTATATTATAGAAGCAAATGACTGGATCCAGGTCATTATGGTCTCGTATGCAGTAAAAAAAATGCTAGATTTTATATAAAAAGAGATAAGAATAGAAGCATCAAGTGTATTATTTATACAACAAGGACGGAAAAATCCCAAATTTAAAATTTTCATGCACTTTTAAATTCTAAATTAAAAGATGCTAAACAAAAACGAAGTTTCAAACTATTGCTAAACTATACAAGCCTAGATTCACTATTCTCTAGGAGTAGCAATGGACAAATTAAATACAAACAGCAAGCGACCCTTTCTCTGAAGTTAGAAGATTATAATACAATTTAACTAAGCAAGCATCTCCTCAAATAAAAGATTGATTTCTCATGCAAAGTTCAACATTATTCTATTTATAGCAACAGTCAAAACAAAGTTAACTTAGAAGTCAAGTGCAACTTCTAGCAAAACTATAGTACTAGCTATAACAAAACACACCCCATTTCTAATCAAAATCAAGAAGATACCCTCAATTTAAAAAAAAAAGAAAAAAAAATATATGAAAACTACAAACAACAATAAACAGTGTCACACAAAGATTAATTAAAAAGAAAAGAAAGAAGTCTTAAAAAGAACTTAGATCAATACTTACCTTGGAGTAACCATTCGGCATATCCTGCACAATACAACCAAAAGGAAGCCTCCTACAACTCATGAATGGTTGTGCATTAGCAGCAGCGTGACGTATCTCAATGGAAACATCAACTCAGCCCATTTTTTTTTGGTCAGCAAATCAACGCAGCCCATACACCTTCTACATGCTGCTTACAGAACCTAATGAATCTTACTTGACGAACGGGGAGTACTAGCGAAAGCAATTGAACCTCAGCATGCATCTGAAATGTTGTATGCCTAAAAGACATCAACAAGCAAAATCCATTTCATAGGACAACTAACTGCTATAAGAATATTATCCAATGCATATATTTAACAGAACATGCATAAACATTAACATTTGATATAACATGAAATATGCCTAAAAATATCAAACAAGGGGCACTCATAATAAAATATCATTATAAATGTAATACATGGACAAAATGAATAGTATGAAGTATTTATTTTTACACAGAATGAATAATAGGTAGTTAGTAGTAAAAAGTTTTGAAAAATTAAATTAATGACAATGAAACATGAACAACATGTAATTAATTAATAATGAAAGTTAGTGGTGAGAGTATAAATAGTTGGAAATAGTTAGAAAATCATAAAATAAAACATTAAGAATAGGGAATGGCTAATGATAGTTAACAAAAAAAATAAATAGACAGTGATGGAAATGTAAATAATTTAGTCATGCAATAATAAATAGTACGAGAAAAATATAAATTATTAGTAATTGTCAATAGCATAAATATAAATAATTAGTATAGAGTATAAATAATTAATATAAGTTTATTGTAAAAATATAAAAACTAGCGACAAATATTAGAATTAATAGGAGAATGGTTAAAACAATAAGTCCAACATAATTTCATAATATTTTTCACACTACTACATTTTACCTTTTACCTATACTAGATTTGACATCATTCAAGATCAAGACTACCAATCCATACAAGATGGATCAAGTTTTACTTTTTCTTTACCACAATATTTAGTTTAATTGATGACAATAGCCAAGACATGTTGATTTTTTATTATTCATTGTTTTTTCTTTTCATAACTTTAATAGAGAGCTATAATCACGGACTGCAGAGCATGGATGGATTTTAGTGTATGAGCTAAATCCTGCCATTTTTTATCACATAATTCCACGTTATCATATGTCCACTCTTTCAATGTCATCTCCCCAATTATGACAAATCTCCTGTACATAACAAATCAATCAATCAATTTTCAATATTAACAAATTAGTTATTTTATAAATAAATCAATAATCTTCAATAATTAAAATTTAGCTTAATTCGACTTTTGATTCTCTATTTTCTCATTTCTTGAATTTGGTCTCTATGTTTTATTTCACGAATTTAATCATTCCATTGTTTTTCATTGTGTAATTTTGGTGCATTAGCTATCTTGACATTCAATATTTGGATTTGACTAACTAATTACTTTAAGTAAAAATGAGATTAAATAATTATGTCTACAAATATTTTATTCTTAACTTTAATGTTTTGTAAAAAAAGTAACTATGTGACATGCATATAGTAGTTGCTATAAGAATAATTAACTTTATCTTTGACAAGATCATGAGCACAAAATTTTTAGGGCTTGCATATATATATATATATATATATATATATATATATATATATATATATATATATATATATATATATATATATATATATATACACACACACACATTAACTTATGAACAAGCATCCAAGCAAAGATAAATAATGAACAAGCAAAAAAACTACAACGAGTCTAGAATGAAGTATCAAAGTACCTGAGAAGCAAAGTATCATTCATAAGCAAACAAAAAATTATGTTTAGTGAATAGAATGATCCAGGGAACCTATCATCTTTAACATATCCATGCACGTATGCATGTGAGAATGCATATGTTGAAAAGGAAGGTATCACATGGAAGAAAAAAAATGCTAGAAAATGGAAATTCAGTGATTCACTCAAACATTTCAAAGCAGATAACCATTCAAATTGAATAATTTACCAAACCCTTTTTTTTAACCTGCTTATCCATCAAACCAATATCATGAAATAGCAAAGTTGTTGATGTCCATCGCATCAAAGCAAATACCCTGCACATAGTAAGAGAATCAATGATCAAATTTCTTAGGTACTTAGGTACACAGAGGTTACTGCCATAAGTCTATAACTATTAATAAGCAGATCTTATAGTTAAAAATACTACTCAATAGTTAAATCTCATCTCATGATGCTATCCTTGAGAAATAAAATACTGGATTTGCAACAAGAACCATGCAGTAACCATATCCTTACAAAGAATAAGCAGAATATTGGTTATTCCTTTTTTTATTCCTTCAGGTGTGCCCTCATGCCCAAGAATACGAGTAGAAGCACTAACAAAATGTCTTGCATAATCATAGGTATGGAATATGATAGATTGGTTATTCCTTCAAGTGTGAGCTCTCCCAAAATGAAACATCTTTCAATTTTCATGCAAAACTGTGTTGCTGATATTCATATTTGGTTGTCTAATAACAAGTAACAACCTTGTTCAATGTTTTGATAACATGTCTAAAAAATCTATTTAATTGTTATATTACAACATAAAATTGAGAAAGAAAGGAGTTTTCATATATAAAAATATTAATTAAACAAAGAGTGTTGAAAACCTTAATCTCAAATCATATAACCTACAATATTTTAAAAAGGTGTTACAATAAAAAATTGACCATAAGAACGTACATTTACGGGAATTAGTTGCCTTTTTTCTGTGGAATTAGTGAACTTGCAAGACATATAAGTTATAACCATTGACTAACACACATATCTTTACTTTATATAAAGAAAAGACAAATAGAAAAAGTTAGCTTCTCATTTCAAGTCTTTTTGTTAGTCTTTTTCTAATATTTGTAATTTTAATTTGTAAGTAAATTGAAGATTTTTTATTTGCATTTTAACTCTTATTGCAAAATTACATTCAAAATTTTTAAAAGTAATTTTTTTCAAAGGTTTAATTTATTTTTCCATATTCCTTAAATATAATTTTATTTAAATATAAAAAAATGATTTCATTCCTTTGTAGGAATTACTCCAAGCAAATGATACAAGAGCATGACAAACCTTAGGGGACATCTAGTATGGAGATCCTTTGCTTGATTTAACATCATTAAATTTCGTTGCCTGAGAAGTAAAATACATAAAAAAAAAATATGAATTATAAGCAGCCAGCATTAGGATTGTGTATGACAATTTTCTGAAAAGATAAATTCAGTGCTATTAAAGGCTACCTTTGCCAACCCAAAACCTGCAAGCTTGACTTGCCCACTTACATCAACTCTCGTATATTAGCACACTTGATATCCCTTTAAAATTCAATAGTTCAATTGAAATAAAAGTTATACCGTGCAAAAATAAAAGTTACTATGTATGTATTTTCAAGACAAAAATCAATGAAGCTTGATCTTTCAAGTTACTACATAAGAAACAAAAATCAAACCTCATAAAAATGAGATAATAGTTGTACTATAGTAATATATTGAGTTTTCTTCCAAACATCATAACAAGTTGATAATTCACTCGTTTCCATTCATCTCTCTCAATAACAATAATATCCTCTACCTTGTTAGTGAGATGCTCAAAAAGACCTTGACTGACAAACCAGACATCAATAGTAGTATATCAATCCAAGTAATATTTGCCATTCACCATAGGGGAATCAACCAATTTTTCAGCCATTGAAACAAGTCACTCAAAAAACAGAACCAAAGTGCAACAGTAGGCTCTAACAGAGGATGTATAGCTTCCATAATGCCTAACAAGGATGTCTCCTGGAAATCGTTTGGTCAGTTTGCTCGTTTTAACACTCTTATTAACACTATTGTCATCAACAAACTACAACAAATTCAATCATTTTTTTTACAAAAAAAAAAAATAAACATCAATTAGTTAACATGTGCAGGCATAGAAACCAGCAAGAATGAAAATTAACTTACCTGTGCAGGCCACCATGAGCTACCGCAAAGCTTGACAAATATCACATCTCCCACACTAGCCATTGAATCATTTGCACCTCCTTCACTTATCTCACTTTTTTCGCTCATCCCACAAGCCATTATAGTTTGAATCTGGGCTAAGAAAACCCAAAGCTTCCAACCTGTGAGTTTCGCCGCTAAATAACACACTAAGCACACAAGAAAATAGAATCAATTGCCTGGACTAACACAAACAAACACGTCGTAGCATGAATCACACTAATCAAGTTGTCATGCCATTCTTCTTTACCCATAATTCAATTGTCATAAAGACCAGTATGGACTATTTCTATAAATCCAACTACTCTATATTTTTTTTACCGTTTCTCCCCCAAGCTAAATTGTTAGCACCTCTGCCTAATGTTTATAAGATTCTTTTTCCCTTGCACTTCCTTAAAGCTTTGCAAGGAAGAGCCTGACATGACCTTATGAATATTTTGCCATTGAATAACAAATTTGCTTTTCTATTACAGAATATATTGTTTCTCATAAAGAGTTGAACATCTGAAAGCATAACAAACTATTTTTCTATTCATTTTACATGAGATTGAAATAGAAGAGACCAAAAGGGGATCCTTTTGTCACAATAAATCCTAAAACCACACCAACCCACCCCTTGAACCAAAGCCTGAGGGCAAAATAACATAATAGTGTATCATTTCAAACGAGCCCATAGATGTTGTTGAACATTGACATATGCTATCAAAGTGATAAAGATGAACATAAACTGCTTGATAATAATATATAAACAAGAAATACAACACCAATTTTGTGAGACAACTTATTTGACAAACAAAAAGTATTAAGATTTGAAAGTTAAATTACATACCAAATGATGCTTGTGGATATATTTGGTTGTGCTTCCATTGTCATTTACCAAAAGAAGACCAAGTATCTAGAATTATAAGCAGCAAAAATATAAATATTCAACCATCAGAAGAATAATATCAGCTCAAGCTAATTATCATATGCAATATTTACATCATTTTCAATACTACTTTCACTGCAGACAAATGTACCACAGTTTACCTGCATAGCATGTTTGCAAAGTTGTATGTTGTGTAATGGAACAAGTCCTTCCTTATAACGAGAGAAAACAATCAAAGATCCCTTGGCAACCATTTGAAAAAGCAACTGAAGTGAATCATCATCTATTAAACTCTGTGCTGCTGATGAATGGCTCGCTAAAGCTTTCATGATATGCACAACACTTCCCTCCACCTGCGTAAGCAAAATAGTTTAAACTTTAAAATGCAAAAATTTATCTTAGATTATCCCAATTATTTACTCATTACCAAGTCATTTTTTATGGCTTATGCTCTATAGAAAGGGTTTTGACTAAGGAAATATAGAGCTTTTAAAAACAGCAATTAGAATTAAAGTCTACAATTAAATACTAATAAATTCAGTTTATCAAAAACCTGCCAACTAAGCTTTAGGTTGTCATAAACAGGGAGGGGGAACTCTCTAAAAACAAAATTGTTTGTCAAACATGTGTTAAAACATAAAAATAGATATTAAAGGCATGTATATCATGCAGAGAACAGAACCTCAAGCCGACGGTTTTGCCCAACTTCATCATAATCTTTTTGTAATACAATTTTATCTTCATAATCAGTAGTACTATTTGGCCTATTTATCTTCATAGAAACATTGATTTCCCAAGCAAGAACAAGATTCAGATTTTGATGCCAAATTAACGAATTGTTTATCATGTGTTTATAAATATGCAGGCTATATTATCCATTTTTCAAAATGTTAGTGCATCAACTGAGTCATGTAATTTTGAATCTATGGAGGAAAGGAATAAAAATAGAGAAGTAAAAACCCTAGAAAAGGGATAGAGGGAATACTTGTGAAGAGCGGGAGCCATCTTGTTGGTGAGAGTGCTGACGATGATCAGAATGACGAAGCGGTCAAGATCGTAGCGGGCGATGCCGATGTGCATCATTTCGACGGTGCAGGATGTGAGGCCGAAGGTCATGGGTCAGATGGAGCCACGACGAGCCTAGTTCATCAAATCATCAACCTTCAACATCATGAACTTTGCCGCCTTCGACACGTCGACAAGAGAGGAAGCACGAGGGAAAGGGAAATGTGAGAGGAGATAGTTGTGCAGAGAAAGTGAGAAAGCACGAGCGAAAAGGAAATGAAAATCTAAATGGGAAGGAACTTCAAATACGGTCATACGAACACCGTCCTTGAAAATTTTCAATTAATTACAAAAATACGACTGTGATTATAATAACAACAGTCTTCATTCCACCATCTTCAAATTAATGTTGTGGAAGATAACTTTTGTATTAGTGAGATACTCTTTACTTTCCATTCTTGAAACTAAAATGCTTGGGTTTGATCACAAAAAAGGGTTGTGTGCTTATGATGATGACTTCTCTAGGTTTTTTGAATTGTGTGAGAAAATTGCTCATAATGGATTCTTTAGGCATGGAGGTTTTCTATTTAAATATAACATGTTGTGTATGCATAAGAGTTATTTGCATGAGTCATTGATTAGAGAAGCTTGTGAGGGAGGATTAATAGGTCACTTTGGGGTTGACATGACTTTATGCATTTTTCATGAGCATTTCTTTTGGCAAAAAATGAAACATGATGTTAATAAATATTGTGCCAAATACATTATTTGTCATAAAGCTAAATTTAAGGTCTGAAAGCATAGATTTTATACCCCTTTGAGTATCCCCACTTCTCCTTGGTTTTCCAAGGTCCAAGAGAGGCAATGATTCTATTTTTGTTGTGGTTCTCAAAGATGGCTTACTTCATTCCTTGCCATAATGTAGATGATGCTTGTGTGGTAGAGGACTCGTTCGTTAGAGAGGATGTGTGCCTACATGGACTACCCAAAAATATTGTGTCAAATAAAGATTCTTAAGTTCCTAAGTCCTATTCGGAAGACTTTGTGGGGAAAGCTTGGCAAGGTTCTTTTCTTGACAATGTGTCACCCTCAAACCAATGGGCAAACTGAAGTGATAAATCAAACTCTTTCTCAAATCCTACGACACTTCATTAAAGGTAATTTGAAAGCTTTTGAAGATTGGCTGCCCCATGTGGAATTTGCATACAATAAGGTAACCAACTATACCATTCTTCTTTTGAAGTTGTTTATGGTTTTAACCCTTTGTCTCTTCTTGATTTGATTCCTTTGCCTAATATTGATTCTATGTTGAATAAAGATGGATTTTTCAAAGCTTCTTTTATTAGGAACTTGCATGAGCAAGTGAAGGCTCAAATTAGAAGGAAGATGGAACAATATGTTAAACAAGCCATCAAAGGGAGGAAGAAGATGGTGTTTAAGCCTAGTGATTGAGTGTTTGTGTGCACTCGAGGAAGAACAAGTTTCCTTCTTAAAGGAAATATAAACTTCAAGCTAGAGGAGATGACCCTTTTCAAGTTTTGGAGTGCATAAATGACAATGCATATAAAATTGATTTGCCTCTTGATTATGGTGTAAGTAAAACTTTCAATGTCATTTATTTATCTTTTTGTGATGTAGGTACAATTGATTCAAATCCAAGGATAGATTCTTTTCAAGAAGGAGGGAATGATGGAGGTCCACCAATGAAAGAGTTTGAAGTGAAAGGGCCTAAGCTTGAAGAGTAACTCAAGAGGAAGCTCAATACACATAGGGAATATAGAGTAGAGGGAAGGGATTTGAAGTGGCTAAATTTGAGCCAAATTTTAGAATAGGTTATTATGTGTAATTTTGCATTTGGGTCTTTGTAGACCGTATTACTTGACCTCTTTTTGTATGTTTGAGTCTTTCATGAGAGAGTTTTAGTAATTTTAGGCCATAGTATAAATAGTCTATCTTGAACTTTGAAAAGACTAAGTCTCATTTTATTGAAAGAATTATAAACTTGGTGTGTGAGAACCTCTCTTGGTTCTTGAGACTTGAGAGCACTTCTTTATTCAAGCGGCGAATCCTCCTTTCAACTCATCAATTCATCATGAATTGTAGCGTTATTCTTCATTTCTAGTCTTTTCATCTTTTTAAATTTTTATCTTTGCTTTCGATCCATTTCGGTTTTGAGATCTACATTTGGGGCTTTACATCAATTTTACTATGCCAAAAATGGATTCTCCAGCTGCACTAAAACTTCAAATTAGTTATGTCAACCTCAAAAATCTATTATGCTTTCACAAAAATCGATTTTCTAATTGTACTGTAACACCCAATTGATTTCTGGAATAAATATAAAACCAATTATTTTGAGGCAATAATTCATTTTAAAGATGCTTTGAAACTTATGTTACAACTTCACTCAATTTGATATTCATTTTGAAAAACAAAAATTGATTAGTTTGATTAAATATTTTTTTTTATGAAAAAAAAATAATTTTTGTCTTTTATAATTGATTTTCTTTGCTTATAAGGACTACTCACATAAAAACAAAATGATGTTTTTGTATCTTTATTTAATTTTCTCTTTCCTATTTTATCTATACCAAATAACTTTATAATATTAATTTTTAGACTCTATTTCTTATCAATTTTTCTTAAACTAAACAATATAACATATTACTTTATTTTTACTCTATTTTTTAATTATTTCTTATTTATTATTATGTACTCTATTTCTCTTTTCTAAATCAAATATGACTTAAGAGATAAAATGAGAATATAAAACAAGACTGATAGTTTATTTATTTATATTTTTTTGAGAGATAACGTAAAAGGCCACCTTGTTTATTTATTTAATAGTAATTGATAATAGATTTTATTTAAAATTTAATGTGTATATATTAAGAATGTAATAGAATCAAAATACGTTTAAATTATTTTAAAAGTCGTTAAAAAAATCAATTTTTTTTCTTATTCTTTTTGTGATTGATTGAAAATGAGAAATTGAGAATTGTTACAGAAACGATCGTGTGTTTTTCTCCATCTTAAACTGACTGAAATTGAGTTCTCCGGTCGAGCGTTCTTCCACAAACCCTAATGTCGTTTCTTGAAGAATTTCAAGCCAGTAATCTCTTCCCTTCTCTCTGTCTGCACAAATCTAGAATTTTTAGGGTTTCAATTACGTGTCTGTGCCTTTATTTTGGCATTAACAAACAACTTTGTGTTTTTCTGCAGATTTGGATTCACTGCCAGTTATTCTTCAGAAGAAGTATGCGTTGTTGCGTGACCTAGATAAGAGCTTACATGGTAATTGTAATTCTGTAATTTTATTTATTTTTTTATAGCTCCTTTTACGAATGAAACCATAATTATTTAAGACCCAATATCTTTTCTTGTTTTTTTCTTTTGGTTCTTTGATCATATATCATTGTTAGTGGGAGAAAAACTAATCAAATTTTAAAAATGCTATGTGGGTTTAATAAATTTCAGTGCCTCTGATTATCATTGGCTCTGTTGGTGAACTGAGTACAAGTTTCTCTTAGATTGTGTGTCTAATGTGATTAAGTGGTATGATAATGGTTGAACTTCCCATGGAATTGTAATGTCCATTATGCCTAGGTTATTTCTGCCATGGTTTCCAGGATTCAAAAACTTATTACTGATATCAATTTATCGCAGTCTATGTTGCAAAAGTAAGCAGGATGCTAGTTTGATATCAGTCATTTGATATAATATGTGAATGGTTGGCATACACAAACCAGAAACATAGTTATTGATCGCGGATAGGAGCACGTAACAGTTAGCCCTGAAAAAGCTATAGCAGGATTACCAATATTTTGATGAGTATATATACAAGCTGAATAGTTTATATTACACATAAATAATGCTCAAATTAAAAAAATACAAAAAATGAAAAGTACTTTTAAACTAATAATCAGAAGTTACATTTTCCAGCTAACTGCACAAGTCATTAAGAAAAAAATCAAGAAATTTAATAAGTGTAAGCCTCCTAGTGGATGATGCTACAACTATTTTTAGGGTGGCTAATGAAGTTAGCAAAATACAATCAGAACAGAACACAAACATAGGACAAAGGGGTGAGTGGTAGAACAGAAGGAGGACTTAGGATGAACACAAAAAAATAAAAATAAGAAGGGCGTGCAACAGAACAGGGGCAGAGAGAGGGCACAGACCTTTCTTAGGACTTATGTGAAAACTGAAGGAAGTAAAGGATGTGCAAACAATTGACAGTCTGAGTACATACAAAATAGAGAAGTGGGTATGCCAAGGCTTTGATGGAAATTGCTGGGATTGGCTGGAACAATGCCAACAAGCACTGGAGTCTTGGTAGTTTGTGTCAAAACCAGGGTTTTTAAATAGTGTGCTATAGCAGCGTAGTGATGCGGAGCTGCCCCTGCCTGCTACAGGGGCTGCCATTGTGTAGCAGTTTAGTGTAGTGACCATAGTGGTCATAGCAGTGCTATAGCAACACTGTGTTGATTCCAGAAAGGTCCATTGAACAAAGAAGTTAGGGCTTTTTTGGGGGATCTACTGCTGTAATAGTAGTGAAAATTTTAAAGAAGATGACTTTGAATTAGAAGATGACGATTCCTATTTAGGAAACTTGTATTTGACTTTTGTTGGTATTTACTTGTATGTTTTGTTTAAGATACCTATGACTTTCTATTGTTAATTATGAATGTTGATGGGTCTTAATGCACAAAAATAGTGATAAAATGGATATAACAGTGTAATATGAGTAATGAAACTGCAACGGTATTGCTGTGAGATCCACAATTACAGGAAGATAAGAGCAGAAAAAAAAAGAAAAATAACAAACTGGTAATAGCAACCGATCCCCAAGCACACAGTGCTCCCAAATCACCCAGAGGCGATCCCACCAAATCCTAACTGAATTCCTTCCTGATTATTCCCTTCCAGCAATAGCTATCTATAGCCACTCATGCGTTCACAGCCACGTCATCATCTTTCATTCCTTTTGTCCTTTTCCTAGTATAAACTCTCCACACCCTTGGCCTAGGCCCCACTTCACTAATCACATTTCTATCAAGTCCCACCTCCTTAGACAATGCCTTGTCCTTAAGGCAAAATTCTGGAAACTGGCAATGCAAGACTTCATTATCCTCCCATGTCACATCCTCTAAAGCTTTATTTTTCCATTGTATCAAGGTCTACTGAACCTCATTACCCCCCTGTATTATGACTCTTGAACCCAACACCTTGTCTGGGTACACATCAGTCTCCTCAGTCACTTCCAAATCTTTAGGTAACTCTCCCTGTACCTGATAGTTCCCAACAGCTCGCTTAAGTAATGACACATGAAAAACTGGATGAATTATAGATGCTGATGGAAGTTTCAACCTGTAAGCTACTTTGCCAATCTTATCCGCCACCTGGAAAGGTCCATAGAATCTTGCAGCGAGTTTCTGATGAATTCTTTTTACCACTGATTGTTGTCTATGGGTCTAAGTTTCAGAAAGACCCATTCTCCAACTTCAAAACACAAGTCCCTCCTCTTCTTGTTAGCATACCTTGTCATTTGTTCCTGAGCTTTGAGCAAGTGGAGTTTGAGTTGATTCAAAGCCTCATCTCTTTCACTCAACTACAATGCCTCAGCTGCCACCTTAGTCTCATTAGACAAAAATCTCAACAATGCAGGAGGTTGCCTCCCATATACCACCTCGAACGGAGTCTTCCCAATAGACACATGAAAGGTAGTGTTGTACCAAAACTCAGCCCAAGGGACCCACAATGACCAAGTCTTTGGATGATCAGAAGCAAAGCACCGTAGATAACTTTCCAGACACCTGTTAACCACCTCCGTTTGACCATCTGTTTCCGGATGATATGCTGAACTCATTTTCAGCTTAGTACCCTGTAACTTAAACAGCTCCATCCAGAAATGACTCACAAATAAAGGATCTCTATCACTGATTATAGAACTTGGAATTCCATGAAGTCTCACCACTTCTTTAACAAAGAGCTCAGCAATTGACTTAGCAGTATATGGATGTTTGAGTAAAACAAAATGACTATACTTAGATAGTCTATCCACAACCACTAACACCGCCGCATAACCCTTAGACTTAGGCAACCCAGTGATAAAGTCTAAGGACAAGTCCTCCCACACACCATTAGGAATAGGTAGAGGCTGTAACAAACCACCAGGAGTAGTAGCACTATATTTTTGTCTTTGACAAACATCACAAGATCTAACATAATCTCTTACACTCCTCTGCATCCCCACCCAATATAAGGAATCTGCCAGTCTTCGGTATGTTCTCAGAAAACCTGAGTGCCCTCCAGCAGGAGTACTATGAAATTCTTCCAATAGCCAAGGAATAGAGGGTGATTCGGGGGGAAATCACCATCCTGCCATGATAAAGTAAAACTCCATGTTTCTCTTGAAACCCAGGTCTAACATCATGAGACTCCTGCACTTCTTTCAGTAACTTTTGTATGTACGGGTCATTAGTTATTTCATCCAAAAGTTTCTGTCTATCAGCCCACAAGGGAAAAGAAATAATAGAATTCATTTTTACCTCACCATGACATCTGGACAGAGCATCAGCGGCTCTATTCTCTAAGCCAGGCTTGTACTTAACTTCAAATTGATAGCCTAGCAGTTTGGCCAACCAACACTGCTGATCTGGAGATGAAACTCTCTGTTGTAAAAAATGCTTCAAGCTTTTATGATCTGTGTGCACAATAAATTCTCTGCCCAATAAATAATGTCTCCAGTGCTGAATACAAAGCACAAGGGCCATCAATTCCTTCTCATAGACAGATTTTGCCAGATTCCCATCAGATAAAGCTTTACTGAAGAAAGCAATAGGTCGTCTCTGCTGCATTAGAACAGCACCTATACCTCTGCCAGCCGCATCACACTCAACTTCAAAAGGTAAATCAAAATTTGGAAGAATTAGCACAGGGGGGGAAGTCATGATCCCCTTCATCTCCTCAAAGGCCTTGACAGCTTCTATTCCCCAAGAAAAATTGTCTTTCTTAGTCAATTCGGTGAGAGGTTTTGCTATTTTACCATAATCCTGGATAAACTTTCTATAATACCCTGCGAGACTCAAAAAACCACGTACCCCCTTCACATTCTTTGGTGTGAGCCATGCAAGAATACACTTCACCTTTTCAGGGTCCACTGCCACACCTTCTCCAGAAATGATATGGCCAAGATAATCAATTTGAGCACAACCAAACCTACACTTTGCTTGATTTGCCACAAAACAATGCTCAACTAAAACAAACAAAACCATCCTCAAATGCATTTGGTGTTCCTCGATATCTCTACTGTAAATCAGAATATCATCAAAGAATACCAAGACAAACTTTCTCAAATAAGGCCGAAAAATGTCATTCATGGTGGCTTGGAAGGTAGCTGGGGCATTCATTAGTCCAAAAGACATTACTAAATATTCATAGTGGCCGTTATGTGTTCTAAACGCCGTTTTAGGGATGTCATCCTCATGCACTCTAATTTGATGATATCCAGATTTTAGAGAACATAGTAGCTCCATATAATCCATCTAACAACTCATCAACTATAGGGATTGGGTACTTATCTGGTATTGTAGCTTTATTTAAGGCCCTGTAGTCTACACACATTCTCCAGCTCTTGTCTTTCTTTTTGACTAATAACACAGGACTTGAAAATGAACTCATATTCGGCTGAATGACTCCAGCTTTCAAGAGTTCTGACACTTGCTTTTCAATTTCTTCTTTTTGGTGATGAGGGTACCTCTAGGGTCTAACATTAATGGCACCATGATCAGGATAAAGCTTAATCCAATGCACCTGACTCCTCTCAGGAGGTAGCTGAATGTTGTTTCCAAACACTTCCTGGAATTCTTCTAATATAGGTTTTAAGCCTTTGGGAACCACTAACTTGGTTGCTTCCATTGACTGTAGATGAACCCACCAGCAGCCCAGCTCAGTTCTGCTATGAGTATCCTCAAGATAGGAGTTCAAATAACATTGTCTGACCACCTTACTTCCTTGACCTTGCAATTTCACCAACTCATTTTCATAAGAAAATTGCATAGTCATGGCCTTCCAATCCATAATCACCTTCCCAAGAGTGCTTAACCAGGCAACTCCTAACACCATATCCATTCCCCCTAGCTCCAACACCAACCATAGTTGTCAATAGCGGCCGTAGCGGCCGCTATAGCGGCGGGGCGGAGCGGAGCGGCATCCATCCGCGACGGACACATGTGTAGCGGCGCGGTTTCAGGTAGCGGCTGGAGCGGCCGCTATCGCGGCGGGGCGGAGCGGTGCGGGTTGCAGAACAGTTTTTCGCGTCACTACTTCGAAGCACTGGTGGTTCTGAGTGGTTCGGTGGTTCTGTTCTGTGTTGCTTCTGCTTTGTTCTTCCTAGAGAGAGAGAGAGAGAGGGCTGTGTTGCGGCGTAGTTTTAATATACCATTTGGGGATTCAGCAGAGAGAGAGGGCTGTGTTGAGGGCTGTGCTGCGGCGCGGTTTTAATATACCATTTGGGATTCAACAAAAAAAAACTAGGGTTGGCTTTTGTAGAGGCAAACAATATTAATATATAATAATAATGTTAATAATTAAATAATATAGAAATAATATTAAATAAATATAATAATATCATAATTTTATAATATTAAAAACTTATATATATATATATATATATTTGTTTTAAAGTTTAAAATGTGTAGTTAAATTGTAGCCAAACAATATTAATATATAATAATGATGTTAATAATTAAATAATATAGAAATAATATTAAATAAATATAATAATATCATAATTTTATAATATTAAAAACTTATGTATATATATATATATTTATATTTTTGTTTTCAAACATATATATACACTATTAATTATTTATATATTTATATTTTTGTTTTAAAGTTTAACATATCTAGTTAAATGGTAGCCAAACAATATTAATATATAATAATAATGTTAATAATTAAATAATATAGAAATAATATTAAATAAATATAATAATATCATAATTTTATAATATTAAAAACTTATATATATATATATATATTTGTTTTCGAACATATATATATATATATTATTAATTATTTATATATTTATATTTTTGTTTTAAAGTTTAACATATCCAGTTAAATAAATGGTAGCCAAACAATATTAATATATAATAATAATGTTAATAATTAAATAATATAAAAATAATGTTGAATAAATATAATAATATTGTAATTTTATAATATTAAAAACATATATATATATATATATATTTTTTTTTTTTCGAACATATATATATATATATTATTAATTATTTATATATTTATATTTTTGTTTTAAAGTTTAACATATCTAGTTAAATAGTAGTCAAACAATATTAATATATAATAATAATGTTAATAATTAAATAATAATGTTTATAATATTAAAAACTTATATATATATATATATATATTATTAATTATTTAACATATATAAAAAAAACATTAGAATAGCGGTCATCCCGCTATCCGCTATCCCACTTTTAGAGTCGGCCGCTCCGCTCCGCTACGCCGGTATTGACAAATATAACACCAACGCATCCACAATCACTTCAATCCCCCCATCTTCATATTGACCCCTTTACACACTCCATTTGTTATCACCTTACGACCATCACCAAGCTTGATACTCTTAGCTGCTGTAGGTGTGATGACAAGACCCAAAGCAGTAGTCACTTTGGGAGAAATGAAATTGTGGCTCGCACCACTATCAATCAACACCAATAAATCCACATTCTGTATCGTCCCTTCAACCTTCATGGTGTGAGACTCGCCCATGCTTCCCAATACCCCCATCAGTTTACATTCCACCTCCACTTCTTCTTCACTTTCCACCGTCACATCCTCCATACTTACAATTTCCCCTTCCTCTGTCATGGTTTCACCTTCTCCTAGGATTAGAACCCTAAGAACTCGTTCTGCACATTTATGCAACGTAGGGTGGTATTTTCCCCCACATTTGAAACAAAGACCCTTCGCTCTCCTCTCTTCGAATTCATCATTGTGGATACTTCGTATCCCCTTCCACCTCTCCGTCATGCCGGAATGCGGACCCCCATCGTTTTTGCGAGCTGAGGAAACCAAAGACGAAGTTGAATTTGTGTTGGATCCACTCGGACCCGTTTTCTGACTCGGGTTTGACCCACCCAACTGAAACGAACGAGTTGCATCCCTGGGTTGAGACCCCCCTTTCCTCATTAATAACCCGGCCCAATCCTTCTGGCCCACATGCTTGTACCCCCCTTTTTTCACCTCACGACGCTCACCATCGTCATCTTCCTCCTTCAATTCCTCTTCAACATCTTTTGCAATTCTCATCATCTCCATCCTATTTCGAGGATTCAGAGTACGCACCCTCCTCCGAATTTGAGGTTTCAATCCACTCATAAAATATCCCAGGTATTGTTCTTCATGAAGCCTTCCAACTTGTGATGACAACAGCTCAAAAGCTTCGACGAATTCCTCCACACTTCCTTTCACCTTCTTCCCGGCGAGGCGAGATTCACTCTGTGCAGAGTCACCAGCAGAGGCTTCCTCCTTTTGAGTCTCCCTTCTCTTTCCGATCTGTTTGCTTAATTCTGCGAGAATCAAGCTTTGTTGCTGCACTTGGAGAGCGAGCTCTTGCAGCGTTGTTGACACATTCCCCATCTGTGTCTCCAAAGCGTCAACTCGGTCACCCATCTTAGGCTTCCTTGACATCTACAATCTTCTTCGTTGTGTGAGATTGATCCGGTAGGTCGGACCAATTGATGGGTCTTAATGCACAAAAATAGTGATAAAATGGATATAACAGTGTAATATGAGTAATGAAACTGCAACGGTATTGCTGTGAGATCCACAATTACAGGAAGATAAGAGCAGAAAAAAAAAGAAAAATAACAAACTGGTAATAGCAACCAATCCCCAAGCATGCAGTGCTCCCAAATCACCCAGAGGCGACCCCACCAAATCCTAACTGAATTCCTTCCTGATTATTCCCTTCCAGCAATAGCTATCTATAGCCACTCTCATGCGTTCACAGCCACGTCATCATCTTTCATTCCTTTTGTCTTTTTCCTAGTATAAACTCTCCACACCCTTGGCCTAGGCCCCACTTCACTAATCACATTTCTATCAAATGTCATTAATTTTGAGTAATTTTTATCATTATGTAAACTATATGAAAAATTTCAAAATAGCTCGCTTCTGCTTTCCCGCTGTAGCATTTTTGGTTCTGGCTTCTATGCGCCTCTAACATTTGAATCGTCAATCATTAAATCGTGAAATGCGAAGCTATTGTTGTCTTAAGAAAAAAGATGATATAGTGTTCAATACTTCAATGTAATGATTTTAAACTAGAAATAGATAGATCAACTTAACCATAAGCCAGTAAAACAAAATAATCAGTTGTGTATGAGTTTGTGATGCCTCTGTCTTTATAGAATGGAAATGAAGTAATGAAATAGCCAAATATAATGCATGTATTGAATGAGTGAGTGACATATAATGTAGTAGAGTAATCAAATAAGATAAGTTCAAAAGCGCTCCTTCTATTCCTTTTCATTTAACAATTTAAGCTTTATATATGACTTTTCAATTTCTTTTATGAGAATTCATGCAAAAAAAGTAAAAAAGAAAAATAACAAATCATTGAATCATGTAATTCTTATCGAGGATGAAATCTCACCGATTCATTCTTGTATTGTAAAATTTAAAGTCATGTGTTTCATCTTACGATACTAATTGATAGGTAGCCGAGTCATATCGAATCTTGAATTGTAAGATTCTAATAACTATGAATTTTGGTACATTATGATAAGCTCGTTATGGGTTCGAATCCGGAAACAGCCTCTTTGCATATGCAAGGGTAAGGCTGCGTACAACATCCCTCCCCCATACCTTCACATAGCGAAGAGCCTCTGGGCAATGGGGTACGAAGTTTTTTTTTTTTTTTTTTATGATAAGCTCGTTATCTGAATTTTGAAGACCTTATTTTTTGGTTAATTTCATTGATAATGTCCTATCAATGTTATTTTCATTTATATGGTATATGTTGCTTACAATTACCCTTAAATATGATTAGGTATTAGGTATTAGATATTAAATTCAAAGGACAGTGCTCTATTTTTCATTCTTGTGCTGTCATCAGTATCTGCGATGCCCATTCTTGTGTTGAAAAAGGAAAAAGAAAATAATATCAGTTGTGCATCTCTGTTTTCTACTGTATCATATCACATCTTGAATCTTGTCTGAGGGTTCCACTAAACAGAAGCATTGTGATGTGTGTAAACAGATATTCAAAGGCAAAATGAACAGCGTTGTGAACAAGAAATTGAAGATATTAGGCGAGGAGTTAGGTCTGGAAACATCACGCCTGATACTTCAGTAATTAGATTCTCTGATGAAGCGCTTGATGAGCAAAATCATAGTATCAGGGTTGCTGATGAAAAAGTAGCCTTGGCTGTCCAGGCATATGATTTGGTAGTCCACACTTATCTTGTTACATGCAGTTTTAAGATCTTAGTTAATGTTTGTCTTTGAATATATCTGCCTGGACTGTGATATTGTGGGTTTTTTTGGCAATACCCACTGTGTTATAGCTGGATCAAGGATCCAATTTCCACGACTCTGCTATCTGTATCTTTTTTCTTTCCAATTTTCTTTTTCTTTTTTTGTTTGTGTTGTCAGTGATTTTCTTTACACTCAGGTGTGTCAATGAAATAGTCGTCCAAACATGGTTCACGCATGATGTTAATGAATTACTTTCATTTTGTTCCACCTCATTTAGCTTAACAATGGGAAGCTTGCTAAACGAGTTATATATGGAAGTATTGTTGTTTAGGTATAGTTAATGCAAACTGGTTTCTTGCTTTGTTTTCAAGGATTAGTAATTAATATGATTTTTTTGCAGGTAGATACACACATACAACATCTTGATCAGTATCTGAAAAGGTTTGGTGAGGAGATTCGGCGTGGTACTGCCATTCCTACCATTTTTTGCAACTCGTAGTCTATAAATGTTGTTAATAGTCTTCTGATAAGGTTGAAATATATTGTATTTGACAACAAATTAATCCCATTGTATGAATGAAACCTAATTTTATGACTTATGACAGAAAGAGAAAATGCTGCAATAACTGGAGTGCCTGCTTCAGGTTCTGAGGGTAATACAAAATCTGGAAGGGGTAATGAAAGTGGTACTGGTAGAGGAGGGCGAAAAAAGTATGTAACTCTTCTAGAAATAATTCTGATTGATTTTCTTATAGCTTATAACTTGTGTGATGCTTATCCTTTATGCTTTTCAACTGTCACATACTTGCATTCCCTACATACGGATTCTAGGCTTCCTTTATGGTACTTTGTTATGTGTTGGACTCGAGAAATAAACACATTGAATTCTGAACTAAGATAGAAATAATTTGGTTTTAGGGCTAGACTTGAATATAGACAGTGTTTCATCCTAACAAGGAGTTTCCTCCTTCAAAACACTAGGAACAACAATCTGATACCTTAATTTCTTTTACAAGTCTTTGACTAAATATGCCACAAACTGTTGCATCATAACCTATAACTGCCTAATCCAAAATTAATATAAATTATCAAAGTAACTTCCTAATACAAATTATAACTGCCTAAATCAGATTTTGTCCTATCAATGCCCCTGGCACACCAACTGCCTTGTCCTCAAGGCTAGAATAAGGAAACTATCCCTTGCAGATCAGCATTTGAATTTTGAATTTGGTTTCATCTATTTCAACCCCTTTGAATTCTCCTTCTCCCCTATCATGTCTCCCCCCAAAATAAGCACTCTTAATTTCCTTTTAGGACACCTTTGAAGTAGCCCAAATGGTTGGTCAATGACCACTTCCCTCAATGCCCCTGGCACACAAACTGCCTTGTCCTCAAGGCTAGAATAAGGAAACTATCCCTTGCAAATCAGCATTTGAATTTTGAATTTGGTTTCATCTATTCAACCCCTTTGAATTCTCCTTCTCCCCTATCATGTCTCCCCCCAAAATAAGCACTCTTAATTTCCTTTTAGGACACCTTTGAAGTAGCCCAAATGGTTGGTCAATGACCACTTCCCTCCTTTAAACATACTCTTGATAAGGTAAAAGCCTACTGCCATGATTTCTATACAACATTTTTTGTGAATTATTAGCAACAGAGCTTGTACCTGTTCCCACTGGATTTCTCCCTACTTTCACACTTAGTGAAGAAATAGAATATTGTTGTTACTTGAATTCAATTAGTGATACCTAAAAACAATGAGCGTCAGATTAATTGTTGGAGTCAATATTACTTGGATTTCTCCCGACTTTCACACTTAGTGAAGAAATAGAATATTGTTGTTACTTGAATTCAGTTAGTGATACCTAAAAACTGTGAGCGGTAAGATTAATTGTTGGAGTCAAGAAATAAACACACTGAATTTTGAATAAAAATAGAAATAATTTGGTTTTCAGGTCAGGTTTGAGGACAGACACATGGTTTCCCCCTAATAAAGAGTTTCCAACTTCAAAACCCAAAGTCTTAATTCCCTTTACGTGTCTGTAACACTGACACAACTTATATATTAGCTATCACATCATAGCCTTCAATTTCCTAATACAAAATAAATAATATATAAATAACTGCCTAATGTTGTGTTTGGTTGAGAGGATGGAAATAGAAGAGAGATATTTAAATTAAGGCTAAATTGTGATTTTGGTCCCCTTAGTTTCTCAAATCCATGATTTTGGTCTCCCTAAATTTTAATTGTAACATTTGGTCCCCCTAGTCTTATAAATTGATGATTTTGGTCCTCCTGATAGATTATTAACAAATAATTATGATTAATTAAGTTATTAAGTTAATTATAAATTAATCAAAACAATTAATTATTAAAAAAATTGAATAAAAAATTATTAATCCTAATTTTTCACAACACTGTGCTCCTCCTCTTCCCTGCAAAAACCTCTTTTACCTCCACTGTTGCATGTGATTTCACCAGCAGTAACACCACAAGGGTTAGTCTTGTATTAAAAAATTTAATGATTAATAATTTTTATTTAATTTATAATTAATTTAATATCTCTAATAATCACAATTATTAGTTAATAATCTATCAGGAGGACCAAAATCACAAATTTATAAAACTAGGGATCAAATGTTACAATTAAAAATCATAGGGATCAAAATCATGGATTTGGAAAACTAGGGGATCAAAATTGCAATTCAGCCTTATTAAAGTAGAATGTAAGAGGTGTGAGACCCACACAATTTTTTCTCTATTTCTTTCCCCCTCCCCTCAACCAAACACGACATAAATGAGATTTTGGCCTATTAACTTCCTAGTACCAAATTATTGGAGTGTATAGACACTACAACAAAACCTTATCCCACTAGGTGAGATTAACTACATGGATTGCACGATGCCATTTGACTAAATAGACACTAGTTATCTGAAAATAAGGAAGTCAAGGTTAACATAACATTGATTGTAGAAATATTGATAGGTTCAGGGAAATTATTTCCCATTATCTTCAGATAGAGAATACATTTCAGTATCTCAGACCAGTGAATGAATAGACAGTTGTGAATTTTGCAGGAAGAAATGGATGTTATTCTTCTGCTATCCCATGTTTGCATACCCACTTTTTCTTCAATTAATACTTTTATGGTTACTGAGACCTACGTAATTTGACATTGACATAATCGCATGGTGCTTCGTTGTTTTGTATTTGTAGTTTGCTGTCTGGATACCTTACTGTCATCAGTCATCTCTATATGTGGTTAAACCTCAATTGGTCCTAATTCTTTTAAGTTTAGGAAAGTATGAAACCCTGCATCCTCAAGTACTACATATTCTGATACAAAACCCTAGAATTGGAAAAAAAATTTGGAAGCCAATTTTTGTTTTCAAAAGATATTTACCATAAAGAAAATTCCTTCTGATGAAATAAAATATCAGAATTTTATTTTATAATTCCTTATAACTACCTTCATAACAACAACACATTTCATTTTAGTCTAAAAACAATGTTATCCTTGAAACATTTATTATATAAGTTTATGAAGTGTGGAAGCAGTACTTATTTTATAATTTTAGCGCTCTCTTTTTTCTTCTGTTTTCCCATTATGGATGCATTTATGCTTCATATGCTAAAATATCAAACATTAGAAAGCAAGAGATGACAGAAAAGATTACAATCTGCATATTTTGAATTACCAACTACTCCAGAACACGCCAAACGACTGTCACACCCGCAGCAACAGAAGCACAAGCCACTGCAAACCCAACTGGCATGGATTTAGAGTTACCAGTTGATCCAAATGAACCCACATACTGCTTTTGTAATCAAGTTAGCTATGGAGCGATGGTTGCATGTGATAACCCCAATGTATGTGTGTTTGTTTATCTTTTTTTCCCCATATATTTTATATCCATTTTACCTACGTTCCTTACATATTTCCTTGATCTATTCAAAATGACAGTGTAAAATAGAGTGGTTTCATTTTGGTTGTGTTGGCCTGAAAGAACAACCAAAAGGAAAATGGTACTGTTCGAATTGTGCAGCAACCAAAAATCGGCGTAGAGGCAAATGAGGCTGGCAGAAGAATAAGAATAATGTTAAAAATGATTGAATGTGTATATAAATTTTAATATCTCTAGAAGGGAGTTATTTATATTGGGCCTAGAAGCTTTGCTTTCGTAGCTGTTATTAATCGGGAAATTATGAAAGTACAAATTTCCAATGACTTATAGTGGCTGTTTGTACATTCCGTTGGTTTTGTACACATTTGAAAGCTATGGTTCTTTTTTATTGTAGATCTGGGTTGAAAAGGCCCGGAATTATTGTGTGTATGTGACTATGTGTGTACCATACAATGAAGTTTCTGCACAAATTATAGTTAGCAGTTGAGTTATGACATTTGTCGATGTAACTAAATACTTTTAATTGTTTTTGTAGTATTTAGTATATTCCATGTGTGCGGAAGAATAATGTGTAAAAAGAAGTTTGCCCATTTGAGAAAACGGCTAAACGGCTGTTAGGGAGTTGTTACGTGCACCCAGCATTATTGTTGGGGCACCCAGCAAACAGTGAAGTGGCGAAATTGCCCTTCAGTAAATCTAATTCCGGAAGAAGCTTTTTTCGGAAACTTTTCGGAAGATCCTTTTTCGGAAACTTTTCGGAAGAACCTTCCGGAAGACGAATTTCTGATTTCCGGAAGTTTTCAAAAACTCCTTCCGGAAGGACCTCATCCAGAATGTTTCCGGAAGAAGCTTCTTCCGGAAGATGTTCTTTTACTTCTGGAAGAAGGTTCTTTTGGAAGTTATTTTTTTTAAAAAAAATGTTTTATTTTGTAATAATTTATTTTTAATGAATAAACTAAATTATAAAATAATTAATATTATTATACATAAATAATTAAATAATTAGTGAATGTAATTATGATTAATATTTATAATTTATTTTTTATGCGCATGTAAAATATTAATTTGTGTGACAATTTAGTATAATTTAAACCATAAAAATTAATTAATTCGTAAATTTTATTAAAAATATAAATTTTTTATTATGATAACATTTACAAAAGTTAATATATAATAAAAAAATGATTATTATTTTATAACAAAGTGAAGAAAAAAGAATTTTCATTTTATAATAATAAGTAAAAATAAAATAATATTTAATGCATATGTAATGACGATTTTGTCCTTGTGTAATTTTCTTTAAATTAACGCGTTCACGCTTTCATTTTCACGCTTCTTTTTACTGCGCTTTCTTTCTTTCATTTTGGTTGGTTGCTTTCGGTGGTGGTCCCTTTTGCGCTTTCAATTGGTGGTCCCGTGAAGTATTTGAAGATTTGGTGGTCCCGTGTTCCATATTTGAAGTTTTGTTAGTGGTTGTTCTTCCTATTTCGTCCGAGGTATGCATTTATGAGTATTTTATCTTTTTCGGCTAGCTAGTTTTTAGAGAAGAAAAACAGTAAAAATTATATCCGGAAGAAATTTTAGGCACAGCAGGAGGAAGGTCCGGAATGAGAATGTGAGTAACTTCCGGAAGACCTTCTTCCGGAATGTTAAATTATTAGCAAATTTTTTTATTTCTATTTTATAATTTATATATATATATATATATATATATATATATATATGTTGTGGATTATTGGTTTAATTAGATATAATGGTATAATATTAAATAATTTAGGTAACTTAATTGTATAATGGTAGAAAAATATTTTATTAGTTGTTTATTATAGTGATAAGTTTAGTTTAAGTAAATAATGTAGTTATAAATTTAGAATACATTTGTATTAGTTGTTAGTATGTTTGTTAGTTAATAAGTAGTCAATTTATGGATGTGGTTATATGATAATTTGAATATAGTTGTGTATGATGTATATGTGCTGTTAATATGTTTGTTATTTAAGGTGTAGTAAATTTTTGGATGCGGTTATATGATAATTTGAATGTACTTGTGTATGATGCATATGTCTTTAAGATGAACGAAGATCAATGGAGGTATGACTTTGCGATGTCACAAGAAGTTCATATGGATTATGATTATGATAATCAAGAAGAATGTGGGGTGAATGAACCACATGTGGATTGTTCAAATGCTTTTAATACGTCTCAGGTAATCATAGATAATTTGAGTCATTTGGTTGAATTGATGTTTGTATGAAAATTAATATGTTAGGGTTGCGTTGTAGGTATTCGCTACTCGAGATGATGTTTTGCAATGGGCTCGAACAGTTGCCTA